>NC_081147.1:5599716-5909299 GCF_958295425.1 Solea solea | reverse complement strand
AACTGTCAGAGTGCTTAATTAGCATCATTAATGGAGAGGGGCATAAGCAGTGAGTGGTGGCTGAAAAATTAGGCAAAATACCTCAAACCCAGCTTTGTAGTAAGTCGTCAAGAAGTGTTAATTATGCCAATTAATAACATTTTGGGGGGACTAGTTTAACAAAGAAAGAGCAAGAAGCGGCTGAAATATCCCAACCATGTAGACTGAGAGAACATCAGGGTCTTGTTTTGTTTTTTTTTGGTTTTCCCCTAACTTTGTGTGTCATGGACACCATTGTCAGTAGAACTGTGGAAGTGCCAATGTCTCAGATGTGAGGAAAGCCTCAATCACTGGAGAGATGTAGACGGACAACATGTAATCCTCACGGGCTAAAGGTGGTACTGCAAAACATAAAGCACAAACTGAAGCTCATGTTAGTTCAGACATCCCTCAAAGTCAAGTTTAGCCTCAATCTATACACCAGAGGACAGCAGCAGATCTCCACACCAGCCCACATCAGCTCCTCAGCTTGATGCAATCTATTAAATTGGTTTAAATATGAGCTTTACCAGAGTAATAGTTTACACATTTTTCACTCTTTTTTATGCCATGTGCAACTAATAACCAACCTAAAACACAGACATACACAAGTAGGAATACAAGGAAATACAGATTTTAGCAATCTAACAAAAAGCTCACCTCATCTGTAATCTGCTATAATCTGCTTTAAATTGCCATCAATTTCCCAACAGAGAAGAAGTTACCAGAAACCACTCACTCTTCTGCACCAAGTCCAAAAGCAGCTCATGGGGGACATAGTTGACTTCTGTTGCCTTGTTTTCTATAATATGTTTGTGTCAGATAACAAACAATTGTCACAAAATAGTTCACATTTGGCTGCTGTCTGCAAAAATACACCATGGTCTGTCAACGAGGTGCAGACTCGAGTAGAGCCGAGTAGTGCTCGAACTGTATAACAGAAAAGCATCTTTAAAAACAATTTAAAATTCAGTTTCAAGGTGGAAGAGGTTGTCTAGCCAAACAGAAAGGGAACTTGGCTTGGGAGCGAAAGGTTGCCATATCCAGTGTAGAGTACTCCTTGTGTCACTGCCAAATCAAATATGCGGATGGCAGTGGCGGAGCTAGACTTTTATCTTTGGGGTGGCCGGGGGGGCAAGGCTATTTCAGGGGGTCCACAGACTATGACAAATAATTTGTTTCTCGACCAATGAATTGCAATCTGAGTTTCTTAATGTTAAAATGTACATACTAAGCACACAGGGGATCAGATTTGTGTGTATAATTTGCAGTTTATTAACAATGTACAAAATGTAAAACACAACTTGGCACAACTTCACACACAGTTACACACTCACACAGTTACCCACTCACACACTCATGCAGGGATACTAACACACACACACATGCTGGACACAGCTGGCTCCGGGTCTGGCTCTTCTGGCTCTTCTGGCTCACCAACATCTTTGTCAGAATCAGAGGCTTCTGTGTCCTCCTTCGATGGAACTACATTGTATAAAAATATTAATATTAGAAATGCAACCACCATTGAAAAAACAACACACTTCAGTAACCAGCATTTCAAATATCTAAAACTTAACTTAAAATGACTGAACTGAGCATGTGATTGTGACTGCGACTGCTTCTGTAGATGCTCTGACCTGGTGAGAAGAAGAAGTCATGTATCTTGTCCCCCTGTCTTTTCATTCTCAACTGACCCTATGAAAAAATAAGCCAGTCTTGTTACTCCTAGCGTCACTTATAATTGCACAATGTTATTAAATCCCCACTTCAAGCATACAAAATGTGAGGACAAATAGACCACTGTAGATGTAAGTTTAATATTCAAACTTTTCAGCTAGTTGACAGGCTGGCTGCCATCTTCACGTTACGTTTTTAATATATTTTATTTTCAGATTTATGTAATGTATACAAACATATCAGTAACGTATACCAACAGTATAGTGACATAACAAAGGGCATGACGTGAAGGATAAACAGAGCATGAAACAGCGAGCTGGCTGATTGTCTGCTAGTTTCATTCCTTTAAAATCATCGGAGAAACATGTAAATGCATCCTAAGCAGTTAAAGGAGACATAGACCGGAAGCTCCAATTAACGCTGCGTTTGTGTGTGTATCTGCGTCATTACCTCGTTTATGAAACCCTAAAGTTTCAAAACAAACAGTTCAGCCACTGCTGAGAAAATAGTGTTGTATTGTTTTCCTTGGCTCTGCGAAGCGGATCGGCACTTCCCTATGCTGATGATGTCATCAGAAATCCTCACCACTCCTCTCACCACCGTAGCGCCTCCTGGTGCGGCACTAGTCCGGGCACATCCGGTTGCGTACATTGAACCGCAGAAGAAGAAGAACTACTCTTGTTGTAGCTGCTGAGATGCAGAGCATCCGCCGTGCCAGAGGGGGAGCTGTGTATCTGAGAGCTGGCCTACCAATTACGTCACTTCCAGGTAACTGGCCAATCACAGGACAGTGGGAAAGCTCTCGTTGGCAACACAGTCCACGTTCTGGGGGTGTGATTTTGGTCTGAAACAGCGCGGCTGACGAGAGCGTCAGTGAGGAGATATTTTGATCAGCTCATTTGCAGCGACTGGGAGGTTTTAACCATGAAAACAAGTTAATATATGTAAGTAGACCTCCTAACTAACATATATGTGCTATACCAGCATTCGATGTCACCTTTAAGCAATTAAATGTAACGTTAGACGTTAATGCGGAGCGGCCGTTGGAAGCTGACACTGGTCATCTGTAGACGCCACGCGATGTATCTTAATGTTAACGTTGTTAACTTTATACCCGTGGCTCCACCACCGTAAAACTTACTTTAGAATGTGGATTTCACTGTCCATGAAGTCTATTTATCCTACCTCTTCTTTTTCGTCGTGTCGTGTGTTGATGCTCTGTCCTGTTCTCCTGGCTCAACGCACTCCAGCAATGCTAAACGGTCCTCTTTTTCTGTGGCGATTCTTCTTCTTCTCCTAATAAATGTGGATCACAACTCTTTGTGGTACATAGCGCCAACTAGTGGGACCTAGCATTCGTCACTGATTTAAAAATGCAACTGGCTCCTTTCGACAAGACGTGCGGTAGCATGATATGTCAATCATCTGGGGGGGCACCTGGGGGGTCCAGTGCTACCCCGGAGCCCCCTCTAGCTCCGCCTCTGGCGGATGGATCATCCACTGTAGAAAAAAAAGGCCAAAAAAACTAAAGAAAATTACACAAAATAAGACACCTTCAGGCTTGAAAGAAAATACAGAGAAAATTATTCAATTTGCACTGATTTGTGAGGGAGATGAGTTGAAGTCTCTTTTGAACTGCAAAGAATGTCTGTTGGCAGTGGAAAACAGTCTGTGCAGCGCAGTGAAAATGCCAACTACTAGGGTAGCAAATGGACCATGTGTCCTTTAAATCAGCACATGCCAGAAACCCAGTAAAAACCACCATGGGTAGTATATAATGTCTCAGAAGTTGGCAAAGGCAACAAGGAGTACATTAAAGAAAAGTAAGAACAGAAGAATTGTGTGTGTGTGTGTGTGGGGGGGGTGCTGAATGTCAAATTTTCTTTTTTCTTTTTTTTTATGCTGATTGGATCTAGAAAACGTCTGTTGCTGGAGCCATACAGATGCTCTTAGCTCAGCCTCAGGATAGATGACAGCTCATCAGGAGAGTGTCAGGAAGGGAATGGGGCCAAATGAGGGGGAGGAGGTCAGGACTGAAAACATATTTCCTTCTGTCAGGAGAAAACATAGTGTACTTTAAATGATAATAATGTGATACAAACAATATTTCCTTTAACCTCCCGTTCTGCAACACTTATTCCATTAATAATTAATCGTGCTGCTGATCTCAGAGTGACCATGGCAGCTTGCGTGCTCTGAATCACAGCTGACATGGATGCGGTTTCCCGCTGTCATGTTCACGATCCCTGTGTTTATCCACAGTGTCCAAACATTTGGAATGAGAGAGCTGCTTGATGATTAAATATTCATGTTGAGCTGCGCTACAGCCGGATCTCACAGCAGTGCAACAGGGCCGTTTATCAACCACTGCTGAAACAAGAGGATTCTTTCCTGAGCGGGGACACCCAAAGTGTAAAGTTGTGGCAAATCCAAGGCTCCAATGGAATTATATGGCAAATTAGAGCAATTTTGACACAATAGGGTTGGGTCTATAGGCATACAGAAGCTAAAGATTCACTCATTCTTGCTAAAAATGATGATTTAAAAGTTTAACTTGAAGTTAAATATATAAGGAGTATTTATATATTCACAATCTAACTTCATATATTTTTTGTTGGCCTAATATACTCAGTATATAGTGTGGTATCTATTTTAATTCTAATTCACTCTCGGATGCCATTTAAAGCCCCAGTGTGTAACATTTAGGTGAACTTGTTTTTAATTTGGCAGAATTTGAAGACAAAACCATCATTATTATTATAATATTATTTGTGTAATTAATGTCCAATCACCTGCTTGTATGGGCAATTTTTAATTAAACCAAAGTGAGCCTGTGATATTTATATCAGTTCTACAGAGGCATCCATTTTGGACAGCCATGTTTTTACAATAACCATCAATGGACAAACTAAACCTATTCAATTTTTGATGCTAACTGAAGGGTACATAGGTTCTCCAACACACTCGAGGTGAGGTGAGGGATATTCAGCTGTAACATGAAACTTCACCACTGAATGTTGCTAAAGCTTACACTCTGTACCTTTAAAAAATATTAATTGTTCAGTATATTTTCTAGAAATGTACATAGGGAGCTGGCAGAAGAATATCTAGAGAAAGTTTTGAAATTACTTCTGCAGACATTTGTGTTCACACATAGAGTCCCCATGGACAATCTCCAGAGAATGTCCTGAGTTCAGAGCCTGAAAGTAACAGACAGATGCACACACGCTGTCTTTCTTTCTAATAAATAAACACTGGCTTACAGGCTGACAGGCGAAAAAACATGGAGTCATCTAGACAAACAGGAAACAAAACTTGTGTAGTAAAGCTACAGGGAAAAATTCAACAACCCAAGCAGGAAAACAGAGGAATGACGAAACACAAGGGAACCACACAACTGACAAAGACTGAGGGGGCGTGGATGCTCTGTCTGAACTCATATACTTCAGTCAGCACACTCACATGTAGCACACTGTGTTCTCAGTGTACCACACAACTTTTGAGTGTGATTGTTGCCTGCCAAAATATCTACCAACTGCTTTGCTCACTTCTCCTTGAACACTATACTTCCTACACAACGTCCATTCCCCTTTGCCTTTTTGACTAAGATGGGAAACAAGGGTCAATCATTTCACAATTTTAACAGATTGGTCACCATTTTCAATGCTCGTGAGTGTTAATTCACTCAAAATGACCTCTTTGATAGTGGATATTGGGCCCCAGGTAAATACTAAGGAAAATTAAAGAACGGGTGAAATCACGCGGTCACACGGTGAAATAGTGGCTAGGACTATTGCCTTGCAGCAAAAAGACCCGGGTTCACAACGTGGTCTGATCCGAGGGCCTTTTCTGCATTGAGTGTTTTTCTTGTGTGTGTTTTCTCCAGTTTCCTTCCACTGTCCAAAAGCAGGCAGAGGTTATTTAGACACTCTAAATTGATTGTAGGTGTGCATGTGAAAGTGAATGGTTGTTTGTCTCTCCATGTTGGCTATAAAACCCTCCTCAATCTCCACTCAGGGGTTCCTGCTCTCTCTCTCCCCAAACCAAAAATCTGTGCATTTGTAATTGATATTTGTACTGGTAGATATGTAACTTTGTTTTGCAGAAGCTAAGTTAGGCAAGTTACTTCACAAGATTGAAGATGTGAGTATGTCGTCCACACTGTTTATTTTTTCAGAGGCTTTTGTATGTGTGTTAACTTTACACTTTTTATATTAAGGAGTTTCTGCAAAATCAGCCCGACTAGAAATAAGAACAAATATTCTTGAACTGATTTAAATTCTCCTGATTTTAGAAAAAAAAAAAAAATTTTTAAAGCAAATTTTTTGAAGCAAATTTGCTTAGCTATAATACTTAAATCTAGCTTGTAAATATGTAACCACTTTCAGACTGAGCTGTGCCTGAAAACATGGCATAACAGGCCAAAAACTAGATAACACTGGCAAAAATGTAATGTAAGACAGCTGCAGAGGTGGAAAGAGTACTGAAATATTCTACTCAAGTAAAAGTACCACTATTTTGAAGTGCAAGTAAAAGTACTAGTCTAAAAATGTACTCAAGTTAAAGTAAAAAAGTAGCTTGTTACTTTTTAAACACGGTTGGGGTTTTGTTTTGTGTTAATTTAAATAAACAGTGTTTATTTAAATTAAAGGCAAACCTTTACAAATTAAAGTGCTGACAAAATAAAATATGTAAACACATAATTCCCCCATCATTCACCTGTCATCAATCATTACCAAAGTTTTTGGCGTGTGATTTTAATTTTTTATTTTATTTTAAATTCAGGCCAACATTTCTTTACAGTACAGCACTTTCAAAAAGTAAAGAGGAGTAAAAGTAAAAATACACATTTTAAAGAGTTGCAAAGTGGGCTAAGCATTGCACAGTCTTGTATTAGACTATTTTATTTATTGTATTCTTTTATTTTGGTTCTCTGGACTGCTTTCCTTTTAATACCGTATTATATATATATATATATATATATTTCCATTTCTATTCATCCTCCTTTTACATTTTATTGTTGCTCTGTGAATGGGTGGGAGAAGGGTGGGTACTGTTTATTCTGTAAAGTTGGTTGGTCGTGAGGTTAATTGTTTGGTTTATTGGATATAGTTTGTTTGCTGGTTGCTCAATAGATTGTTCGGTTGGTTGATGTGGGTCTGTTGATTTGTTGGTTGGATCATTTGCTGGTTGGTTGACAGATGGGTTGGTTTGTTGTTATGTAGGTTGCTTTATTGGTTGACTGGTCAATTTGAAAACTAGCTGACTGTTGCAACTAAGTGCAACTTGTTTTAGTTGGTCAACTTCTGACAACTGACCTTAAGGCAGAATAATTCTGCCTCTGCTTCTTAAATGTATTTATTTTATCTTTCATCTCTTCTACTCTCTTATTCCCAACAACTGAAGAGAAAACTACAGTGTGACTGATTAACCCCATCCAATATATGGCCATCCATTTGAGCTTACTCTTCCATTATACTCAGCAATCCCCACTTCAATTGATTCAGTTTCTCCATATGTCTTTCATATGGAAGTTCATGGACGTGATGTTTGAAGCCAGGCAGCTCATCAAGTGTTTGGATTTCAGCATGTCCATCAGAGGGACTGAGGAAACAACAACACAGCACTGCTCTCATTTCAAGAAAATGAGAGCAATGCATCACAGAGTAGCTTACTTTAGTGACATAGACTTAGCTTTGCAGTCCACAGGTACTGGCTCAGTGTATGTGTATCTGCATGGTTTAACTCTTAGCAACACAATGCCAAGCTCTGTAAAATCCACACCCACTCTTGCATATTAAGCTGGTACGGATTTTTATTTTTGAGTGAAGCTGCAGGGACGTGTAAACAAGTGTCAGAATGAGGACTGAATAGAATCAATTTAACCATTGTGCACACAATGTGGTGTTTTTGAATCAGATGGGAATAATAGGCTTACATGCTATAAACCCAGCCCATATCCAAACAGATTTAGGTCTCCACCCCCAGGGGGCATGGAGATCATTTAACACACAGCCTTCCCTCACTAATTCCTGAATACTTAATCTCTTTATGGCACAACAATCCAAAGAATGGAAAATATTTTTTTTAAGAAAGAATGTCAGCTAACAATTCAGAAATGGTAGGACAACTCCACAGAGAAGGCCAAACATTAACGTTGAAAGGACGAATACAATGATAACGAAAAAGCCTGGTTCTGTGCGATTTGTTTCTTTGGTTGGAATCTGACTCCACAGCCTTTCCCACAGGGTCCCACCTCCAGTGACTCAGCTGGTTCAAGAAATTGGATATGTAATTAACACCCAGGCAACATTCGCGGGAACCTAAAACATATCGCTATTGCTTCCCGTTGTATGAGCAGCTTGTTTTCCCTGGCTCAACATAGAACATGGAAAAACCTGTTTCTAACCACAGAGCCTGGGATTCCAGTAGAGCATTTATTATGCTATGCTGATGAAACATCAAACCCTCTGACTGTGCAGACAAGAGCATGTGGGTGGCAAATATGTGTTACAGGGAAAGATATCATTAAAATATCAGTGAAGGTAAACTTATACATTCATGGTGTACAGAGTAAGGCTGAACAATCAATTGTTTCCTTAATGAAATTGCAATTTGATGCATTCAAATTAGAGTATTTTTTTTTCTTTTTTTTAATAACTCCATCTTCTATGCATGTGGCAACCAGTTGTAACGTTGCCCATAGGAATCTGAACTCTTGTTATGAAGCCTTCAGAAACAATTTGGCAGATACCAATTGAATATTTTACCCAAATCCATCAGGGATCTCGGACTTTGATTAGACACAATTAGTGTACTTTATTATTTCTAAAAATCAAATTATTTAAATAGATAAACCAGCCATTTCCAAGAAATAGATGTTTGACAAATGTGACCAGGCACGAGTAAACCAGCAACAAGTCACCCCAGCATAAATCGAGTACACAACGAAAAGTATGCGAAGAAAAAAATTATGCGATTTATGTTTTTTTACAGAATATGCAAGTTGAAATTTTGGAGAAGCCACTCAATACTCAATATTGTGGGTCTTAAAACCATAAACTTTGTATTTGAATTAGGGTTGTTTGATTGCTGTGAATTGATTCCTAGTTCGGATGTGGCAAAAGCACATTCCAGTGCTTTTGTTGTTTTTTCGGCCAATCAGCTGCATGTCACAGAGCTCATTACTGCTACTGCTCCTTCCAGAAGCTGCGTGTGTTTTCACCGTTGAATGAAGATGGACAAGGAAAAACACATTGCAGAAGAACTACAGTAAATTGTGACTGTTAAAGTGCAAATCATTGGCTGTACTTCTTAATGAATAAAGAGGCTTCTGGTCATGTTGCCATTTAAGCTAGCGGACTTTATCGCATTGTTGCAAACTTTCTCCAGAGCTTATAGAGAACAGACGGATGGATTCTTTAGTGGCAGGACATGAGAATAAGTGGACACCTTGAGGCGAACAGACACAGTAGATGGACGTAATGGGGGCGGGTGATGCAAGTAACGACCATTTCTTTTCACCATCAACCAAAGCATTGCTGCACTCTGTGTTGTGGAAACGTCTGCAGAGAAGAAACCCGCCGTTATGTGTGGTTTCACAACACCATCCGTGGCCGGACACAACTTGGCGAGTTTTGTCGTTTACTTCGGGAGCTCCATATGGATGAGAACCGCTTCCAGCGATACTTGGCAAGCACCATACAGAGCTCCCGAAGTAAACAGTGAAACTCGCCAAATTGTGTCCAGCTAGGGAGGGTGTTGTGAAACCACACAACGGTTGGTGGTTTCCACAAGCGATAGAGTGCAACTTGTGTCGTGGAGCTCTGAGTGCCTTCACACAAAAATTAGATGTTTCCCCCTGTATTATGAGTGGAGTCTGGCTGCTGACACTCTCAATGCTGATTGGCCATTGTGTCATCCCAATTCTTTGCAAAAGTTGAAAAATTGAAAAATGAAAACCCAACTGACAGACGCAATGTGCGCGATAGGCACAAATGGACTTGACCATCGCGTCTATCATGCTGCTGAAAATTGTGTTGTTGCATTGACTTATGTACGTGACAAATTTGCATCCCGTCTAGTGTGAACGCAGCATAAGAAGGGTCATGAATGTGACAGAAGGCTCTAACCAATCCCATTTGAAGGCAGCATATTTATATACAGGTTCTGGGGCTGCTGTGGGGAAGTGGTAGAACGGTTCATCTTCCAACTGAAACGTAAGGACTCCATCTCCAGCTCCTCTAGTTTACATGCTGGTGTGTCCTCAGGCAAGACACTTAATCCCAAATTGCCTAATATATCCAGCCACTGGGGAGCATAAGTGTACTCCTGGTCCCTGTTCTAAGTCGGATAAATGGAGAGGGTTGCATCAAGAAGGGCATCTGGCATAAAATCTATCCACAATCAGTAATGTGTAGTGGAAAAATCTGTTGCGGCAAAAAAAAGACGGGTAGGTGATAATGCTCCAATACAACAGCTTAACAGCCTACCAAAACAGAGGCTTGATAACAATACACAGAGGAGTGTGATATCACATATTTTGGAGCCATATATAGGATATTAAATCTATACTTTTGTTTTTAAATTTTGTTTAGCAAGTGTTGATGTGTTATCAAAAAATATGAAATTATTATGGACAAATTATAACACAACAATTCAAAGAGTAGAACAATGTCACATACAGTTATGGGCATTTACTATGCACAAGTATGTGCATCTTTTTTACTGCAAATATCTGTCATCAGAGTAATATTGTCAATACTTCTTTAATACATATACAAAGTTAATTAAAATCTCTACATTAAGCTCTTTATATAAAGGTATGCACTGCTTTGGTCTTGTTTATATCAATGCATGTTGAATAAATTGGAATTATGGTCCATTCCTTTTTTCCTGACAAAGAACAGGCCAAACAATTAAACAATTAAATTAAAATAACATATGCTACTGAATGAATGATCAACAGAGCTACTTGCAACTATGTAGCTCCATCAAATAAGCAGCAAAGTCCACAAATATATATATGATCCATCAGGTCTGACATATATGTTTCCTGTTTTATAAACATCTGTCATAAACATGTCAAAATCATGCCAGCTTTACATCTGACGAGCTAGCACACTTCAAAGAGCAACCACAGTTCTCTCCTCATTTACTGCAGAGGAGTGAGGGAAATACCCCATGGATATGATTATCCTGTTAGTCTCACATATTAACTGCAAGACACAACTCACTCCATGTTTTTTTGGAGATAGTCCATTTTCCTATAATGAACTGCAAACAACAATCCTCACAGTCCTGAGAGAATCGGTAGCTGTCAGAACATTCAAAACATAGCCTGTTGGTTGGTGAATATTTGAGCCATTGTTTTCGCTGAACTGTGGTATAGTATTTGGACTTTCTGTAGTCAAGAGAGGTAATTCTTAGCCTGGGTGAACCCAGTGGAAACTGCCAGCAATTTGACTTTACTCTGCAGACGTATCTGACAACCTTTAGGGCCACATACAGAGTCTCCGAAAAAAGGGAAGCAATCACAAATGTTTTCCCACTGGTATGAGAGAGGCAGGCTTAACGCGATGACGAAAGAGAAGCAGCATCTAGCGGCTTCTGTACTAAAGAGCAGCTTTCTTTCGATTTGTAGCATCCTTTTTAGGCGACTTGTTCCACAGAGCTTCCCCTAAAAAGATGTTAAAAGCCATTACGAGATCGCTCTGCATAAGTCATCCAGATCATTGGCCTGATTGGTTGTGGGTTTATCCAATTACATACAGAGGCCTTTTGATCTCTTGGTCATGCATCTTGGAGGTGGGAGTTGACAACACCATATCCAGACTCTGGTGCAAAGGTCTGGAAAACTGTTACGGTTAAGAGCAGTATATAATTCAATTTACAAAGAATAACGGAATAGTGTTTTAACAAAGTTTTTGCCAACTTTCACGTTGAAATTGAAGGGATTACAAATAAGCATTCTAAGAAAACAAAACACTCCTACACAACCACTGATTAAAAAGTAAAACACTTACATTTATGAATTAAAAAAGGAACATTTCTTTATTAAATCAAATATATTCTAATTGATTAAAATAACCTTGTTCTCGTTTTGATTAAATCTCAGTCCTGTCTAAATTTCCATGTGATGTTCTTGCTTTTCTTTGATTATCAGTGTATTGTTCGGGGCTAAAGAATAAAGAATAAATAGTACACACAATTTCATGACCAAAAAAAAACAATCCAACATGTTTCATGGGTTAATGTTTCATGTTTCATAAATATAAGAGTATCTACTTAAGTGTAGATGAGTCTAAGAGAAAAAATATCTATGCAGCTGCTAGATTCTCTGTCATATAGCATCAGTGTTATGCCATTGGTCATGAATTTGGTATTGTACTGTGTCTTCACTTAAATGTATTGATTTAAAATGTGTGCAAGTCCATTAATCTTTATTGAATCATTCATGATGACAAAAAAGTAAACATTTTTATTTTGGCAAATGACTGAACATGACAAACTGAAATCTCTCAAGTGTTAATACCCTTGTATAAACACTGTGTTGTAAAAGCTCCTTCAACAACAGTAACAGCTTACAGAAGGTGGATTTACTGGATTTAGGCATATTATCCAATATTTTCCTGGCAGATCCTCTCAAACTCTGTTACGTGTTCTATTGGGTTTTAGTTCAGGCTTTGGAAGGGTGACTCGTGGACAGTCAGGAACAGACTTGGGTCATTGTCAACAGGAAGGTGAACCACCAACCTAATCTCAGGTTATGTGCACTCCTTCCTTTTTGCCTTTGATGAAGTTCAAGCAGGTTGTCAAAAGCATTTTTACTCAAAGTGTCTTCCGTCAGTCTACCCTACCATAGACTAATACCATAAGGCTTGATTGGTTGATGGAGTAGTCCCTTAAGGCAGTGGCTCCCAACCATTTTGACCCATCAAAGCATCACAGTCAGTACTTCATACACAAAGCTGTGTCATTCACACATTATTCAACCACAATGTGCGTTTTATTTGCATTTTAAAACAACAATACTGAGCTAGCTAATTACAATGTAGCCACATAACGTTCCAAAACGCACAGTTTGTCATGATCTGTCACTTCTGTTAAGTATCTTGTTTTGTTTCTCCCTTCATGTTCCATGTCTTGTCTTCCTGTTTTATTTTGAAATCACTTACCCTTGTCTCTGTTTCAGGTTCCTGTCTCCCCCGCCCCCTTCCTCGTTTCAGACAGATCACACAGTTGATTATTAAAAGATAGCGTCTGGCATGAAAAAACATTTTTTATCTCTGTATGTGACTTTGAACGAACACTAACGCAACATAGATTAATAACGTTAATGAAACTCAAGGTATTAGGTTATTAAGAGATTTGGGGGTGCTTTTTTTCACCGCAGGTGTCATGTTGTCATCTCAGAAGTAACTACTCAAAGTGTCCTAACTCCCTTTTGGCCACTAAAGAATTTAAATCAGTTTGTTGTTCATAAGCTCAGACCAGAAACATCTGTATTTGTTACAAAGTACTGTCAAAGATTTGCGCTGTAACAATCCCAATTTAGTTCTTCTGCAATGTGTTTTGCCTTGTCCATCTTCATTCAACACACGCAGCTTCTTGAAGTAGCAGTAGCAGTAACGACCCTCCGCAGCATATAAAGGAGCCATGTGTTTCCTCTGTGACGCACTGCTGATTGGCCGGAAAAACAACACTGGAATGTCGTATCACCACACACCCAACTTGGAATTGGTGCGCAGTGATCAAACAAACCCCAATAAGGTTCCTAAAGCCACTGTTTAATGAACTGTTCTAACATGTCATTTCTCCTCTCAATGATTGAGTCTATGTTATGACATAGTATTAGCACGACTGACCTCAGCAGTCTTCCTGTTGATCACTAATTAGAACTTCAGCACGTTGTGTGACTCATTGCGGGGGTTCAATTTCCACGAGGCCTGAATCATTTAACTTCCATTGACTCATTGACAATTAATCAAGACTTTGCAACAAGCATAAAGCTGAATGCAAGCTGACTGACTTTGGACTGTTTTATGTTAGAGTGCGGATTTTTCTGTCCGAACCCGACTGTGATGAAACAATATTGACAGAACCCAATCTGAAACACATTTTCTACTTATTATCACTTATTTTAACTTACTATAGACCAATTTATTAAATGTTAACAGCATATCACATTTTCAATAAATTAATACAAATATGCCTTTTGAATCTGCCCCATTTTGCTCTATGTTGCACTAAAATAACTTAAAATTACTATGTCAATTAATGTGACTGAACAAGACCAAAACCAAATAATAATTTCTGGATTTTTGTCTGGGGATCCAAGTTAGTACTGCTGCTTTCAGTTTTGAAATAACGTCTGGACAGTCTCTAGAAAGTCTTCTGCTTCTGATTATTCACAGCAAATCACTGGTTTAGTGTTCTGCCTCCTGCATATGTGATTTTGCCTACACTCTTCTGCTGCTCTGAAATGATCTGACCAAGACAAACTTTTTGCTGAATTTCTCATATGTAAATGATAAACTTCATAATATATCAGTACCCAAATCTCTGACATTTTCCACTGTTCGGGGCTGAAAGTGTCTCAAGTTTGTTTCATGCTAGTTTTGACTTTCTATGTAGAATTTCATATGAGGTGAATGCCACAAAAAAGAAGAAAAAAGAAAACAGTAACAGTCAAGTAGTGGAAACAGAATTTACCATAAGCAAATGTAATATGTATGATTATATAATGAATTTCCATGTATTACTAAAAGGTTTCAAAACCTCATTCTGGCACAAGGTCAAATCAGGAATCTTGAGGCTTCAAAACAGTGTAGATTCTTACGGGTGACACCATGAGTTGTCACTTACAGTGACACTGTTCACATCTCCATTGTTTTGTAAAGGTCCGATACAATTGCCATCCATTAATTTACATTTGTCATGCTTCTGTTTGGGCTCACTTCACCAGTCACTGGTTGTATAGTCATTGAATATTCGTCTCACTCCATCCAATAGTCTGATAATGGGATAATCCCAGTAGATGGTTTGCATTTCTAACAAACACTGATGCTACTATTAAAGTGGGATTTCTGAGACGCTACAATAAAATAACTTCCAATGATTTCCAATTATTATCCCATATCATGGCCATTCTTATGAATATAATTATACCTCCCTTCTTCTCCCATGTTTTTGAATATATTAGTCCATTAGGTTTTATGATCTCAGTGTCTTTGGCACATGCACATTTATAATCCTTTCCCGCTGGTCAACAAAACCAGTTAATCCCAGGTTTAAACAAACAGGTTTTTCATCAGCGGGAATGGGTTTAATCAGCATTCACTCCTCAAATGACTCTGCAATGCATTTAAGTTTTTATCGGCTTACTTGGAAATGTTTAAACCAAAGCCTAATTAGAGATCTGGCAAACCTTTGTATTGAGACTTTGTATTCTGTCTGGTCATTTTCTACATTGTAACACTGATAATTTCATCTAGTAAAAATATGTTTGCCAGTCTGCTGTCTGAGCCCAGTGTCTAGCTTCATCCTTTGCCAAATCCAGAGCCAAATGTCCCATGTGTTGAGCTCTCTAGCCATGTCAAATTCTTGCTCATTAATGACCAGAGTTCGTAAATCCATTAATCTAAACATTGTACCAACTGTCTGAGCAGGCAGTTTGTCATTTGTACAGGTAAGCATCACCTCCCCTGTGTAATAGCTCTATGTTTACATGTGCACATTTTCTTCTAATAAGGTATTTCTGTATTTTTTTTTACACATTCATTTTGCATCATTAATATACTTTTAAATTGTGAACCTTATATTGTTTAATTTACAGATTTTTTTTGAAATTCTGTGAAATATTGTCACAAATATAATTATTGCAATATAATGATGGAACATCATAGTATAATGTTGTATCATATGATGTCATATCATCCACCCCTACTGAACAGTAGCTTTGTCCCAAGCATTGGATCTGTATTGTAAACATTTATTGATTCTTTGTATTATTGTGTCATGCAAAGAATAAGCTGAGCCAAAATGGGCTTATAACAAACAATCATTTAAAGATCCCATAGAATGGTTCCAGCTAAACTTATGTGTGAGTTTTGGAAGTCTACTTACAAATATAATTTTTTTTAGGGTCAAAAACCTCATAGTTCCTGTAAATGAGCCTGTCTACTTCTGCTCTCAGGGTGTCTTATTTCAGCCATGCTGATTGAGCGCTAAACCACACCCCCATAACACGGAATGTTTTGTGATTGGCCAGCCAACGAGAACTTTCTCGCTGTCTTGTGATTGGCCAAACCGCAGGCATGTCGGAAAGGGCCTGTCCCCTCCCAGTGCGAGGCTCTGTTCATGCTGAACACGGCGCTAGCAGTTAGCTGCAACTAGCAGTTTTTTGTTTTCATGATTTCTCTGCTGTCTGCTCCAATGTTACTGTCAGCTAATGAACATACTTCACACACAATGAGCTGTTAGCCTGTAACTTTGTGCTGACAGGGGGCAGACACAGACACTTCCCTTTTAGTCATGTAGCAGTTAGCTGTTAGCCGGCGTTAGCTCATGTTACACAGGAGAACAAGCATGCACACATGTCTAATTAAATAACATTTGACATACTTATCTCTGTCATCAAGAAATCCATCATGGATAGTAGACACTGCTCCTTCTTTCAGATTGAGTTTGGTGCTGAGTCCTTAATTAGACGTTTAGCAGCTTATGAAGTGTCTAGTGTTGGTTTCTACTGCAGCAACAGAACGAGCAGTTGAGGCTCAGGAAAACGATAAAAACCTGCACTGGCTGAACTGTTTGTTATGAAACTTTAGGGCTTCATAGACGAGGTAATTATGCAGATACATACCTAAAAGCAACGTTAATTGGAGTTTCTGGTCTATGGGATCTTTAAACATACAGAGCAGTAGAACTCAATTCACAGAAAATACTAAAGAAACAATACCCCTGGTATTTGTCAAGGCTTTGGAAACAAAGGTAGCCAACTTGAATACATTAAACTAAAACATCCATTACATTTTGTCTACATGCAGGATATTTCTGGGTTTTGAGAATAACAACGTTGCTGACAGTGCCCGCCCTTAAATATTTCTCTCCTCGTCTCCTTCTCTCTGTTTACCATCTATTTTAATTTCCTCCCATTTCATGGCTTTCATTTCACTGTTTATTATTATTTATTTTTTTTTCTTTTGAAAATCAACCTACATCATTTTCTTCAAACAATACTTTTGTTTCTTCTGTACTTCATAATGAAGCTACAGGCTCATCGGGTCATGCTGCATTCAATAAACAGGGGAAGAGGGCAGGAGGACATTCACATCAATCCAAGCACATTCAATTTACTGCCCACTCCTCCACCAAAGATCATGAGCTAGTGGATGAAGGTCAGAAGTGAAGACTGCTGGGAGATGGTAGTTCTCATGAAGTTCACTGATCAAGCATGGAAGCAAAACTTCTGAATGTTCGAACTTCATTGATTCATTGATAAAGTTATGTAATCTAATGGAGAGGCAGAGGCACTGGATCCCAGAGGAGGTGACCATGAGACCACTCATCATGCTAATCGTGGTCGTACTGGGCAGCTGGACAGAAGATCAGTGCTAAAAAAGTAGTCTCCATGTTTTGTAAAGGCATGGTGAAAGGATCATTTTAACAGCTGATGAATGTACCATCTGAAAAAGGAGGCATTGGATATCTGCAAACATTTTGAGGCAGCTTCTCATACCCCTAAGGTTATGGGAGGATGCATGTAAACTAAAAGACTTTGTATAACGCATAACTTACTAACTTATGTCCTTGTTTCTTTGTGTGTGTGAAGAACACTGAGATGGTCCTGCAATGGTGTACCCAGCCTTTCGCCCTATCGCAGATAGGGTTGACTCCAGCCCCCTGCCACCCTTCTTGTGGCGGATAAAGGGGTAGGGAAGGACATAAATATCCTAGTGGTGACCCTGACTGACCACTTCTTGACTGAAGGCCGATTAAGGGAATCCCAAACTCCCCTCCTCTGATTCCTGAGCAGCAGTCCTTTAACCCTTAGAACACAGGCTGCTGTTTTCCATTACTATTTTAACAACATACAGAGGCTGTATGAAGTGCAATTTATGTGTCATCAGGCAATCTGATGACATGATTTCCATTTTTTAGACAAGTTTACCTTCTATAATAAACACACCTGAGCAAAAAGATTTTTAAAGATTTGTAAAATCTTTAAAAATCAGAAATACATCACATTTCCAAAGTTCGCTTCACTCGTTTCTATGAACAAAAATATAATAAAAAAGGTCTATTTTGTCACTTCTGCACAATTACCGCTACTCCTGTGTTTTGTTTTTGTTTAAATGCACTATAAAATTAATCATAACTTGGACTCAACACATACGAACACGAAAAAAAAACTCATTTTATAAAGCTGTTCAAAATTCATAGTCGCTTGAGCACTAATGTCTTCCTCCTCTCAGTCAGAGTGGAAGTAGAGATTACCTTTCTGGTTGCTGAAGTCAGGGGGTTCTTCTAAAAAGGAGGAACTTTTTATTTCACTTTAGTGCCAACCATGATTGCCACCTGAAGTGCTGTGCACTCCACGACTTCTGTCAGACAGAGAGGAAGAGGATGGCAACAGCAGCTGCAAAGGCTTGTGACTGTACAGAGAGCTTCCCTCTCTAACCAGCCAGTGAGTTAATGCAAGGGTGGCATTGATAGCAAATGGCTCCCCACTTCCCGATATGTGCTAAATCTGTGTTCATGTTAGACGTTTATCTAAATACATCATAAACACAATAACACATGCTCTTTAACTGACTACATATGTGTTCATAGAGCTTCACTGTTTCATAATACTCGTAAAAAGTCAAATGTCTATGCATGTAGACATTTGACTGCTGGCTTTCATCGTGAGTGGAGAGCATGAGTCAAAGAGAATGCTCCTGTGCTGCTGAGAGAGAGACTGCTTCATCATTCGTTAGACCTTCAATAAAGGTAATTTAGTGTAGTTCCTGGTAAACACAACCGTTGTGTTACAAGTTATTTTAAGTGGTTATTTTAAAACAGAGATATAAAAACAATCCTCTGAAACAGAATTTGCGAACATGCAAAGCATTACTTTCTCTGTTCCCATAGCCTATTCATTTTTAAGGCTTTTTGTTTTGTTCAAACACTTGCAGGATATTTGATACCTGGCTTCATACTGAAGATTCCTGGTTGAGTGCATTAGAGTGTATTAAACATTTAAATAATTCATGGACATTTCAAAAAGACAATATGTGTGTAAAACAGCAGCAGACGTGTGAGATGCAGTAGATCAGCCATCATAAATTGCTCACCCATCCAGTGGCATAGTACGTATATAATGTAAAATGAACTTTCTGCTGTTAGCATATAAACAGAATAAATGATATAAAGCACTGAATTTGAGTAAACTATTCTTTTTCCATATTTATTGATATTAACAACAATGATCACCCATTATTATGTTGTGCTATGTCTCTTTCATGTCAACCATGTCTGCTCTACTTCAACTTAACGCATGCTTAACCTTGAACAGCTTTGCATTTGTGACACAAAACTAACCAGTTGGAAAAGGGTCATTCCAAATGGCTGTTAAATTCCCAATTATTTCTTCCAGAAAAACTACACATGGTTGCACCTGAAAATCAACAATTTCTGAAATACTCAGACGAGTATGCACCATCAACCATGCAACAACGTTCAAAACACTTAAATCACCATTATGATGCTCAGGTTGAACCTCAGAAGCTCGTAATGACCATGTCAGTGCACTATTTTCTATTGACTCTGTCAAGTCCAGCGGCAGAATCAGCGTCGTTCCTTCTCCAGTTGGTTATTTTGAGTTGATTTGTAACTAAAACGAAACGTTCATGGGACAACACTGACACCAGAATGGCCCGCACAAACAAGCACCATGTTCACAGTACAGTGAGTCCAGACATATTTCAGCCCTCACTCCACGTGGATGTCACTATGATTGATTACCAATCCAAGTTAGATTCATGTGTCAGGAAGCTGATTTATATGCTATGGAAATCTGGTTGACGGTGATGTCAGGTAAATGTGTGTTTTTAAATAAAGAAAAAAAAAAAGAGAGCGGTAGTGGAGTGGTCTGTTATAGCAGGACTACTAAAGACTCATCTACCTTAAAAACCTGGTTGTGTTTCTTTAGTACCAGGTGCAGCTTCCTCCCCCTTTATATGCAAATGAGTGAGTCTGAGCTCAGAGTGACATAGTTTATGTCCTACTTTAGAAAGAAAGTCATTTCCTTTTATCCAAACTTAACAAGCCAGTCTTGTAGATAACATGGTGTGAGATGGCGTTTGGGAAGATATGCACATTTAATGGAAGGATGTACTGTATTTTCCGGCTAAGCTCACTAAGATTTTTGTTTTTTGCCAAAACAGTCTTAGACAGGCTAACAGGAGGGCGAGCTGAGACCATGCAGTGGAAAAACGGCATATCCCCATGTACTGTATGTGTGTGAGATACCCCCCCCCCACCCAAAAAAACACACTAAAATAACACTACCATATCCTGTTCTTCTTCTTATTCTCGTTCAACTGCCTTAACGCTTGTACAAGCTACTTTTACTTTATTTATAATTTACTATCTGTGTTTATATTTATTCTTTTTGCTATGTATTTTTTGGAAAGCACTTATTTCTTTATACATTTTTTTAAGAAACAGGGAAAACAAGGAAATAATAAAAACATGAATCCAAATAATAACAACAGTAATACGTATTGTACTGATAATTTTTCCGTCTCTAATTTTGAAAGAGTGTGTTGTATTAGTATTACTATATATGTATATATATACACTGTATATACTGTATAAAGTGCCCTCCAAAAGTATTTTTTTTATTTTTTTTATTGACAAACAAGTTTACATACAACAACTTCCTCACCAGTATATCATTATACAAAGATTATGAACCCAAACACACCACCAAACAACAGCAATTGAAAAACAAGGGAAAATAAATAAATAAATAAATAATAAAAAAAGACAAAAACAAAAGAATATAAAAGAAGAAACATAATATATAATGTGATCTCCAAAAGTATTTCTGATACACAACTGGAAGATTGCACCTTTTGTTTGAACCCACCCATTTGAGCAAAAGTATTGGAACATGTTACTGACAGTGGTGTTGTGTTGCCCAGTAACGTTCAAACAATAAATAGCACTGCCAGTAAAAATCACTGAAAGACATTTTGCTTGTGTTACAGTGCAGTTTCAGGAAGCAGAAAAGAACAAAGAATAATAAGGCACATTAATGCATCCAGACAGAAACGCCATGAAAGACAAACAATCTTTCTCTTTGCCATTTTGAAAAGGTTCCCTGTGAAGTCGGCATCGTTTCAGGTAACGCATGTGGTATATGCCAGGACAAGTTGTAATGTGATATTACGCCAAAAACAGAGAAGAAGACGTAAGCATTACATATAATAACAGAAACGGAGACAGAATGAACCGAGCCAGGGGATAGAAAGGAAAATAATGTCTGTTTGTTTATGTTTCGTGCCATTTCCGTGTGACTATTTAGGGACTTTACAGTGACTTTTTTTCTCTTTTTAAAAAAGCGGCTAGCGACAAATCTACCGACTTTCTGTCATAAACCTAAATACTTTACGAGAAGCAAAATTCTGCCTCACAAGTGAGATCCATCTAACTATATATACTGCGAGTGGAGAGACACTGACAAGAATGAGCTCTGATATCTTGTGTCTTTTTAGTCTGACTTTAGTTACTTTTCATTGACAGCAGTTGGTAAAACTGTCAACGAATCTCTACACACAAGACACAAGTTCAGACCCTGTTTCTTCTCTAAAGCCTTGTGCAAAAATTACACGTTTAAGAAATGTATTGCCCCGTGTGTGCGTGGGTTTTCTCCGGGTTCTCCGGTTTCCTCCCACAGTCCAAAAACATGCAGATTTGGGGATACCCTGCCTTTCAGTGACTCTGTGAAAGATCAAGGTAAGTTAATAAGAAATTGAAGATGTCAAAATACTGCACGTCTGGAATAATGTCCTCTCTGGCTACTGCCAAACTTGTAAGAAGTACACTGGAGGCATTAAAAGGTATCACATATAAAGTCTTCAGTCAGTCCTGCACCTGTCCCAGTTATTTTTTGCTGCATCTTAGGCTGCCAACATGGAAACCGAGTCAGTTTCGGAGCTCTATATCCTGTACTATGACATTAAAGGCTTTCAATTCTACATCATGCTACTCGCACCAAAGATGCAAACTGCACAAACATTATTCCATAGAGCGTGTGAACACAATGACAGCAAGAAGGAAGTCTGCAGCACACATATATGGTGTGCTCTTATTCTCCCAACTACTAAAAAGTTATCTCTAATAACTTTTTATCCTCGACTAAAGAAACAGTTCACCTCTGTAAAGTCCTCATCTCTGCCCCTGACAGTGTTTAACGTTAGGATCTCTGTGAGGATCTTTCATCTTTTATCTGGATCTATTCATAAAAAGCATCATAATTCTAAGAATTTCCTTCAAATTTCATCACTTGAAGCAACTCTTTGTTGCTCTGATGCTTTATGAATATCACTTTTCTCCAGGTACTGCTTTGCCTCATGGAAGCACCTTCCAAAGTCAGAGAACAGCGATGTCACCCAGGGTTTTCTCAGCAGGGTCTCACAGACTGCAGAGATGAAACAGGAAGATTGTTACAGACTGTGTTTACCAAACAGGTTAAGGGCTTTATTAAAAATAATGTGGGAAATGTACAACCTTGTCTTGAGCAAGATATATATACAGTATAATTATTAGCATTTTCAAACGCTCACTAAGACTCTTATGTGTGATTTATGATCACATTATTCATTTGGAACATTGACATAATGAACATAATTTGAATTATTATGAATCATAATTTATTGTAAACATACACCAGTCTTGATGCAGTGAATGGGCAAAGACAATGGAGATATTCTGTTCTGTTGCTGCGTATGATACATTAATTTGACTGGATTAGTAATCACTTTTGTATATATATATATATATATATATATATACATTTTATCATTATTATTATTTTATTTTTATCCAAAAATGATAAGTAATTGGCATAGATCGAACATACATCAATAATTGTCAGTTGTTAGACACACACTTAAACCCACAAATGAGATCAACCAAAACATACCCACACAGAGACATGTCCACAGTTTTACTTGGTAGTGGACACCTGTGAGTTTTGTGAGTGTGGGGCCTCAGGTCAGGAAACAAAATTGTAAAATAAAGATATTCAGTGCAAACAGAAAACAACTCACAGAGTAAAAAACAACCTACAATTTCCTATCTGGTAATAATAATAATAACAATACTGATAAAAAAAATAGGGCTGCAGAAATGGGTTGATTAACTGACTGCGAAATCAATCATCAGCTGTTTTCTTATTCAATTAATTCCAGTTTGAATGGGTTTCAAAACAAGTTCTGCAATTTCAGCTTCATAAATGTTAAATGTTAAATGTTAAATATTTTTCTCGTTTTCTTGCTGCTCTGTGACAGTACTTTGTCATTTTGCTTTGTCGACAAAACAAGTGCTTTGAGAGTGTCATTTTTTTGAGTGTTGTTTTTTTTTTGCACAAGACACTGATCACCATTTCACACAATTTAAACAAATGCGCAGCTATTTGAGAATTCAGTACCAAATATAGCAACCCTGTATACACCTTTGTATGACCTCTCCAAAGGCCACACACTAAAGTTGAAGTATACTTGACATTAGAAGTCAGAATATGCTTTAATATATAAGGGTCTATGAAAATGTATTCTAGGCCTTGAAGAAAGCAAGCCGTTGTTTGGCAGGCAAAAGCAGAAAAAAAAGACCCCATGAGTTTCCTTTTAACTCCTCCAACTCAATGTGAAGTGAGACTTCCTTACAATCATAACATCTCTGAGCCCTCATCAGCCTGCGGGCACTTTCAGACAATTCAGAGATCACGCCTTTTAAAAGACCATCAGCTGCTGCAGCTCTAATCATTTCCAACTACCATGACCCTATCCTTAACTTCCTCAGCCGACAAAGGTTTAATTTTTCATAGGCAACGTCCTTCTCCCTTACTTTGCCTTCATTTCTCATGGTAAATCAAAATAAGCTGTCTTGCTGTTGAACTGAATCCAAGCCGTGTGGTAAGTACAGAGCATATATATACTGTATGTATGTATATATATATATATATATATACATATATAAATATATATATTGACATGCTTTTATTGTGATGTGTAAGCGTTCTCTGGTGTAGAATCAGAAAAAATCAGAAAATTGAGGATGTAATACTATATTGCGATATTTCCCCACCTAAATCTTGTGATATATATTAACATGAGTGTAAGGATCAGATGTATTCAGTCTGTCAATTCTGTGATTTTTTTGCTCCATCTCTGCAGATTTAAAGTGCCAATTGAACTATTAAAGCTTGAAACCTGCAGTGGTGCCGTTCATTTTTCAGGAGCTTTTCCAGTGAATGTGGCGCTGTGAGCAAACTGAGTCACGTGACTTCCAGAGCTCTATAGTTTAGTTCATCTGCACATTATATAAAAGAATAACATAAATCAACATAGATAACATATTGTGCAGGTGAGGCTAGAAGCCCAAAATGCTTATAAATACACCACCCCCCCAAACAACAACTAGTCAAACTAGTCAGCAACAAACCCAGGTAAAGTAACTCCTTAAAACCTTCAGTACTCAGGCTTCTTTATGTACAGTGTGTTGGGATTGTTAGATCATCATTTTTCAGGCAGGTGCAGTGTGTCTGTGTACTGTTATGGTGTAACTCAGACCTGTGGGAAAAGAGTCCTGAGGGGGCTGGATCACCCACAGGCCCCAGGCTGCTGAGTTCTACGGAAGCGTAATGCTGCCAGTGCCACACATACACAAAAAGTGGGGTGCTTAGTATTAGGTTAGAACGAGAAACTATCTCCTTAAAACGAGAAACTATCTTGTTTTTTCGAGATAAGAAAACGATGTATCTCGTTATAACGTGATAGTTTCTCGTTATAACGAGAAAACAATCGTATCTCTTCGCAAAATAAAAGCAAAACAGTTGTATTGCATGCGCAGTATAAATACTTGTTCATCTGTGTTTATGACTGACATACCGGTAATAATGGTAATACATTGTCACCATGCATTCATTTTAAAATAAACATTATATTCTGACTGCTACAAAAACAAGTCATCCAGACATGATGGAAAACAACTTTCATTCAGTGTCTAATATCATCAGCATATACAGAAAATGCTCTGCTTGTCCTCATTTGGTCTCACAACAAACGCATTGTCAGTAATCGATAATAGTCAGCACACAGGGGCCTCTTTTTGTTTCAACGTGGAAAACTGCCCTAACTACTAACTTTAATATGTAAACGTCAGCAAGGATGGATTTTTAATCCAGAGCTGGCAGGGTGGTGGATCAGAGCGCGGTGAGTCCCAGCATCAATCATGTCAGAGAGTTGGAGGGGAGCAGGCGTGACAAATGACCAGGTCCACCATCAGCTCTCGGGCTCCGAATCTCCCATTACAGAATGAGAAAAGCCAGTCATTTATACTGTATTCTGGAGCACAGGGTGGAGGGGACAGGCCCTGCACATCCATTCTTCTTATTATGAATGCATGCTGCTGCGCTTTCTTCTATCAGTGCAAGTGAATTATTTTTGCTGACTTGTACTGAGGCTCCAGGACTGTGAAACACACACACACACACACACACACACACACACACACACACCAGGCCTGTGACTTACATCAGTAGCCTGCACTGGACTATTTGCTAAAGCCACCAGTAATTGCATCAGTGCTGCATTTATACTTAAAGGGACAGGGCTTGTTTATAGTGAAGTTGCATAAGGTATTGGCACATTGGGGTGTCTCTCAAAGTCAAGGATCCTTCCATAGTAAAGAAACAGACAAGGGACAAGCGCAGAAAGACTTTCTACCATCTACTGTCTACTTTATCCTCCACATGAGGGTCATTGGGGGCTGGAGCCAATCCCAGCTGATATAGGGCTTAAGGCAGAGTACACCCTGGACAGGTTGCCAGTCCATCACAGGACCAACAGAGGTGAAAAACAGTGTCTAATTAGCCTATCTGCATATTTTTGGACTGCGGGAGGAAGTCACAATACCCGGGGAAAACCCATGCTCACACACTGGTAGAAAATGCAAGCTCCACACAGAAAGGCCCTCAGTTGAAATGGTTAACATCTTGCTGTGAGGCTACAAGGCTAGTCCCCGCACCACCACCATGTCACTTAAAACAAGCATATGCAAATGAAAAATAACTAATGTATACTGTTCACTGTTCATTGTTAGACTCTGACAAGAAATGTATTTTGTAACAGTGAACCTTAATCTGGGTGAAATGGAAGGTGTAGTAGCCTTTGCAGTACCCACAGTCCAAACTCATGCAGGTTTGTGGATTAGGCAAATTGGACACTCTAAATTAACTATAGGTGTGAGAGTAGATGGTTGTTTGCCTTGTGATGGACTGGCGACCAGGATGTACCCTGCTTTTTGCCCGTGTCAGCTGGGATTGGCACCAGTGCCCACTGTGACCTTCATGTGGACAAAGTAGTAGAAGATGAGTGAGTGAATGAGCCTTAATCCTGAACACATCTGTTTTAAGGATGCATAAACTCAATTAGTTTCCTGGCTCAATTGGAAATTGGAACACTATTCTGTAAATATATGAAAATCACACTTTTTTTTTTTTTTCACCTCATTCCTTTTATTTTTCCTTTCTTGGTTTTTAATTTATGCTTATATGTTGTTACTGTCATCAGGATCGTTTTTCTTTCTTATTGTTATTGCCTTCATACACCTGAACATGTCCTTACAATAATGGACAACTTAAATTGAATGCACTTTTTTCTCTTATTTAAACAAACAATTACGGGTATGATTATGGGTACGGATATGCTGCACTGAGGATACACACACATGCATCCTCATAAAATCTCTGTAGGAGCACCCTGCACAATGGAACAGTGATGATGTAACATCCTTGGAGCCTTCTTTGTAGACTTTGGAAAACACCGTCATGTGACCTCAGCATGGAACTCCCCATGTGTGTTGATATGGAACTTCTCTGCTACTGTTTATGTCACATCCCTCAAGGCTGTGGGATGCTTTTGAAGCCTTTGGAAAATGCTAGTACATGTGTCATGAATTAACAGTGAAAAAAAATTCAAAAATACAGTTCAAATCTAATCTATGAAGGATGTGAAGGATTTGTGTTCAAGTGCTTTATTGGTTACAATAAAAAGATGGCAAGAAATACTATATTTTTTATTTATTTTTTTAACTGCCAATAAAACCTGTGTTCCTGTCATGTGATTTATGTCCACAATAAGACCCCATATATTAAATTGTGACTGAAATAGGCAGTTGTGTTTCCCTTCCCTTAATTCCCACACTAAACAAGTGGCCATGTCGTTTATTATGGCCTGAAATTAAAACCATGCCTGACCTTTGAGTCTGTTCTTTGAAACTGTGGCTTGACAGAGGACAGAGATTAACATTATTGAATTTGAACAGCTCACTGTGGTGATGAAATTCATTGCTCAAACACCCTTTACCTGGCTAACAACACCATATTTTGCTCAACAAGCCACCTCATAACTGCAGCACCTGCTGTTGTCAAAGTGCCACCCAGCAGAAGGCAGTGACACAATATTTTACTTTTCACAATGAGAATTTCCAGTTGACGTTCGGGGGGAAGGTGAAGAAACTAGATATACGAGATATACCCTTCAATTGTGACATAAGCACGAGAATATCTCAAGGTATGTTCACTCAAATACAAAGTGAATAATTGTGTTAATTAATTGTTCTCCTATCTTAACCTACTCACTCAGAATCACATTGTTGTAAATATACAAAGGTACAATGAAACTTGAATGTCTCCTAAAATACAAACACCATGAAATAAAACTTAAAGTATGCAAATACATAAAAAAACAACAGAAGAATCCAAACTAAATCAATAATATTTAATAGATACTGTATAAAGTTCAAAAACTGGGCCAGGCTTGCCAAAATGGAAAGGGAACTTGGCTAATAACCAGAGCAATGCTGGTTCGAATCCTGACAGGTCAAGGGCTGGGGTCCCTTTGAGGAAGGTACCCAATCCCCATTGTTCCCAATTGATCGGGGTTAACTGGACACTCAAAATTGACCTGAGCCATGGAGAGGGGCCACATCCAGTGTGCTCCAAGGGCTGGCTCCAAGCCCAGATAAATGGGAAAGGCTGCCAAATCAAAATATGCGGATGAAAAAACAAAAAAATCGGTGGTCCGCTTTGGTGACCCCTAGGGGGAGAAGCCAAAAGAAATTACAAAAACTATGGTGCAAATTGTAAACATTGTTTGCATATATTCCCCAGTCACTTTTTGTCTGTGCGTGTGTGTTAAATACTGTATTACCCCATTCCCAACAATCAAAAATCCCACTTACTCTTTGGATCAAATGGATTTTTGAGTAGATAGAATGTGTTTAATCTGCATTTACTTCCAGGACAAATGACCGTGAACATGCTAATTTCCTCTTTGTCTGCTACATTTTTGGCAGCGATCCAAATTCCAGCATAATTTCCAGCTTAGTTATGTATTCATCTTCTGGCCGTTAGCATAGCCTGCAACTGTGCATGTTTTTTTGTTTACAGCAAATTGTCATCTCCTTGGTGTTTGAGGTCTTCACGTTGATCTCCCCAACACCACTTTGCAATATCATTGCTACTGATGAACCATCTTAAGTTGGATTTAACTGACAACCAGGCAGATATTTTTGCTACATGTTAGTCCATTTAAGAAATGGAATATCACACTTTTTTTTTCTTTTTCCTCTTGGCTTTTTTTACTCCTTGAAGCATGAGTGTGCTTCATGTGTCATGCTTTGATGCTAAACATTTTAGAAGCTTTTACTAGCAAGATATAGGCTAGCATTGGTGCGAAATGTGATTATGAAATGTGATTGTGGAATGTGATTTGACTCTTTTAATTGTGGAGGGCAGCATTGCGCCTTTTAGTGTACAGCCTATCAGAACTTATTAGAAGAAGAAGGAGAGAAAATATGGCTAGCACTGTTGCCTAACAGTGGCCGTCATATATTAAACATGCGTAGAAACTGGTGCAGATTCATGTGTAAATATCAACGTTAGCCACCCAATCCTGGTGTACATGTGATCAGCTATTAATAAATGCGGCGGCTGAAAATGGGTGTCATTTCAATGCCATGCCCCCATATATTCATAATTTTGAGACCATAAAATTCTGCATTTTGCATGCAGTATATAATTTATATGTAACTGTCTGGGAACCTCTGTGTGAGCTGACATTATCCACACAATGCACTGCGAGTCCACTATGATTTGAAAATTGCGTACACCTTGAGCTGACGTGAGATTTGATTGTACGCTATGATAAATGAGGGCCGGTTGTTTCCCAGCTTTCTGTGAAGAGTTTGCATATTGAATGGTTTTTCTCTGAACCTTAATTGAAACATTTAGTTGTTTTAGAAGCTTCTAATTATGCCTCAATCAATTCCATACATTAATACTATTAATATATGAATGACTTTACTTAATAAAGTTCCTCAGAGCACCGCCCTTCAGAAGATGTGAAAAGATAGCCAATTCACTGATTCAGTCTCATGAATGGACATCACTAACATCAGATTAACCTAAATCTAGACAAAACAAAAACACTGTGTGTAAGCGAGTAAGCTCAATACAACATTTCACATCTATGCTTAGCCAATTTATGTAATGCAATGCTAGGCCCAGTGATGTTATGTCCTTGAAAGATGCAAGAAATGTCCTTCAGAGGTGCTGTCCGTTGGTCCAGAGATAGTAGATGGTTGACCATATTTCAGTTTACTCCTTACAAAGTTGGCTAGTTGGAGCTAACTTGGCTCTGGATCCTTGGTTGATCTTTAGGTGGGCTCTGGTGTCACTGCCTCTGATTGGAGGATAACAGGCTGCTAAGAGCAGGTCTGGTTGGAGATCAGCAGAGAGGGTTCTCTTGTTGCTGGGAGCTTGTTTAACTCTGTACTGAAGGGCCTTCAGTTTGAGAGCTGATGTCTGGCCCTTGGTGTCCTTCCTCCAGCCAGAGGGCCTGGGCTGAGAAGAGGGTCTAATGAAGAGAAGAGAAGAGAAGGAAGTGAGGTGGGTTTTACACTGATGTCTGGAGGATCTGAGATATTAGTTTTATGGTCCTCTTGGTCTTTGAACAAAGGGCAATGTGGTCTCCATCCAATTGTAAGGCCTGCTGAAAACACACAGAACCCAAGCTTCTGAACAATTTCCAACACTTTTGGTTATTGAAAAATAACGCATTTTGCTCAGAGGGTAATCGACCTTGACCAGTGCTGTGTTTCTAATAACTTAACAGCTCATTGTAGACCACATATTAAAAAAACAAAGTACAACACCCTGCTCCTGCATGAAAATGTCACAAAGACAGCCTCCAACCCCCCTGAGACAAACACACACACACACGTGAAACAGCCATGTAGATTGTTTCCCTGGATGCACCGCAGATATTTGACATCATTTTTGTGGACAGATTCTCTGGATTTATTCTGAAAAAAAGATGACTTGTCTATGACATGGAGCTACAATTGAAATAATAAAGTGACTGTGTATTCAATTTGCTGACTCCAAACACATTAGATTTATAGCTGTTTTAGAAACTCTGTAGATCCTCACTTTTTGCATGCTTTGTTGTTTTGTAGATTTAATTTCCAATGGATACAAGTGCCATGTTGCCTCACCAGTCTACACTGGTTTTCCATTACTTAATACTGAAAAAGCAAAAACATGTTTTTAGATTTGTTTAACTTTTCATTTTTTGATATTGTCTTGATTAAGATGGTAGTGCAGTTTATTTGATTTGACAAACTTGTCAACAAGTAGAGCAAATACAACATGACTCATGTCAACATGGTCATTAGCCCACGTGGTAATCTTCTGTCCAATGTCCCTCCCATCTCTCGTAGGTTTACAGCAGCCAGATGAACAGATTGAGTGCAAGAGTAAATAACAAAGATAATGATTAAAAAATCAGTAACTAAATAAATTAAGGACAAATAAATTACACACATAAATTATTGTAGAACAGTGATTGGAGAGGGTGCAGATGGCTTTCACTTCTTATGCTTTTAAGTTTTTGTTTTCTTTTTTTTGTCACTCATGTGCCAACTCATATTAACATCCATCTTCCTTTAAATGGGAACATCATTTACAAAATTAACATCATGTTCTGTTAAAGAGCCGAAACTAGCCATTGAGACCATTACCTCCTCAGGAAAATGTTTACTGACATTTTAAATCAAGTGAGAAGCAGAAGCTCTTTTTCCCATAGACTAGAGTTAATTTTGCAACCAGCAGCATCATCGCCTCGTAGCTATTAAATATATTCTTACTTCCTAATTAGCTACGTTTTATTCACATTCTGCGCTTGCTTCACATTATTGATCAGAGGTTTCCAACAGTGATAGAATTTATTTGAGGAGCTTCTGAGCGTGAACTACAATTGATTTTTAATGAAGATGAATCAGTCTGAATATTCTTCTTCTAATTGTGTTATTAGTATTAAATTAACTCATCAGCTTCTGTATTTACCAATTTATTTGCTCGTTTAATTTTTATCTAACAATTCAATTACATGAACGCTGAGTTTAATTTCACGATTAATTTACTAGATAATTTGATCACATGTTTCAATAATTATGAAATTATTATGTTTTGTGATCATCTCAATTTCAGGATATGTTGACACTACACTTCCAGGATCATTGCAGATTCCAGCCATTATGACTCACCTGTCCTGTAGCCAATCAGCTTCCAATCGTGTTTGGATTTTAAATAAAAGTTCAAACAGTTAAAAATGTTTAATTTACATTACATTACATCAAATTTTAGTGTGCCTCTATCAATATATCAACATAGCTAACTTAATTTGATCTGGGTGGTTAAAAAAAACAGTAGTGCAGGCCACTTTTTGTTATTTTTGTTTGATTTCCACAGTGTTGCAGTTCTATTTTTGTTTGTTTGTACTTTTTATAATAAAGTGTTTAAACTTCAGATCCTGGTCTGTCTTTTCTGGTCCACAATCTTTAATAAATTGGCATGGGCCCTAAAAACTCACCGCTGTGTCGTTAGAACAGCACATCACCTGCACTCTGTCTCTCGTCTCCTCTGTGACTCGCAGAAATATTTCTGCTCGGCTGTGATGCGTTCACTAATGCTCGTAAAATTGCTCACTCTTGCTCTCCTCTCACAGCATTCGCACACTTTGCCCTGTCTTTGGTAGGGACAATGTGGTCAACAATGCTACCGTTAATAAAGCTTCTTTTTTCAGGGTGTGGCTGAGCTGATGGGGGGTCGGGGGGTGGGACCATCACATGATGACCGTGCCTCCCTGGTGGGCGGTCTGGGGGGGCTCTGCTCCCCCCGGTGGTGGGCTGGCCCTGCCCTTGGGCGCTGGCGGGCTCTGGGTGCGGGGACCCTGGGCCTCTGCGGCCTGCCTGGGTGTGGGGTGGTTCGGCCTCTGTCCGTGGTCTTGTCCCAGTCGGCCCCCTCGGGTCGACCTTGGGTCGGGGGGGCTTTCCCCCCGCATTCCTCCGACTGGCCCCCTGCGGGATGGATGTGTTGCTATCCTGGGGGTGGTGGCTGTGGGCCTCTCCTGCTCTGTATACGCTAAATAATTTCAACTGTTTAATGTTATTAACCTGTTACTAACACACTAATGTCATCCTTAAGTTGTCTAGGTTCTGTCTTATCAGGTATGTTCTGTCTACTTTATATAATTTCAATTTAATGGTACTAACCCATGTATTATACTGTTGTCCACCTTGCTCTCTCTCTCTCTCACTCTCTCTCCCTCTCGATCTCTTTCTCTCTTCTTTTTTCTCCCTCTCTTTCTCTCTCTCTCTCTCACTCCCCCTCCCTTCCTCCTCCCCGCTCACTCCCCATCTCCTTGTCAGTCCACTCCCTGTCCCCCTGTCCGGTCCGGCTGCCCGCAACACATAATCATAAAACGAATAAATAAAAATACTGCAGTTCCGAGTATCCCAGACTCGTCCTGCACATATCAAATCTGTCCGACACCAAAAGGCATGCAGTCAATCATATTACATGTCCTGGGTACTGGACAGGACAGGTTTTAAAAAAAAAAAAATAAAGCTTCTTTTGACTAGGACTAGAATTATGCGTTATTATATGCATGAAATGTGAAAGGTGATGTTTTAAAGTACTACTGTATTGTATCGTAAACATGTTGAATCTACAAAGAAGCATGTTCCAAGTGAAGTTTTACCTATTCTGCAAATCATTCACTGTGAGTATATGGTCTGTGGAACTATAGCACAGCTCAGGACGCTAAAAGTGGCAGAATAAAAGCTATAGTCGGAAACAAGTGCAAACAGGAAGCTGTGGCATCATCAGTGTGTTTGTCCTGTTAAGTTTTTTGTTTTGTTTTTTTGTACAGCACGACATGCCCCCACACTGTTGGAGTCTTTCCTCAGCTCCCCCACATATGCCTCATTACTTCATACCCATACAGCGCTGTGCGTACACACGCTGATATCTCTGTATTATGGAGCCCAACAACTACTCCACCCTCATGCTCCCTTCATCTCTGTGTGAGACAACGCTGAAGGCATCTGTTGCTCTGTCAGGCACAAAGTTTACTTCAGCACTGCACTGGTGAAATGAGCTGTGTCAAATTATGACCAGTGAAAGGAAAATTAATGCAAAAACAGTGGAGTAATTACATGACTTTTTTTACCATTGTATTCTTCTTCGTTCCTTATAGGCAACAAGAAAGAGGCCATGAACACAAACACAACGGCAATGCCTTGGATTTACTTCGGAAGTCAGAAATGGAAGTGATGTCACCTCCAAGTTTACCACATTCCAGTTTAGAAGTTGGAAATATAAAAATGTTTCGCCATTGTAATGTCAATTCACCTTGCTCTCCCAGAAATCATCTTTTTCACAATTGCAAACCGTTGGAAATATTACATTTGTACAACATGTGCAGGAAAATAATGTTTAAATTTGGCAGCCATCTTTCAGTCCTGAACAGGGGGTTTGTGAGGTCAGGGGGTGTTTCTTCTTCAGAAACATCCCACGATCTAGAACATTAGCAGCAGTAAAAAATTGCTTCTCTCTAGCTGTCTAGAGGATTGTCATCAAAAAATGCAGGTCATTCAACCCCTGACCCTGTTTCAGGTTGTTGGTTTCACCTGAGTCAGGGTGTCAAAGTGGTTTATGCTGGAGTCCAGCTGTGTTGTTCGATGAATGAGTGTTCAAAGAATGAGACTGAACCAGCAAAGCTCCTGTGAAGCCGAGCTCTGCTTTCCACCATTTTCCTACATTGCTATTCCTCAGCCCTCTCTTCCAATAAGGATTAATGAGGATTACTCATCCACAGAACAATACAGGGATACTCCAACACTTACAGCAGACCATGTCTCTCAAGTGACATTTATGCCCTTTTTTAGCACCTTGACCCACGTGACACTAACAACCTGAAACTGGATCAGGAGTTGAATGACAGGCATTGTTACATATCGACACTCAACACAGGTATCCAGCGTTCAGAAGCATTTTTTTTTTCCCACCAGTTAGACAGAACTGAATAAGCCTATTATAAAAGAGGTAAAATGTCTTCAAACATCATAATTCCTGAAGATGACTATGACCTATCGCTGACGCTTTAATCCAAGAGTATTTTGCTTCTCATTTGTGGGCCATGGTGTGTAATGTCAGTACAGTCACGGAATGTTTTTGTGGCCCTGTGATTGCCTAATCTGACACAGCGTTCCATCGCAAAAGAGAATAAGCTCATGTAGACCTCAGAATAAAAGAGCGTCGTTGGACATGTTGGTGAATTGCGATGTGCACAGCCTGAAGGGAGATGAAGCCAACATAACCTATTTGCAAGGTAATTGCAGCCTCATTAAAATGAGAAGCATGAAAACGCAGCACCGCCATGACACATCACAAAGAAATCCTCCATTGTTTCATCACCGCATGGAAACACTGTGTCTCTCTATTGTTGGAAATAACAAAGTGTGAAAGAAAAAAAAAAAAGAAAACATCTGCTCAAATATGTGACACAGCTTTGAACGAATCAGGCAGAGGGAATCTTTTGAATCTGGGGTTATTATTATAAAGTGACGCACTTATCTCAGGGTGCGGCATGTCAAACTAATTCATAGTGCCGGCGCTGCATTGAAGAGAGATGAGAGAGATAAGACAGCTCTTTATTATGTCGACATTGCATTTGGCTTGTCTACATTATCTACATTAAAGGCTTGTTTGTCTCTGTCTGCTGGAGTGTGTCGGGTTAATAACAGTCCTTTCACACTCCAACAAATGTTCTTTTGTTTATGTGAAAAGCAGAAATGTGAAAGGAGGCAACAAGTTGTTGTTTGTCAACTTTTTTAAAATGGGTAATACACACACCCACATGTGTGTGATCCTCCAGTGTGGTTCACTTTCAGTTTCGCCTGCACTAATTTAAGGAATAACAAAGAATGGTAACACGACAGCTAACCAGAGACATCTTTTAGATGTAAATGTGTTTTATCTGCCCACACAGCAAAGCTCAGTGAAAGTTTGCATTTTAGTTTGAAAGTTGATTATTGACTTTCAACCACAGTTAGAGGTATTTTTAAGGTTTTCTTTTGGGTATGTTAAGCCTTTATGGAGAGGCTAGTTTGTAGCCTGAAAGGAGAAGATAAAGACTCAAGGAAACTGAACACAAGCTGAAGGAAAACCTGTGGCTGCAGCAGAGAACTATAGAAAAGTGAAGTTTTACCACTCTAACTAACAAGACCAAGCTCATACTGATTACCTACTCATGCCATCGATTAACAGATGCTCAATAACAGACGGACCATTACTTTATAAGTTAATGATTAGCTACTCTTTTATATTTAATATTTAACTACTTGATTAGCATATATTCACCAAATACTGTTAACTTATCATCAGTTCAAATAAATATTACTTTGTAAGTTAATGACTATTTACTCATTTACTAATCTTAACCTGTCAATTACCAACAAATGCCATTGGTTAGCGGATAGTAACGTATTGTTAACTAATCATCAATTCATGACCGACTGATTACATCCTAATGGTATGTGTAACAGTAACTGAGCCTTAACTAATAATAACCTTTATACACCCACCGGTTTCAGGAACTGACCAAACTGCTAGTTAATGATTAGTTACTCATCAACAAGTCATTACCTGCTGATGACCTACTCACGACATTTGATCAGTAGGTACTCAGAAACTGCCCAGGACTAATGATTAGTTAATCACCAGTTCCAATGACTAACAATTACAATTAATAGGTCAAGTTTTATTTACTCAATAACAATAATTATCTACTCATGGGATTTCACTAGATAATTAAAAGAAGAGGAAAAGCAAAGAGAAAAATAATGTAGTAATGCAACATTTCAAATGCCAACTGCTTTAAAATGCAAAACGTAAACAGCAGGAACTCCATAAATCCAACTTATCAATAATATTAGTTATTGTAGGTATTAACTATTCTAAATTGTGTACCTTATTGCAGTGTTTCTCAATCTCTCTCAAATGGTCAGCCCTTCATCAAGCTCTGCAAAAGCCTGCAAAAAAAACCCGGCACATTTATTTGAATCAGGTGTGTTGTAGCAGGGCAACGTCTAACACAGGGGTCTCAAACTGCCGGCCCGGGGGCCACATGTGGCCCTCCAATCGATTGAATGTGCTCCTCCAAACAATATCAAGTTGTAACGAGTCATGTCTATATGTTTTTATTTTTAAATTAAAAGATTCATTTTGCATCGTAAATATGTTGTTTTTTATTGTTGCATATTAAAACAAGCACTTATATTTTGAAATGATCCAATCCAACTTTATTTGTAAAGCACAAAACAAACACAGAGGGCCAAAGTGCTTTACAGAATAATGGATAAAAGACAGAAAAGCTCACACGAGGCAAGAGTACATATAAAACAAGGAATTAATACGGCATATTGATATGTAATTTTGAGCTCATAACGTCCACCCAAAAAAGTTGGGCTTTTTTTTTACTCGACTGGCCCCCGACTGACCAGATGTCAGTGGCCCACAGGTCATTTGAGTTTGAGACCCCTGGTCTAACACATGCAGGGCAGGGCTCCCCACATACCAGGACTGAGAAACACTGCCTTGTTGTGAATTTGACCTCTGAACGGAAAGGGCAGGATATGTGTAATTCTCCACCATCATTGGTATGGATTTGTATTCAGCTTCATTTAACGATGAAGAGAAAAAAGGAAAAAAAAGTAATAAAACACCATTCAACGCTGAAGTATCTATCACTTTATCAAAGTGAATGTCTCGTTATTTGTTCTTATTTTATATATTTTTTCACATTTTGCTGAAGACTGCTGACAGAATCTTCTTAACATCTATCTTGACCTCAGCTTAAAACCTGCACAGTGCTATACAAAGGTGGTGTTTGGGGCCAATGTTTTTGAAAAATGAGCGTAGTACGCGTGTTTCTGTTTTTTTCTCCTAGAATGTATCATATGTGTTCCTGAAACCAATGTTTGATGCTCCTAACTGACCCAGATGGACACATTGATCTGATCCATATTCTCCAACTCTAACGAACATGGAGCAACTGTCCCGCCAACTGTCCTTTTTAAGTCTTTATTTTCCAGTCCCTGAAATATGAGCAACTAGAAACATGGGCATATTTGATTGTGAAGTGAAGCTCCATCAGCTGAGGGAGGATCATGTAATATCATCCAGAGACAGATGGACCTAAATGAATCTGGTGCTGCAAAGGATTTCACAACTGTCAAAACAGTCTCCAGGGTTGAGGGTGTCTTCTGAAGCTATAGGTTGATAGGCTGTAACTAATGACATTACGACTGCCATATCAATCAACTTTTGGGGAGCAAAATGGAAATCCACCTATTTATTTTTAATACTTAATTCATGAAAAAAAGAATGCTTAATCCATTAATAAAGATGATGTTTCTCCTTACATGCCATTGATACAATTTGTACTTTTAAATCTTAATATATCAAGGAACTTCACAATGTCTGTCTCAGACAAGCCTCTAGTTATAGCCAAAATATCACAATGATTGACAAATGAAAAATCCATTCAATTTAATTTGAAGCATCACACTTCAGAAGGATAACCATTATACACAAAGATCATTTTTCTTTCTATTTTGTCATTAAAGGCTCCCAACTGACTCTAACTAACTAACCCTTCTGACAACACATTACACTTTATTGTGAGTGGCTGATTCATGGTCATGCTTCAATTCAACACAGACTGCACCCATACACCTATATTTATTTTACAAATGCACAATGTCTGCTGTGTCTCATACAGAGTTGTCTGGAAATGGTAAATGCCTAAAACAGAAGCTTGAAAGTGCTCCTGGCTTGGATACCTTGAAAAGAAAATTGCTGCAGTTTCCTGCATTTGCTTCCTGATTCGTTTATATCAACCAGCAGTGAATGTCACTGTTTATGCTTATTTTCAGCTCCAGCTCATCATCAGTCGAAAGAAATCCCGTCTCTTACTTGGCACCAATGCTCTTTCTCACTCACGCTACAGTCTACTTTCCGAAAACGAAGCAAACAACTGCAGAGGAAATCTGCCTCCTGTTTACACCAACACCCACATGCCCAGTGTACATGAATGGTCCTGTGATACGTGTTTTTTTTAAAGCTGTGTTTGTATGCCTACAAATTATGATAAACTCTTATCACAGTTAAAGTCAGTGAAATGATAATTATGCACTCTCTTGTGAATTTACAGTCAAAGCATGCACAATTCGGGAGCCTCGGAAATTTGCAGTGGATCCCGCTGGGATATGAGAGCAGGGTCATGTTAATTAGCTGATGGACAAGTGATAATCAGTGACTCTCTGCGGAGTTTCAAAGAAAGCCATTCTTTCTCTGATTTCCAGCATTCATTTTGCAGCTGTATGTAAGCTGCTTGACCAAAATCACAATAGCCTTCTTTACTTCCCCCTACTTTCGGAAGCAGTAGCATTCTTTAGTCTTCTCTGTGTGTTGGATAATAAGCAGGCTAAAGTTAGTCATGGTGTGACTTTGTTTATTGTTAGTCACCACCTCCATACCAACATGAACACGTAATAGTAGTGAAGCGGCAATTAGGGCACATTGTGTTACCTGTGTAGTAAACCCTGTGAATGGCACATGTCGGGAACGGAATGGCACTCTGGTTGCCACGGAAACCAGCTTGACAGTCTGTTAAATGACCAGCATATTGAAGGGAGACATTTAGCTGTCTAACCTTTGGAGGCTAAAAGACAGGTCTGGTGACATTTGTAAAGGAAATAATCACTACAATATGGGCGAGACAAATTTCCATCCATCTTTCATCCTCCACCGGTATTTTTACTAATGTCAAGAACACATGGCAGAAGAGTAGAGACACATTTCAGGTATAATGAGGGATAAGTATATTATGGTATGGTTTGCAGTATGGGGATCGAAGAGGAGCTCAGCTCCCCTGAATAGGACACAAGCTCCCCTGAAAGCCTACTTTAAGACAATGAAGGTGAGCAAAGAAAAAATATATCAATGCTTTTATTTACTTATTAAATACCAATTTTTGAACATTTGTCAATGTCTCCATGAATAAACCTAATGGTATTCCTGCTGCATGGCTGCACTGCACTCATATCGCCTACATTTTAAAGTTGCATTCCCTCTTGAACTTCTTCTCACCAAGTTGGACAGCATTGTCTGTTGTGTATAGGCCACGCTGATGGACACACAGGTGTCTGCTTGCTTGTCGTGGTAGTAGAGAAACAACAGGAGAGTGACAGCATGACCCACCACAAGCAGCACTATGGGACAAGGCTTATAAAAATGAAAAAAAAAAACTGGATACTGGTTTAAAAAATATGTCAAATGAAAAATGAAAAAAAAACATGTACACCAAACACCAATAGTAGTATATTAACTTTCTTTAAATAAAACCTCCCTGAATGTTACACACTGGAGCTTTAATGACCTCACAGAACCCAATAGAACAACAACACAGAACATTTCTTCAATGTCGAGAACACAGACAAGAGAAAGAATAAAGATGCATGAGTGTGCGACAAATGGCACAACATCTATCGACAACACTCTGATATTTAGCCTGCACCAGTTTATCCACACTCTTTGTATTCACAACAACACACAGAACAATCACCCAGATTTACATTTATATGCTAATTGATGACCCCTGCTAATACACTGCCTCTGTCTGCTGCACTGTGCGTCTGTGGTGCACATATACCAGTGTGTTTGTGTGTGTGTATACGACATTTAAGGGGAAGAAATAGTATGATGTGCATGGAAGTGCGACCTCAGAGTGTGCCAATAAACAGTGGGAGGGCAGCCATTACAATCAGGATGTTTTTTTTCCATTTAATACTCAGGACAGCAGTTTAGGTGCAATGAAAAGCAGCGGTGTGTTGAATAACTCAGCAGGAACATTATGATACAATCATATTCCCACGCAGAGGGAGGAGGACAGCGTTGTCAGACAGTGTCTCACAGTGTTAGGGGAGAGGATTCTAAATGTTCTCTCTCTCTCTCCCACAGATCAATGAGTGACCTGTTCAACATTTAAAGGGGCAGTCAACCTGGTTTCAATCCTGTGATTATAAATGTGGGTGCGTTCAGTGAATAGTATTTTGAAAACCTTTGTGATTGAACTGGCTGATCGGTTTGCCTGGCAGGCATGAAAGGTTTTTTTGTACGCTGTCAATTATTTAATATATCTTCCAATTGAGAGGAAAATAAATGATGAAGTGGACACCAATGTGATTAGTCCAATAGATATAGATACATATTTTGACTTCAAAACATCTGCATGTTGCAATATGCAGATGATACTGTCCTACTGGCATAATCAGTGGTGGACCTGCTGGGACTCTTCAGAGGTTTCAGACATAGAGAGGAAGGGATTATCAATAAACTGCAAAAGACAGAATGTATGGCTATTTCAAAGAAGAAATAATCTCCAAGATGTAACCTGAAAGTGAAAGATTGGATTATCAAAAAGTTTCTTCTTTCATTTACCTTGGTAGCGCTATCACAGAAGATACTAAATGAGATCAAGTGAAGGATTGCACTAAACCAGCTTTCTCAAAACTGGAGAACATTGTCAGGATTGGGACACTAAGTGTGAAGACCAGGATCCATGTACTGAATTGCTATGTTCATACTGTGTTGATGTACTGAAGTGAATGTTGGTCAGTATCATCTGACATGAAAAAGTGTTGTGAAATGAGGTTCTGAAGGAGAATTTGAGGATGCCTTGGACAAATAAAGTGATTAATGAGGAGGTGCTACAAAGAGCAGTAACAAACATGAAGCTAATAATGGTAATAATAAAAAGTGTCAGGGGTAATGTGTGATAAAAGAGTATCAGCCAGAATGAAAGGAAAGATATACAAGACAGTGGTGAGACCAGTGATGCTGTATGGTCTAGAGACAGTGGCACTGAGGAAAAGACAGGAAGCAGAGCTGGAGGTAGCAGAGATGAAGATGTTGAGGTTCTCTTTGGGAGTGACAAAGATGGATAGGATCAGGAATGAGTCAATCAGAGGAACAGCACATGTTAGATGTTTTGGAGATAAGGTCAGAGAGTCCAGAATGAGATGGTTTGGTCATGTACAGAGGAGGGATAGTGAGTATATTGGTAGAAGGATGCTGGGGTTGGAACTGCCAGGCAGGAGGTCCAGAGGAAGACCAAAGAGAAGGTTTATGGATGTAGTGAAAGAGGACATGAAGTTAGTTGGTGTGAGAGAGATGGATACAGAGAACAGGGTGAGAGGGAGGAGGTTGATTCGCTGTGGCGACCCCTGAAGGGAGCAGCCGAAAGGAAAAGAAGAAGAAGAAAATGATTGAGGGGCCCTATATACACATCACATAATAACTAGTGTTATTTGGCTTCAGGGCCCTATAATGAATAACATAGTCGCAAAGACATCTGGATAGTAGAGCAGAGGCTTGGGCCCAGTAGACCTGTACAGTAATGCATCCTACAGTATGTGCTTCTCCATGTGACTGAACTCTTTGTGGCTCTGATAAGCCAGACTTGACATTTTAGCATTTTAATGTTTGATATGTAGGGATGGAAGCACCTTGATGTACTAGTTAATGTATTTTAATTGTTGTTCAAGTTTTTCTTGTATTTTGGAAAGAAAAAGCTGAATATGATTGGCAACAAATAGAGGTATACAAGTGACCATGTTAAATCTATTGTTGAATTTACTAATAATAGCTTGACGCAAGTTGCTTAAGAGTGCTCCAGTTGTTTTTCAGGCACAGTACTGACTGACCCTTTTTTATTATTATTTTAGAATTGTTTTAAGGTCACATGTCGGAAAAAAGGGGCTTGCATTGTTGACTCACAGCAAGAAGGTCACCAGTTTAAATCCCAGTTCAACCTAGGGGCTTTCTGTGTGGAGTTTGCATGTTCTCTCTGGATACTCCAAATACATAAAAAAAAACATGCAGTTGATTAGGTTAGCTCAACAAAATTGACTGTGGGTGTGAATGTGAGCATGAATTGTCGTTCGTCTCAGTGTCATTGCCCTGTCCAGGATGTACCCCGCCTTTCGACCTGTGTCAGCTGGGATTGGCTCCAAATCGGCAGAATGAGTGAGTATTTTAGCAATAGGTATTTTAGTGGTTGAGCTTGATGTTGAGAGTTTTAATCATATCTTCTTCTATATCAAGTACTATGGCTGACCAGTCACTGGTGTGGTTGTGATCTACAACAATTTTAGTCCCCTGCTCTCCGGCATAGCTTTGAATATTTCCTGTTTGCATCATATAGAGCTAACATGATTTAGTTTGCTCACAGTACCACCAAAAATGAACAGGACCTGGATTTAACCTGTCAGAGTTCACTGCAGTATCCTGACATCTTCAACTTCCTGGTTAACTTCCCTCCATCTATCTTCAGAGAGTCACTGAAAGTTTGAAGAACCTGGAGGGAAACAAATTGACACAATCTGGAATTCTTACAAATATTCAACTCCAGTTGAGTCGACTGGCTAAAGATAAAGTTGTTGTCATTGGAAGTGTCATTTTAGCATGACATTAGTAATGGGCAGTGTACTGTAAATAATTGCTGTGTTAACTTTGCAGTGCAGACTTGTATGTCAGCTAGTCTGAGTCAATGATTTACCTCAGGATCTTTAGGGATCTGGAAAAAGGCTCTACCGTCTCTCTCTGACTGTTTTCACTTCCTGGCACACATCTATCCACTATTGTCACTTTCATGATGAAACCAGTGAAGCCAGCCAGTGAAGAGACACGTTTTCTGACATATTTCCTGATTTGTAAGTTGATATACTTCTATAGAGGTTAATAGAATCATTGCCTGCAAGAGGGGTGTAACCTAAGTTGTGTGACATGAGCAATTGGAAAGTGAGTCACCTTTCCTAATCAGCTTATTCAACCTTTTGGTGCTGGTGACAGATGCTGCTCCACAGCAAAGAACAAAGTCCAGGCCACAACAGACCGAACATCTCTAGTGTCCTGCTGCACACATCGAATAATCTCAGCTTTCTCTGGATATTGAGTTGGTTCAGTGGTGTTGACCCCCCAGTTCAGTCTGCTGTTGATGTTGACTTTCAGGTTTATGTAGGAGGTAGATGTCTGGTTGCAGGTGATAAGGTGGAGGGGTGACAGAAGGTCAGTGGTAGAGTGAGTCTTTGAACTGGAGGGTTGAGGGTTAAATTCCTGGCTCCGCTAGTCTACTTGTCCTTGGGCAAGACACTTAACCTCAAGTTGCTCCTGATGGCAGTGTGTGAATGGGTATGAAAGATATAGAATAGATGTTCTGTATGAATGTATGAGTGAAAGGCTGTGAATCGTGAATGGTAGCTTTGAGTGGTCATCAAGACTAGAAAAGCGTTATATAAATACAAACAATTTATCTGCGAATGTGCAGTTTAATAAAAAAAACTACCATGGCACTGATTGAATCACAAATCTTTTGTTGTCTGTTTTTCAAGTGGAAGACAATGTTAATTTTTATATGCACTCTAAAACTGCAACATTCAATGCTATGTCCAATAAAAATGCTTCTTTTCTCAATACACAGCTCAATTTGCCATTGTAAGTGTCAGACAAAACCACAAATGTGAGTAAGAGCAAGTTGGAGGAAGGAGTCTGCCGAGAGAAATTCCACCAAAAGTGTGTTTTTACTTTTGTATAATGGGTGCACGTGAACAAAAAGGGAAGGTGGTTTGTAACCGGAGAGTTGCTGGTTTTGAATCCGGACAGTTCAAGGACTGGGGTACCTCTGAGCAAGGTACACAATACCCCCCCCCCCCACCCACACACACACACACACACACACAGGGCTATGCTGGAGACGGTCTTTAATTGATTTATTGGGGAAGTAGTATTGTAATTTTACAAGAAAAGGCAGAACAATACCAGAACAGAAAAATGCAACAAATATACCCAATTCAAAATGACCGAAAATGAGTGGGCTAAAGCTGAGCTTATAACGCCAACTCTTATTACAATCTTCACTCTGATTATTTATATACACACCCACATTAATAAACATAGGGCAAAGGTTGACAAATTCTGGAATTTCCCTTTAACTCCCTGACTTTCTTATACCGCTCATCAAATCCTGCTTTAACAAAAAACTTCTAGTGTTTTTGTTTTTTTTTTCATCTTGTGCTGATGGCTTCATTTAGAGTCAGTGGGTTGTTTTGACTTATGAATATTAAATGAGTTTGAAGAAGAAACTAAGTAGTTTGTGTTCATTATTAATGCATTTTTAGCTGAAGCACACTATACTGTATGTGTCTGTGCTTGTGACTCATATGAAAATTACATTTTACACTCTACAAATTAAGAAAGCAGGTGAATCCAAAGGATCACATCCTTTCTCTTGCCACTGGAATATAACTGAAACTCCCAGACCCAGTCAAAGTTGCATTATGAGTGATATATGATCCAGGTTTTGACAGATGTGAAGAATTTGTGTAATAATAATAATAATAATGATAATAATAATAGTAATAACAATGATAAAAAAATGTTTCTGGTTCTGCTGCATCCAATTGAAACTTTTTTTTGTATAGTGCAGTAGTCTTAAAACCAAAATCTTAATCTAATCTTCGATATAACTCCTTTCCAATCCCTCAATGCAGACTGACTGGCATGGTGTTTTTGATCTACTGAAGTCCACCACCAGTTCCTTGGTCTTGGTCGTGTTCAGGAGGAGGCCGTTCCTCATGCTCCAGTCAGTGAAGGTCTCGACAAGGTCCATGTATTTCCCCTCCTGTCCACCCCGTACACGTGACAACAGTGACAATCATATTACTGGTGTCAGAGAGGACTAAGAACATCATCATGCTGGAATGTATGGCGTATTTCCACCGGCTCTACTCGCCTTGCCTCGCCTCGGCAAGGCACGGCACGATTAGGTTGCATCTCCACTGCAAAAAAGTAACTTCTTTGTGTGTGGGACGTCTCTTCCTGTGACGGGACTCTGGCCAGTCAGCGGCCGGCAGTCTGACCAATGCGCCATTACAGTGCCTTGGAAGGACTGCATGGAGGAGGCCTTTGAAAGGAAGAGGGAGAAGCATTTCATAACAACTCCCAGAGCAGTCCAAAAAGATGTGTGTATACACTAATAAATGTATGAATCTAATAGTCATTACATTGCATTCATATTTTTTTCTTTAAATAATAATATTTACTCTAAGTTGCTTAATTTAAAGATCGGTTTATGATTAAGAGTTTTTGCATTGGCTTTGAGTTCACACTACATGAAGGAGTAAAACTCATTAATAGACCAACTTTTAGTCACATCATTGCAATCAAAATACCAATAATCAAATAATTTCACAGAAATAAAAACAACAAAGCTGGTGGTGTCTTGAGACTTTTGCACATTATTGTGCATACACTTTTGAGGTGTCATATTTTTCTTTTTTCCTCTTCCTCTCTGTCTCTTCGATGACCTTCTCTGTTGTTCCTACCTGGGTTTCCTGTGCTGTCACCCCATAATGGTTTCTGATTGGCATGGGTGGTTTGAGTGGTGTTAAGTCAAAAAAAAAGAAAGAAAATCCTGTGTGAAAATGAGAGTAGGGTCTTTGATACCATGAATAAATCAAATATGTTTTGATTAGCCATCTCCAGATGAGTGCCTTCATCACATCTGAGCTCCAGCTGAGCAAGATGATGGAAAAAAATATTCTTAAACATTCTTTAAATGCTTGCTATCTGAATTTGATGTGGCTTCATTCTGAGTTGCCGGAATTTAGGGAGGAGGTAGCTCAGTTTAGCTGTGGATACAAACGTTTTAAACTTTATATTGTCATTATTCCATTATGGATAGTGACTTAAACTGAAAACTGGAAAACATGTAATATCTGTCTATACTGTCTACACAGGGTTCAAAAGTCTGAGACTTCAAAAGGGTCTTCAAGTAACTTTGTGTGTAAGATGACAAGTTTTATGGAAGACATTCTAGCTGTGGAAGATTGAGTTTGCCGAGTAAATACTAAAACTTAATCAGAGCAATATTAGTGTTTGTGGGCCGTAATTATAATAGGACTTCACATGCTGGAATATCCTTGAACCTCAACAATGGTGAGGAGTAAATGAATTACCACACTTGCCAAACATATTTATAAAAACTGATGTGAAAAAAAATGATACAAATGCAATATATATATATATGCACATTGTCACATGTTTGTGTATGTGTTTAAGTTAAGTGTGGAATGGCATGGACAGACTAATGGAGGGATGTGATATAAATAGACAGACAGATGGAGGGATGGACAAATAAAGACTAATGAAGATGGAAGGTCAGATCAGATGGACTGATGGAGGGAGGGAGGGAGGGAGATTCTCTGCCCCTTAGTGTGTCTGTTTTCCATTTGTCCATCTCTCTACCCATCTCTCGTTGCCTCTCCATATTTCACTCGTGTCTCTACTCCCTCACTCAAACATAACTCTAAATCAAACAGTCACAATGTTGGAGCACCCTCGTCCATTCAGGTCGTACACGGTCATTATGGACTGCAGGCTACTCCAGGATCTTTATTCAACATCCCCGTGCTTCATTCTTCATCTCTTTCATTCTCCTCCTCTGACGTTTAGGCAAAAAAAAAAACACAGTGGGAGAGTAATGGATTAGTGATGTGATGGAAAAAATGTGGCAATGCATCATAGTAGCTGAAGGAGCAGGGTGGACGTGTTTATGTAAATAGCACACAAAACATATTTGTTTTCCTGTTAAACTTTGGAAGTTTGTAGAAGTTTGAACTCCTCTACAGCTGACCCACAAATATGTGCCCAGCCATGGAAAAACCAGCAACAAGTCTCCTGAGGGACATTTTGTGTTATTTACAGATTCTGAAAGTATGATTTCAAAGCTTTCAACAATGTCTAACAATTGGAAATCTGAACATATTTGAAGAAGATGTGGCCATTAGAATGTTGGCACTACTCAAACTGGTTTATGGAGAATTTTAGTCACCAGTGTTAGCAGTGGTCACGTTATATGTGAATGCGAATGTCAACACATGTCAACATGTGTTTGGGAGCGACTGTGTGTAAATCAATCTGCATGGAGGCTTCTCTGTGCGGCCGCTCCATGAACGTCACAGCCAAGATTGTTCCTCTGTGTTTGTGACACTGTGCACTGTTTTATAAATGAGTCCTCGTCATAGACAGTCAATAAAAATGGGATCCACCAGGGTGGAGACTGCCCTGATTGCAAAAAGAAATGAATTACATCATACTATGTCCCAATGTTTATTACTTCAGTAAACATTTCCTTAGGGGTTAATGTCCCAATCAGTTTTGGGTCTTCTACGAGAGCAGATGATATCACTTTTGTAAAATGTTGTTCATGTTTAAAGGAAAACAATCAATCAAGAACAGCACATATGAATGCACACCACTGTGATTGACAGCTAGTTAACAAAATTGCGAATCTCCAGGCTTCCCAACTGGAGTTCAGATTGCGGTGAGGTCATGACCAGCTGCCACTTGGTCCCCATGTGTTTCATGTGGTGGAGGATGCACCCGCAAGTGATGTTCTACACATTATTCCGCTAACATTATCTCCATTCAACAGTAATGTACAAAGAGACACAGCAATGTACCAAGAAAGACAGGGAAGAATCAGACTGGACTTTATAGCTCACTAAAAATTAAGCTGAACGCAGAAAATGGTTTACATTAAAGAGACAACAAAGAGCCTTTGTGCCCCATGGCGTTCTTGTTTGGACATGCAGCAGCAGCAGCAGCAGCAAAATGCTGATAAGGACATCTGAAATGTTTTAAGGCTTGTGTTATGTGAGGTCATAATAAACATACTTGTGTATAAATAATGGGAAAATGCTAAAGTTTGCAAAAATAAATATCAAATAATGCAGTCAATTTCCAGGTTGTTTTTTTTGTGCCATTTAACTGCAAAAAAATATCCCAGTTGACAAGGGAATAACATAGTGAACATTTAAAATCAATACATGTGAATGTGGATGACATTGTGCAACTCAAGAACAAGTTTAAGTCTAAAGTTGTTTCATCATAAAAGTGAATATGGTGGATAGATGTGTCCCCAGGATGAGACAGGCTAACGGGAGATCATTTTACTACCTCGGTTTTCATGCGACAGTGGAGGTACTGTAGATTACTGCTGTAAAACATGCTCAAAGACAGAGCGATGGGAACCCATGAGCAATGGATTCTGTGGTTAACTCTTGTAAATCATGGACTCAGACGAGCTGGCATACAAGTCTGCACAGCAACACTTACATTACACTACATGCTAATGCTAACACTATGTGACACTTACCCTTCCAGTGACAACACTTATCTTTAGCCGTTGGACTTCAGAGTTGAATGGTTGTCTCAAAGGCATATTGCATCCATTTGTTTCCCTCCAGCTCTTGTAAACTTTCAGTGACTCTTTGGAGTAAGATGAAGGAAAGTTAAAGATGTCAGGATACTGCAGGTTTGGAATAATGTCCTCTCCGGCTGTTTCCATACTCCATTACACAAATCAGATATATTCAGTGCGTCAAGTTTTGCAATATATCGCTCAATCTCTGTGGATTAAGGTGCTCAGTGAAATCTGGCATGTTGAATTCAGCACCCACATGATATCTGCACCTCGAAACAAGTGGTTGTTGACTATAGGACTAATGTTCATGAGGCCCAAAACATGTTCTGTGAGGCCATCGTGACCTTTAGCCCTTCTGTTGCCCCAAAGAGGAGTAATTATTAGAGCAGTGACACATTGCAATATACGAAGGTACTATTAGCAAGGCAATATATAGATTTGTTTACTCCAAAATTGTCAATTTTATGAAAAACTCTTAAAAAAAGTAGTAAAAATAACAATGTTTTATGCATTAATATGCAGTGTTCTTATAGTGAGAGGATAATACCTTCTTGGAGTAAACATTTGTAATAACATAACATAATAATCTTTTTCTTTAGCAGAGGAATCATTTTCTGAGACTTTTTGTAGGTGTTATGCACTTTGAATCCTGCATATTAAATCCATGCGGAATGAAAAGGTTGAAGGGATTCTCTTGTGGCACTCGTGAAATCATTTATTCATACATTCACAATTTCAAATGAATGTTTGTGCCATATTTGACAGGATTCCCATGAAGATGTTCTTCAAATATCAAATGGAGAACTGTAACAATTTGAAAACACAATGCTACGGCTGTCGCTGGCATGGCGGCATTTCCAAAAAGTACACATTTCAATTTATATTTGTTAGTTCATTTCAATGTTTCTGAATGGCCACAATCAATTCTTCTCTGTTAAGATCTGTCTTTAAGAATGGTGCTTCCTTTATTTGTTTTTCCACTCTTTCCTAGAGATTGTATTGAGTAACTTCACAGTTCCTGTTTCTGATCAAAGTCATGTGGACCTATATGGCTGCGTTCTATCAGACAGTTGTTGGTATGAAAATGCCACTGGTTATTATTTTGAAATTCAGTTGGCGTGTGAGGGAAACAGCCCCTGACAGACTGCAACATGTACAAACAGGCTGACAGACAGACAGGATCATGGGTAGTTGGACAAACTGACAGAAGTGCAGCGAAACAGATGCTCGCTGATCTTTTCTTGTCCCTAGAGCAATGGACAGATTGGTCTCCATGGAAACAGGATTAAAGCAGCATAAGACCCTCCTGCTGTCAGGGCATGCATATGTGTGAGTATGTTTGTGTGTGGTTCTGTGAGTTCAATCCGAGATATGAAAAGCTCCACTCCTGAATAGTGTATTTTTATTTTTTTTATCTTCATCAGATGAATATTTCCACAAACATATAGCATAAACAGCTTGCTGTGTATGGATCTCAAATATAAACTGCTACAAGTATGGTTTATATTTCTGTTCCTGGGTCATGGTTTTTTGGTTCAAGTTGTTTAGGTCAGTGATTCTCAGGAGATGGTTTTATTTCTTTGGTCCCCAACAAAATTTGCTGAAATTTCTCAGCCTTTTATTTAAGATTTAATTGGTTTAAAAATCATTAGTACAAATAAAAGCTTGTGTGGGTAAAAGTAACCGTCCAGATATTAGATTTGAGGTTGATGTCCAGATATTTTTCCAGGTATTAGATTATGAATTAAATAATATACGAAACATATATATACTTTTATTTGCCATTTAGTTTTGCTTAATTTCAAAATTACATGGCCATGTAATATATTCAATGTCTATGTTTATTTTCAATTCAAACCTTAAGAAAATAAAAATGACAAAACAACAGTGCCACAATATAAAACAAACTAAATCTCTCAATTAATCTGCAATTGTGCTTTAATCATAAAATAAAGTGCAAAGTAATTTTAGTCTGGAGTGGATTTACTTGTGTTTTTAGTTAATGGCTTTCCCTTCATTGTCATGGTTTCAAGCAAAAAGAGAACTTTGTCAATAGCAGTGTTCATTGCAGTTATAAAACTGCTTTTTATGAATTTGTCTGAAATGTTTTGTTACATGTTTCTTTCCTGTGAAGTCTATGTCTTCCCTCCTTCCGTACCTCAGTGGTGAGAGCATGAACCTTTAATGTTTGGAGGGGGGGGCAAAGTTGTTACATAGCTTACATACTAAAAGCTGTGGGTGAAAGGCAGTGACATGGCGGTTTGATCATTTTTATTTAATTTAGCAGTTTGGTTTGCATCCCGTTGTTTTTTGTATAAGAATGTCTTATTATCTGAATTCCCATGAAATGCTGTGTCACTATCTAACCAGGATTCATTTGAACTACTGGTTTGCCTGTATTGAGGTGACAATACCGAGCATGGCAGTGGACTCTTTCCACTAACTTGCAGTAGTTTCATTCAGGCAACCCTTCACCAACTCTGACCTTTGATTTTTCTCTAACATCCAGCTGTTCTGTTTACATCTCACCTACTAATTGGCTTTTGAGTAATGTCATCATGATGTACAAAACTCGCAGAGCTCAGAGTGAAAAGTTATTAGCATACAAATCTTATTAGAGCGGACAACTTCAATAATCTTGTTCTCAGAATCTATAGAAATACTGCAATTAAGCTGATTAATCCCAGAAACGTCATGCGGGTTATTAATTTGATTATTGCCACTGACAGGAACAGAAATTCACTACAAATAGATGGTACGCAAAAGTGAAAATGATTAAAAAAAGATGCATTACCGATTATATTCTCTGAACTGTGAGCAACATGTCACTATTGTCAATAACAATCCAGGAATCCCACAGGGATTGGTGCTTGACCCAATACTGGCCTGTAAATAAACAATCTTCATGAGTTAAGTCATGGCACTGGCCTTCAAATGTATGCTTCTGTGCTTATATGTAAATACCTAAACGCTGAAATGTTGATCTCTTGTCTCATATTCATCTTTTGATGTCAAACCCAAATGTTTTCAAGAATAAAGGAATTGGTGTACAGTATGTATATATGCTTATGGAAACACAGCTAGTGCAGGAGTTGCCAATGCATCTAATAGCTTCTAAAAGCCACAGCCTGTTAACTTGTGTTTGACATTTAATGATAGAAATTAAGGTTTTTGTGAAGTCAAATGTCTAATGTTGCATCCTCAATTGACTTTTCATAAACATGTTAAAATAGATCAATTTAAGTACGTCTGTACACATCTTGACTATTCAGACACAGATTTTTAATGCAACCAAATTATATGTGCATTGAATAATTTTCTCATGCCTCTGTTTTTATATGGTTACAGGCAATTTCCTCAATGATTAAAACCCCCTGTGGCTACTTAATCTCTCTTTTACACCAGAATCATCAGGCTTTATTATGGGTAAACCTGCTAAAAAAGGTAACTGGCCCCTGTCCTATTTCCGAGTTATTTTTGATGTCACAAAACAGAAAACACCATCAAGACCAGTGGGCAATGTTCCAGTGTTAACAATTCCATTTTTTCCCTTCAGTCCTTTTTTTAATCTTAGCAGTGACTGGACAATTTTAGATATCTGCTTGAACATCTTACATCATACCATTACTCTGGAAAAGGTGCAGAGTCAGCATGTAGACGGCCAAAATAAAGTAGATGAAGAAATTGCTGGCTTCACCGGGGTGTCATGTTTTCCTTTCTGCCAATCTTCACTGGAGCAGATTAAAATATTTCACGGTCAATTTCTTGGGAATAAATGGTGATCACAAGAGACTTTTTTTTTTTTTTTTTTTTTAAGGGGTCGGAACCCCACCTTATCCCAGGTCATTTATTTGGTGAGTTTGCAGGTTCTCTCCATGTTCCTGTGTTAAACTCCTGTCAGTGTCAGAATCAGAAATAATTATAGGACATTTGGTTTTGTTACAGCTACTCCAGTTAAAAATATAACACAAACTAGGTTATAGTGAAGAATAAGAATTATATAAATCTGAAAGATGTATATCCATGTCACAATCCCTTACCAAGGTACTGACATTCAATCTGAATTATACCCCAGGTCACTGCTTCCAGTTCTACTGAGGTTCAGAGTAGAGGATGGGTAAAAATGCAAAGTTAACATTACAAATTCCCATGGGGAAATTTGTAATGTTACTTGAACCTTAACCTTAGATCACACCAGTGCCATATTCAACCACATAGTTTAATTGGATAATTGTAATACAATTTATGTATATTGCATCTGTCCCGATCAAATAAACATTAAATAAATTGAAATGAGAACCTCAAAAGTGACCATAAACAGATACAAAACAACCAAACAGGTGCAAAACCGACACAAACAAGACACAAAGTGACCACAAAGAGACCTACAAACAACGACTGAGACACAAAACAACCACAAAAGGTCCACTAAGAGACACAGAGCGAGACTCTAAATGACCACACAGACACTCACAAAGAGATGCCGGATGACCACAAAGAGAGTCTCAACGACCACAGAGAGGAAAATGAACTGTAAAGAGATTTAGATTGACTTTAAATGGCTTGGCTGAAATGGTAGAGCTAGTGATGTTTGCATCGTATGAACATTTGGTTTGCACTACGTGTTTCATTCTGTATTCTCAATTAGGCCATGATGGGAGAAAGAGTGTGTGTGTAAATTAATGTAGATAAATTGGCGGAGGTAGCAGCCTGCCCACTATTTACCGCCCCACTGCAGTCACTACCAAATCAATCCCTGCCCATCTGCACCACAATCCTATTCAAAATTCCATAGTTTACCTACTGTAACTCTCAGTCCTGCCCCTGTATCTTTGTGAGCTCAAGTAATTTGCCCAATCATTTATTCAGGGTTGCCCCTTATTTGTGTGTGTGGATGCACCTAGATGGTAACTTTGTTCTTCTAGTCAGCTTTGTACACCTACTATATATACACACTGCGATGTTAGCGTGTGTTAATGGGTGCAGGCTAGCAGCCCCCTGCAGTGCCATAGATCAATACACTTTAAAGTGTTGCTGTGTTCTGGCAGGAGGGTGAGGTGAGTGCACTGAGAGTGTGCTGTAAAATGCCACAGGCCTAATTAAGGATTACTGTGTATGAAGACATTTGGTTGAAAAAGCAGGAGAAAGGGCCCCGCGAGTTCTCTACAAACAAAAGGCTCCCCGGTGGATCTTTAGCTGGCTCTGATTTAGGGAGACAGGAGTGCAACTAAAATCACATTGTCTCATACAGCAGTCTGCAGTGGAGGTTGGCAAATTGGGCCCAAAGGCAAAATCCTGCATTGTTTCTGAAATTTACTGTGGCTATAACAATATGAATATAAAGCACATTTAAATCCCAGGGAATGTGATACGACTTCAGCATGTATGGTTATAATGATAAGTCCACACTGATAAAGACAAATTACTTGACTGAAAGAAAATCACAATTTCTAACACAAATTAACATTAACATGGAAACACAAGGGGATTCAAAGGAAGGCGTAATAATGTGGACTATGAGCTCCATTAATTTTTGGCATATAATCTCTAATCTCATCACTCCCCCCACAACAAATCGCCATTTACCAGCTCAGCAAGAGTCAGGGGCTATGTTCATAAAAAATAAATTTTAGATTTAATTAGAACATTACTTTTAGTTTTCTATGTGTACACCCGCAGAGTTATAGTCCACACTGCTCTGGAGGTTTGCAGCCACAAAATGAACAGAGACTGATTTTTTTTCAAAACACAACGCTTTTTGCGTGATTAGATATATACAAAAGTACATTAAATGCAGAAATTGGAGTAGACACAATTCAGACACAGGGAGACACGCAAATTCCAGACATGATTTTATTCATCATGCACTTTTCATGCAAATAAAAACAGGGTCTGACCGTCTAACTAGCTATTGAAATTATGATACAACATTAAAAGGTCAAAGATTGGGCATAAGAGAATTAGGAATACTTAAAAAATCTTAAAAAAGTAAAAAAAATGCCTTTCTATAAAAGTAAGTTTTAAGACATGTTAAAAACCAATAGAGTCTGATAATGTGTGGAAGGTTGCTTTAAAGCACAGAAGCCAATCACCGTTGGGCTTTAACCTCAATTCTGGAACAGTAAAAAAAAAGAGCCTGTTAGGTTGTTAGTATTTTATTACAGACTTTTCAAAGGACTTACTGTCACCAATAATTCCACCTGGAGTTCTTTATTGATCTGAAAAGAACTAGATATGCTCTTCCAAAACCCAAATATCTATAATTTGAAATCTGGGACCTGGACCAATGCAGCACAAAGAAACATTAGATCCAAACTGGAGAGGAGAGGACACAGTCATCACCAATTTCACATCTGATTACTTTAAAAAGTAAACTTGTTTCACAAGGTGTCGTTGCCAGAGTGACACCTTGAGTGTTGTGGCAGTAGTAACATTGCAATGTTCTTCACTGTCTACTGAGCTCTTCCTGCAATCACACACTCTGCTTTTGGCTACACTAAGATGGAAATACATTATGAGCAGATCACAGAGCACAGTGAAATCCTGGAGGACACAAAACTCAATTCTTAAGTTCTGTCTACTTTCAATATCACAGAATTCCCCTGAGGAGCAGCCAAGACCATTCAAATCCAGCAACTACAGCACATGCGTGATGTTCATTTGATTTCTCCTGAAGGTTTTTTTTTGTTGATATGCAGAATGCATATGGCTGCAGCAAAAAAAAAGAAATATAGCAAAGAATAGTTGTAAGGGTAAAACTCAAGTCATTGTTTTCTTTGCTAACTTTCCTCACACACAGTCAGAGATCTTGAAGTTGACCTAAGAAGGTCATGATGTGTGTTAAAACAGTACGATACGATGCAACGGTGTCAATGTTAGTGGGCCTATCAATGAAACACCAAGGAAGGACTCTTGAGGACCCCAATGAAGACCTCTAAAGAAGAGAGGCACCAGTGCCAATTCTTGGGATTCCAACAACTGTTGTAAGTGCATTGACTCCATAAATGCTGTTTAAATATAGACAATTTACCATAATCAGTTGCTCTTTTGGTATCTCTCCCACTTTCACCTTTTCCTTTCTTGTATGATTAAATATGAGAAAGAAAACTGTACTTTTGCTATGTTCAACGTTACAGCAGGCAATCAGTGCATTTAACCATGCCATGCTTTTAGGTGCACCTTGTGAATAATGCTGAAAAGCAGGTTCACACATCTATCTCTGTTTGGTTTAACTTCCATCTCTGATTATTTATCCATTAATTATTTCATTTATTCAATATTTTGGTTTACCGTTGCATCTGTTTCATATGATTCCATGGTCAATATTGCTTTTTTTCATGGTTGATGCAGAAAATCAATTTGAGATTATTTTGGAGGTCAACTCTTTGTGAATTTACAGTCAGCCTTGGCATCCAGTTTTACTTTTATTATTACTCTGTGTCATCTGATATTGTTAAATTAAATGTGAGATGAGGAAAGATGCAATAGTACACATTCTGGTGTTTATTGTAGTATTGTTGGGTGTAGAAGGTTGCTTGCTTGTCAGGAGGTACATCACTATATTTCAGGGGTATGACTTCAGTCAGTTTTTTTTATGCATATTGAAGGGCCATTGATATAGAGATCGATATAGGGAAAGTGATGTTTCACAGCAGAAAGGCTGAGAGTTCCGTGATCTGCTGCCGCTGCATGGAAATACAGCAAGACAAATATATTTAAAGGAGTAATTGCGGTGCATCGACTTTATGCTCTGCACTGTCAGATATTGAATGTAACATCCATTTGGTTATTTAAATATTTGTTTCCTCTCTTCTTTTCAAGAACCTCTCTGGTTTAAAGTCCTGAGATATTGAGTCATGAGATTATCATCATCAGTAAAATGATTCAGCAAAACCATAGGCTATAAATTGGACATTGTGCCTGGGCTTCACTTTCAAAACAAAAGACTACATGACCTAAAAGACGTGACTATCTGCTACTTCTCTTCTACTCAAAGAGAAGTAGCAGATAGTCACCAGGAAATTACTTAGCTGGTTGCAAAAATAAGCTGTAAATGGAAGTCGATTGGAAAATGAACCAAATTCTCACTTGATTCAGCCTGGGTGAACCCAGCGATGTGATTTCACTCTGCAAGTTTGGCAAGGATATTGTTTTGGACAACTTATCTCCTAACAAAGAGAACTAATCACAAACCTCTGGTGAAATCTTAAGCACAGGAAGAGACATGAACTCCAGACAAAGGTCTTGAATGCTAGCCTCTTTGTTGAGTATGTTGAACTCAGCAGAGCTCCCTGAAGAAACAAATGTGAACCTTCTGCTCCAGGTTTGAAGAGGATGAGCGGGTCATGATTTTGCACAACCCACATTCCAAAAAAAAAAAGACCCTTGGGACTTTGTGTAAAACAGAAACAACTGCAGAATGAAATGACTTACTTTTTCTGCCATAAAAAAGTTTTACTCTTAGAAAATCACTCCTCTTAATCACTGCATATGTCACCCAGTTCATTGGTCTGATTGGTTGTAGGTCTATCCATTGGTCATGTCTCCACGACTACACCTTTTCACGGTTTAAAACTTTAGTTCAAATACTACACAATACGTGACATGCGTCGGCTGTTCATTGTGAACATAAATTATAATTATATGTATTCAAATTGCACACAGTGTGGGAAAATGCCAGTAATGCTGGCAAGCTTACTTTAATACTTGTTCATATATTAAACATTCAGGTTTCAGGTGTGCTTACTGAAGGGCATATCTCTAATGTGATTTAAACTCTTGCATTAAGGCACCACATGTCCATTCATGACCCTGACCACCTCAACATTACTCGGTACATAAAGGACAAACCACCTATAAGGTATAAATTCTCAGTATAAATAATTTAATTAAAAAAGGGATATTTTAATGTGATATATTAAAACCTAAAGGTGAACCATTTAAAGACCACGCCAATATACCTTCATTTACTTTCATATGATTTACTTATTTTTAAGTTTTCCAGTCAGCATCAGAAACCACATCCCATGCACTTTTTACTCTGTTCTCCTAGTTTAGTTGTGTAAGTCTTATAATCAATACAACTAATTGTTGATGAATCAATAACTTGAAGCTATAGCCAGCTTATAGTTAATATATAATCCCTTTGTTAGAAATCATGCAATTACACCTTAATTCTGACTTTACAACATGTAGTATTCATTTCAATATTCAAATAAACAAAGGTGTTCAAGCTTTTAACAAACATACAAATATTTTCCCTGCTGTGTCTACCTATTTTGTTTCATTAGCACCCAGACTGCTAATTAAATATCAATCGTAACTTGATTAATGTGTTTAAAAAATATTCTCAGAGAGTGATGTACAGTAATTTGTGTAATCAAGAAAGGAGCAAGTGGTACATTCCAACTGGGAAAGGATTGGCAACTGTGAAATATTTATTTTTGAAAGTCCAAATCAAGATTAATCTTTGTGACGCTGTATTTATTGGATCCAGATATTGTTAATTAAAGGAGTGAGAGTTAAGTATTTTTTTAGTGGCTGTATGTCTGTCTGTCTGTCTGTTTGTTTGTGTTTCCGCACTTGCCAATACGACCAACAGAGGCCGACAGAGGCTTGTTGCGTGAATGGGGTGAAGTGTACCATCTCCTGTATTGCCTGTATACATATTTCATATTGCAGCCTAAAAGCTGAGCTTTGCTGTTGGTTGTTATTGTTAAGGGAGTTAGCTTGTCAGGAGGTGAAACACTCACATTCAGTGACATTATTTATATATGGTCAGAAACACACAGTTGTCTTTTTATAAATCGAAGGGCCATGGTAGAGATCAAGACAGGGCTGGTGATGTTTCACAGCTAAAAAAAGTGCCTGCACATCTTGAGACAGGTTCTTGTTACACAAGTAAACTGTAAACATGTTTAGTGATCAATCACAATAATCTGTTGAAATTAACACACCAGTGTGTGGCAGGAACCAGTGGAGGCTCTGTCTGTATTCCAGCTGCAAGAGGAATGTTACTACTAAACTAAGACCTCTTTGACGTAAACATTCTGTAACAGTCAATCAATGAAGCCGTCTTGAAGATAAATCTATCTCCTTATAAAAGGAAACTTTATTGTTATATGGCTCAAATGTTTTTGTTGCATACGCAGACCTGCCATCCTCTACACATTTTGACATTAAACTACACTGCTACTATGCAAAAATGGAATAATGGCTTTCAGTTCATCTTTTTACGTGCATCAGTGCAGCAACCCACAGGCTACAGTCTATGGGTCTAACTTTAGCAACTTTAGCCTGCTGGGAAAAGACGACTTCGACCAATCATTGCGCTCATTTCCATCCCGGCGTCAAACACAAGTAGAGAGCTAGATGCCAAATGGCATCAATTTTATCCCTCTCTGTCCATTTTGATAGTCTCACTGGTTTTCAATGGGAGGATTCCATTTAGCTCCAATGCTAAATGGACTGTGTTTGAGAATGTGAAATTATGAAGTGCGTTCATTTTAATTACAGTCCTGTCAACTGACCTGATGAAATGTAACGTTAATGACATAACATCAGCTCAAGAACTGTAACGCTAATAAGATTGTCCTTTATTTGTCCCGCAGTGAGGACATTTACAGTTAAGCTAGAAAGTAGCGAGAGCTGCTGCAACAGGCTGCCACACAGGAGACTCTGATTGTACTCAAGGATTGTTTGTTGATCTGTTTAAGGGACATTTTTCAGTCATGTTAAAGTCCTGTTGGAGGGACATACCATGCCCTTTGTGATTTTCATTTAGCTTATGTCAAATATATCAAATACCTATATTTTAAGTGAATCAGAGTAATATAGGCAGCTGTATGGATTTAAATTGAATGCTAAATAAGAATTCCCTTTTCTTTAAAAGAGTTCTTCATTGTCTATTTGTACGTTTAATATCTGACAAGTGAGTGGGGAAGTGAGCATGTGAGAGATAGATATTAATTATGTGTGATCAGTCAAAATGACAAACCAAAAGGTCATCAAAAAATGGGATAATTTTGGGGTGCATGCATGAGCTGTTTTACTTTTAAAGTGAAAAGTCAGAAGATCTGGGTCATACACCGTATAAAAAAAACTGGACATAGTTTTCTCCTAAAGCCATCCAGGAAATAAGAATATAATGGATTACCTCATGGGGGAAACTCATCTGGTTGCAAAATTAACTCAATTGTCTATGGGAAAATGAGCCTTCTTCCCATTTGATTTTCAATGTCAAAAAACATAAAACAAAACTCAATCACTAGTTTCATGATGTCAGCTTTGTATTTTTTTTGCCCATTTACTGGAAAATGGATGCCAAATTATGGCACACATGAGTGGAAACCAGCATGATTAACAACTTGTATTGTCCAGTAGGTGCCTGGTGGTAGGTCTGAATATCTCTGAACTTCCATTTGCAAAACTTAACTTGGTTTGGATCAAACAAGGATCATAAAATGTGTCATATTCCAGCTGATTACACTGCATCTTTGTTCTGTGTGTGTATATATAATATGCGTGTGTGTGTTTGTGTGCATGTGTGAGTGTTGTTGAGTGAAATTGTGTTTGCTTCACTGAGCAGATAGACCATGTGGCTGAATTTCAGCTTTGGGGGTAAACTGTCTGAATCATACTTCTCCTTTGTGCTTGACCTTTGACCCATCTGACATGGAGCTGGACACTCACCCTGTCATGCCCCACATTAACCCTCCCCTCCCCACTCCACCACACCCCCACCTATGCCCCTGTCTCACTGACCCATCCTGAGGTCACATTTGAACCCTGGAAATTCCTAGTTTTCTAGCCATTCTTGATAGAGGATAGCATGTGCAGTTTAAAAAAAAAAAAAAAAAAAGTGCTTTATTGGACTGTAAAATGTTGGTCAATGGTCCTTTAATACTAATGTATCAGTAAAACCGTTTTCACAAGTAGATTACAAGCACAACAACATGAGGACAATTAATACAAGTGGTACCTCATAAACCTGATATCCACAGCACAGATGGCTTGTCACATAACCTGTGTGTGTGCGAGGGGGCTACCATATACAGGGAAGGTAGTGCTTGTATGAACGCTCAGATTTCCCCCGAGACAGCACACAGCCGCTGCTGCTGCATCCTCTCTCTCTCTCTGTGTGACACACACACACACACACATAATGGGAGCCATACGGTCTGGAGTCTTCCATGATTAATGTCCCAAGCCAAGCCACATCACAAAGCCAGCTCTTCTGAATGACAAGCCACAAGTGTGTGTGTGTGTGTGGGTGTGTGTTTGTGATTGCGTGTGTGTCTGAAAAGGCTACAGTAAAACAACACATTTGTTGTGCTGTGTTATTTCATTAGCCTGACTCAGATGGCTCAACATCATCATCATCCATCAAACAATTCTAATCTTTTCTCTGTCATCTCTGAACTGGTGTTTAACCCCCAATTCTGTTTTCAAACAGGAATCAAATATTTACTGCCATTTGTTTTCTAATTTCTCAGTTTGTCAATTAAAAAAAGTTGAACTTGTTTTTGTATGTTCCAATTAATTGATCATATTCATCACATTATGAATTGATGAGCTGTTCAGTCCACACCATACTTCTCATACATAGTGTTTAGATTTGGATTGGATCCATTTTTTACTTATAAATATATCTGTAACATATATACATACAGAGGCAACTTATATGAATGTGTTATTGTATATGTATTTTTTTTCATATTTGTTCAGTTTCCTTTTAACATTTCTTTCATCTCACCTATGTTTAAGAGATGCTGGTATGATTCCTTCACCTAAAATGTGATATTCACCTAGGACCAATGAAAGTGTGTCTGACTTCAGAGTCATTCCTTGTATGGTGGGACTAATAAAGCTCCAATGTGATATAATTATCAACTGTCATGGTGACAGATGTGGAAACTCAGCAGGTTTACAACCAGATCTTCAATGTTGTTGCAGTATACTAATGAAAACTCACTGCACATGTGTTGCCCCTGCTGTTACAATTAACCAGCATCATCTGCATTCTCTAAATGAGTCCTTCCCGGGGTCAGGTCTTCTCTTTTCCACTCGGTCATTTCACAGAATGGTAAGCAGACCCGGGGCTGGCAGTTAATAGAACAGGGCTAAACCTAGACCTGACTGACTATGTAAAACATACATGTTTGGGTCGGGGTTCATGTTTCAGTTGGTGACCTGACCTGACCTGACCTGACCTGACCTGACTCTGATGCAACAGTCCAGCCGATGTCAGATCAGTTACATGCTTACTCAAGTAAGCATGTAAGTGTGAGGAATATCCTGCTTCTGCTCAATAGGGACTGTAGCCAATCCTATAGCTGAAGGCAGGGTACATAGGTAGACTGGGAGCCGAACTGGTGACCTTCTTGCAGTGAAGTTTGTTTGGAGCTCCTGATGCCATGTTGCCAGGTGACGTTAAGTGCTTCTTCAGTCTTGCATATGAAGAGAATGTGCATCGGGCTGGGTGTCGCAGCATGACTCAGCTCCCCAGCTATTCTCTGCTCGCAGTCAGCAGCGTGGACAATTATCTACATGAAGAGACTGTGATGATGAATCACCAGGAAATAAGTGGGACGTTCAGTTTGGGTGCATTGTCACGTAAGCAGATTAGATATTATTTGAAATATTATTGATGCTATATTTGTTTTATATATTGCAGTCATTTTTTTTATACATATATATACAGTGTATATATATATATATATATATATATACATATATATAACCCTTTTGATGATATGTTAAATGTGTTTTTCAGCCAATTAGTACAGGACCTTTACAAAGTTGCCCAAATGTGCTGATATGTAAACAGTTAGGGTTTCACAAGTGTGTGAGCCACATAGTGGGAAGGAAAAGTGGCTTCTTCTTTCCCATTAAGTCATTAAACTGTATTGTGTAACTTTTAAAACTTTCCATAACACAATAAAACCATTGTTAAATGAGTCCACACTATGCTGATTAAGTCAGCTCTCAGTTTAACAGTTTAGATTTGGTGTTAAGGCAAGGTGGTGCTGGACCCAAGAGCAGGCAGGTGAAGGCAGTAAGCAGTTAAAAAATTGTTTAACATGATATGAGCAAAGTAGGAACCAGAGGTGAAGGCTGATCCAGACAACGCAGAAGGTAAGTGTCAGTGGCAGCATGCACACGGGAGGAAGTTCTGAGCAGAGGAGAGCACAGGAGTTCACTAATCAGTTATTGTTTGTTTTGGGGGTTTACTCCCTTCAGTCTCCTCTCTAGCAGGTAAAACACGTGCTCTATAGGGTTTAAGTGTGGAGATTGACTTGGCCAGTCTAAAACCTTCCACTTCTTGCCCCCGTTGAACTCATTTGTGTGTTTGGGGGTCGTTATCTTGCTGCATGATGAAGGATCACCCAATCAGTTTGGTTGCATTTTTCTTTAAATTGGCAGAAAAACTGTTTCTGTAGACTTCTGAGTTCATTTTGCTGCTGCCATCATGTGTTACGTCATCAATGAAGATTAATGAGCCCATCCCAGAAGAAGCCATGCAAGCCCAAACCATGACGTTTCACAGATGAGCTTGTATGTTTGGGATAATGAGCAGATCCTTTTTTTTCTCCAAACTTTGCATTTTACATCACTTTGGTAAAAAATCTTTGTCTCACCAGTCCATAAAACTTTGTCCCAGAGTTTTTGATGCTTGTCTCTGTACTTTTGGCAAATTCCAGCCCGGCCTTCCTATTCTTCTTGCTAATGAGTGGTTAGCATCTTCTGGTGTATAGCCTCTGTATGTTTGTTCATGAAGTCTTCTGCAAACAGTAGATTGTGACCTTCACTCCTGCCCTCTGAAGGTTGTTGCTGATGTCACCAACAGTTGTTTTAGGCTCTTTCTTTACAGCTCTCATAATATTTCTGTCATCAACTGCTGATGTTTTCCTTGGTCTACCTGTCCGACATCCGTTGCTTAGTACACCAGTGGTGTCTTTCTTCTTCAGGACATTCCAAATGGTTTTTACTGGCTATGGCCAATGTTTGTGCAATGATTTCCCATTTTCTCTCAAATTCATAATTGCTTGTTTTACCCATAGACAGCTCTCTGGTTTGCATGTTGGTTCCACTTCTAAATGCAGTCTGCACAAGTGAAACTTATCCTACCCAATCTGAAACTGAGCGTAGACATTCAGTGCTGTTAATTGTTTGAATAAACACTGTAATAGGACACACCTGGGCAACACAACACACCTGTCAATCACATGTTCCAATACTTATGCTCACATGAAAAATGGGTGGGTTCAAACAAAAGGTGCTATCTTGTATGTTGTGTATCAGATCTAGATGTAAATACCTGGAAGTAAAAGCTGAAAAGTTCCAATACTATAGGAGGACACTGTACACACAACCCTCCCTGAGTCAGGTCTGATAGTATTGCTCGACAGAGGCCGCTTTGAAGTGGCTTCGTTTAATTAAACTTCTGTTTATATTCTCCATTGTACCCAAAGATAATCATAACATCATTGGCTCCATTAACACTGCAGGTATTAATTCCAAAATATGATGTGATTATTTTTTAGAAAACCTGCCTTTCAAAAGTGACCCATATCTGAAATCTGCATTTACACTGCTTAATACTTGGGGAGACAACCCAGAAGTGAACGTAGTGGTATAATGAAAATTAGAAATCCTTTCTTCAGTGGCTTCAGGACAAATCAACATGAGAACACTGGTTTCAGCCCTTGTCCTCATTGCAGCGGCTCCTGTGATCACAGATAGTGTACATGTGTATTTACGTCATTATTTTTAAGGACGCACAAGTTGCATTGATAGTGGGATATCTCATCTGTCCGCTTAGATTGTAGACGCAAATGCACATATCTGATTCTTATCTGATTTATTTCCACATACGACTAAGGCCTGAATCTGATCTGATGATATCTGAATGCATGTGCTTTTTTCCTGCTCACTCTAATCAGAAACAGGTCTGATTTGTGCCACATGGGAGAAAAAGATCAAAATAGGGTCACTTGCACCATGCAGTGTTAATGCAGCCATTGTTATGTTAATTTTTGTCTTGTATGTCATGTTGTTTCAGCATCATTACAGTTAGAAGCCACATACGGTTGGACAAACACTATCAGACATGATTGCACTCCAGCTCCTTGTCTTTCCTTTAAAGCTTTCCAATGTGAGGGCAAACTCCCACTGAATCCTTTTGTCATCACCTCAAACCAGAACATGCCATCAGTGGGAGAAAGAAAGAACCCAGCAACTGTTATTTGAAAGAAATGAAACACAACATGAGCAAAGTGACTGTTAGTCTGACAGACGAATGCCTAACCAGACAACCCTGCTTTGTTCTGTGCTGCCATTGTGTTAGCAGACATAGGCCTTGCTGTGAAATGATAGATGCATTGAGATGTAATGGACCTATTGGAGGCAAAACTAACTTGTGCTATGAGGCCCTGTTGTAGAATGATGGCTGATGTCCATTACCGGGCTGACAGTGGTGCTGGGGAGATAGTTTTACAGTGTAAGATCTCTGGCAATATCAGCTTTGCGACTCTGACAAATGTGCAGGGGGCATCGCAACAGTCAGTCTGCTCTCAACAAGATAAAACTAGAGAGTCGCATAATTAAAGATGAGACAGAGAGCCAGGGAGAGATAGATAGGGGTGTTTGGAAAAACCAATACTGGGAGCTGAAAACGGCCCTATATGAAAAAAAAAGCCTGTAGCAACAGTCTGTAACATTTCTGTATCTTCGAGAAATTGCAGTTAAAATAGTTCGACATGTTATATTATGCACAGATTTAATCTTTTTGCGATGTGTACTATTTTTTTAAAAAAGTGGATCCCTGGTAAAGGCTGTCATAAAGTAAATAAAGAGTCTGAAAGTTTGAGACTGATGGTTTGACAAATTCAGCTTGAAGAGATTAAGTTGATTTTGAGTAGTTCAATCTTTTGATGCATGGGGTCATGGGGTTTTGGGTCTTTCAACTTCAGACTGCCTTGCCCAGGCGATCTGACCGGGGTGATCATTGGCAAGTATAAGCCCACAGTCATTTTGAGGCTTTGTCTGCAGCTTCTGAGGTTCCGCTGATGGCTTTCTTTTTACGTATTCAGTTTAATTCAATTCAATTTTATTTGAATAGCACCAAATTACAACATACATAATATCAAGGTACTGTACTATGTACATTTGAATTTCTGAAAGGCAACAATAAAACAATTTATATGGTTCGGAAATTAGCTTTATGTGTGAGTCAAATGACATATACTGTCCAAAAAATGTATAACCTGAATGCAGCAGGTTATACACTGCAATTTCCCAGCAATACTGCCTACTGCAGTAAGCACTGAGTGAGCACTGTCGTGTGGTTGGGAAAACGTTTTTCTTTGTCAGAAAACATTTTCCATAAGTTGGGATCATAAGTGACACCAATCCTTGAATCGAACACAATAAGAAATGTGTTTTTCACAGTGTCAATTCAGCTGTATACACTGCTCTTTTACACTTTATCACTGTTTGCACTCCAATCCACTGTGCAACTCACCTTGCATCGTGCAGCCAAAGTGACGGGGATGACACAAGTTCACTAAATTACCATTTACAAACTCTTCAACACACTCCAGTATTCTCTGCCTCACTGGCTCCTGAGAGACTGAGAGATATTTTGATTGGCACAGTAACAGCCTCTCCCTCCAAGGACCAATCAGCCACAATCTTTTCAATATGGCCGACTGTTTTATCTTGCCAGGCTGAACTGACCCTCTGCAATTGCCGCTTGACCCGTGTCACAGCTCGGACAAGAAAAATACACACCAATGGCACAGAAGACCTTCTGTCAGCTGAAACAACTATCTTCCAGACAACACAGCTGCCAGGTGAAGGGAGGACAACAAAAACACCCATGCAACCAACCATTTCTTCACACTGTGGTGTTTCACAGTCTTACTCTATCTTCATGGCCTTTAAGGTCAAGTACCTAAGTCGAAGTGTATCTCAGAGGCATAAATATACTTCCAATGCAAACTGACTGTCTGTCAACTGTGCATACGTCAGGAGTCACTGAAAGCATGTGAGAAGAGTTGAGAAAGTAAACTAGAACTGAGCTATCCACAGTAGCGTACCGTGGGGTTTCAGTCAGGGCCTTCAGTATAAAAAAAAAACACAACCACATACAAAACACACTATTATGCACTATATTCACGAGACAGTTGATCTGCAACAACACACACACCACTGCGCGTCTATAGGCTACTGCATCATTACCACCACATCTTCCGTTATGTCACTCAGCAACCGCAATTTCACAAGCCACTATATGACACAAAAACAAGCTTCCACATAAGCATAGGCGTCAGCTACGCGAGGAACACGTCCCCGGCACTATTTATGATCAACAGTTTTGTCCTCAACACTTCTATATTTTTTTATAAATTTATCATTAACAATCAAACTACCGGAAATGATGTACCTCATCGGTGTAGGTCTTCCTCTTTAAATAATTTCCTTCTTTTCTCCAAACGATCGCCGTGAAAAGTGCACACGAAGGAGATCAGAAACATGATAGATCGGTGGTGTCAATGCAGTGGCCATAGCTTACTTCAAAACCCACCAAAGGTCGTTGATGACATCAGCGGGGGCTAGTGCCAGACACATCGCTGGGCCTGGGGCATTCTGTCACTATGCATCAAATTTTGATTGCCTGACGACACACGTCAGTCAAAGTTATAACCAAATAGGAAATGGCAGCTTTAACGAAAGGCCAGCAATACTACTAGAGCAGGTCCACGGAGCTATGATGCATTTAATGACAGCATTTAATTCAGCTCGGCTTCACAAAAAATAACCATATTCTTTCTGGAAATATAATCATAACATACTGAAAAAGTAATTGAATTCAGACACACATTAATTTGATTATTTAAAAAAAATATATATATTATTATTATTATTAGTAGTAGTAGTAGTATAAATAATAATAATAATAATAATAATAATAATAATAAATACGTTTTTTGATATTGTCGACAGCCCACCACTGGTTATCCATTTTTAGACAAGTTTAACCAGTAAATCACTATTATTAGTTAACAAAAAAACATACCTTCTGTGTTGAAATTAAATATCTTTCCTCAAGTTGAGTTTACTCATGTTTTTAATGCAGCAGGTGAACTTCTCTTTAGTTCCTAAGTTCCTATTTGTTACAGTGTGCGTATAGGAAGGGAATAATAACTCCCTATTTTTACACTAGCCCACAATGGACAAACTAAATATCTTTTGAAGGCTACATAGGTTCCTTAACATACATGTTGCTACATTTTACCCAATGTGTACACAATTAATTCCATGTAAGGGTAGTTTACATGCACATTTTCAGCTATACACACATTCATACATACATCTTTGAAATGTGAAATGTTTTACAGCAAAGGCATTAACTAAATTGAAATAGTTTAGGACCCTTTAAAGACTAGTTTAATTTAATACCCAGTAATAGATTAGGAATAATATATTGTGTGTGACTGTATATGCTATAAAGGTCTGATTAAAATTTCGCCTCCACATTTTCAATCTGTTTTATTGTCAGCACCACATTCACAGCCAAGGAAATGTCCAGTTCTCCATTTTCATTAAAACTCCATCCATGTGGACGTTAATTGAAGTGCAGACACTTAATGGCTGTCAATCACTGCTGTTCATAGTGATGGTGGCTGTTGCACTAAGTGGTCCATGAAACAAACCATGTTAACTTAGAGTTGTACTCGAGGGGATTTATTACATGAGCACCTTTTACTCATAAGAATTACAGCTACAATTTAATTAATCTGCCAGTTATTTTATTTTGTTTAAACTGAACAAACTTATAAATCAAAGACCAGAAATCTTTTATTATTATTTTCAGCTAAAAAGACCAAAAACAAACATGTGAGGATTAGTGTTAGTAAGGCTACATCCACATCCCTATGATACATACATCGTACATACTATGATACTACATTCTGCTATGATTCACATTACCCCAACATTGTCTGGACACATACTTATCATTTGAAATGCAATTTTCAGTTGAAAAGTAGCATCAAGCACATTTTCACATTATGAAAATCTATGTTACTATTGTCTGCCCATTACTAACATCATCAACTCCTCTCAGCCATCCACCGTGTTCCTTTATGTGTGTCAAGGTGTGTGCCTGTTTTCTTTTTGTTCTCCATAGTCAAATCACTCCAAACATGTGAGTGTTTTATGTTTCACTTCATAGAGTTGCAACAATTGATTGATTAGTCAAATTAATTAAGCTATTTATTATTATTTTTGTGTGTATCTGGTGTTTGATTACAATAATTATACATTTAGATTGTGATGAATCAATAATACAATAGTTGTAGCCATAACTATATTTCTCTCGTCACCAAGTAACTCCAATTAAAAGGAAAATCCTTTAGAACCTCAAAACATCCAGCAAAAAAGTATCCCCTACATATCCCCTTCAATTGGATATGTGTCTTTGAAGAACAAGAGAGCTTTTGAAGAAAGACTTAAGACCCATTATTTCTCAGAGAGTGGAAGCGTGCCCACTGGCAACAGGTTGAGAACACTACCTACACAATGAGATGCACTAAATCCAAAATACCACAAGACAGTATTATTCAGATTACCTTCTTTTGCTACTGGCACACTGCATTTTGTCACCACTTCCGCAGTCTCAGTCCAGATCTGTGAACTCAGGTTCTTGTCACTTCTGTTTCTCGTTAAGGATTTAGTCGTGATGGTTCATGCGAGGCAGTGAGTGTGAAGCAGCCACAAAGAGGGTCCTCCAGGTCTGAGGTCAACATAAAAAAAACAAGGCTAAACGTTATTAATAGGTGTCGTGGATTCAAAAGGGACAAAAACTTGACCCAACAGGAAGATGAACATTTTGAATTTAGCCGCCATCTGCCCATGAAACAGCAAGTGCCCTGTTACTTGGCCAAGGGCAGAGAATCGGTACACTCCACGAATTGCATGGGGTATGTGAGGGCCCTTTCATGACTGTGGGTACCACAAGCAGTCCTAGTTTTGTTTTCCTGTGAGGCCATTGTCGGCCAGACCAAGCTGGTCCATGTCCAGACATTAAGAAGTAGTACAGACATCCGGCTACACCTTCATAATTCCCAGGTGGTAGCAGCATTCCCCAGCAATCTAATCTAATTGAAAGCTCTTGTGATAGCATTATCTATCATCCTTCCTTTTAAAATGAAATTTACTAAGGGCATCAGAGTTTCACATCCCATTCTTTTGGATTCCTGCTGGGCTGTGTTAATTACTGACAAGGAGCCATATGCACACGCTCATCTGACTGAAACAAGCGGTGGAGTCCAACCGGGTTGACTTGTCACTAGCTGCACTGTCAAGGGGTTTCCATTGTGTAAAAATACTCTGCTCCAACTAAATGGACGACAGAGTACACTCTCCCATACACCGACGTCTTGCATTGTCTGCTGTGCCATTTTTTAGCTCCCTATCTGAATTGTTATGAGAGCTCAGCACTAATTAGAATGACAAAAGCTTAGCGACACGGCCCTGACACACCTGCGTCTACACATGAAAACATTTCAAAGGCGCCAGTGTCAACCCAACTAAGGGAAGACAGGGAATATGAATAATGCACACGCAAATCTATCTATACACAGTCACACACATACACACGGTATACTATTGGCACATTCATGCACTGCACACACAGAAAGAGAAAGGTTATGAGTCAAATTACAGATACAAACCCCAGGGGAGCAGCAAGCATATAACAAGTCCAATGTGAGAGAAAGGAAGCTACATTAATGCATCTTTCATGAGCTTGGCCCCTTGGCCCCACAGTCCCCGAACAGCTCTGCTAGCCAGCCGGCTATCCAGCTGTCTCCCTGTGGACGCTGGTTTTCTCCCCCTTTTGCCCCTGTGCTGCACAACTGGATACTAGGAGAGCTCTGAAGCGCAGATCAGATTATGCTCACAGTGTGGTAGTGTGTGCAAACACAACCAACCTGGGCTCCACTACAGTGGCAGGTGTGTGTGTGTGTCACTGAATATCTTTAGGGACACAATTCAAGACTATAAAAGTCATGAGGGGATGTTTTGTTCCTTTGGAGACAAAAGGTGATTTCTGTGTCAGTGGTTTGGGTTGAGGTTAGGTTGAGGTTAGGGACTTGCAAGTATCCAGGAAATTAATCTAACTCTATGTAAAGTCCCCAAAGGTGAGCTTTGACAAAGTGTGTGTGTTTGTGTGTGGGGGCAAACACCATCATTTATATTATTACATATTCTTATTGAATTCCATACCCCCCCGGCAGAAAATTTAATAAAACACACCAACACACACACACAGCCACATTCAAATTGGTTGTAAAACATCTGAACATGTTTACATTTAAATGTATATTAACTCAGATTGTGTCATAGATTCTAAGGCTGGGGCCACAGGTGATGTGTTGATTCACAGCAAAATAGAAAGTTGAATTGTTTATATGTGTAAAATGTGTCACAAAAAATACAATTTCAAAGTAAAAGTACTCAACTTCACTTCAATTGTGAAATTAATACAAGCAAGGCTTTATTCTGACATTTAGAATACCAGAATCTTTAACTTTAGTAATCCCAGTGGAAAATTGGGTTTCCTTACATCTTCACCTGTATCACTGTGTGGCATGGCAGTTGCTCTGCTGCAGAGAGGAAAGCACCGCACACAGTAGTGAAGGCTGTACAGAGGATTATTGGGAGTAGCCTCACCCCCACCATGGACATTTACAACAGCAGATGCAGGAAATGGGCCACCTGCATCGTGAAGGACTCATCCTGCACATGCACTTTTTGTCCCTCTTCCTTCAGGGAGAAGCATCCGGAGCAGGGCCACCAGACTGAGGAACAGTTTCTTTCCAACAGCTGTGAGACTGCCGAACTCTGGTGGGCTCTCCAGGTTGCTTCCCACTGGAAGATGGAACTATAAGTGCAACATATACAAAGTGGATTAATCCTTGACAGCAGAATGTTAATATTGGCTACCGGGACCCCATTCATCAATTTTGTTTAATTCTTGTGTGAAGTGAAGACTGGAATGACAAAAACTCTTTGAATCTTTGAATCTACTAGAAAAATAATTGAGATTCAAAGTCACATATCTATGAAAATACAAAAGTATAAAAACAGAAGATTATTATGCGCAATAAAATATTTACATTTTTGGTTCTGGTGGAACATCAGTCTTAAAAAAGTGAACTGGGTTTAAGCTATAAGAAAAGTAAATGATGAAATTCACCAGTGAACAGTGTATACAGCAGCTGGGGCATCATTACTTTACGCAAGACTGTTAAATGAACAACATAAGTACTGAAAATAAATGCAAGATGATTACAGACAAAAGCACAGTGGCAATCTATTGCACAGTAGTTTTTGCAGCAGTAACAAATGCAGCCATAGTCTATTGACTCAGAGAGTGTGACATGCCGGGGGAGTAGCTATACAGTCTGAGGCAGGAATGACTTCCAGTGACGCTCTGTGGTGCATCATGGTAGGAGCAGTCTCTGACTGAAATTACTCCTGTGTCTGACCAGGGCATTATGGAGCTGGTGGGAGACATTAGCTGAGACAAAATTAGACATTTAGACATTACTGTCAGAGAGTCCACATCAACCCCCACAACATCACTGGCCTTGTGTATGAGTTTGAAGTATGTTGGCATTTACTACCTTCAATCTGCTGCCCCAGCTCACAACAACAAATAAGATACCACAGACTTATAGAACATCCTCAGCATCATCCAGCAGTAGATGGTGAAGGCACTCAGCCTCATCAGAAAAAAGACGTGACTCTGGCCCCTCTTGTAGATATTGTTATTACTCAAGTCCACTTTCTGATACACAGATATATCTAAATGTTATTTATGGCACTTTCCACAGGCAAACCATATGTAAATACATAGCAGCAGAGACGTGCCCAATGTAAACAGCAGAGTTGAGCAAGACATAGCATGCACTAAGCATCTAGTGTGGCCTAAGATATACAATATACAGTCTTAATATGGATCAATGTTCCAATGTATAACATTCAGGAGGGTTATGTGCATACATAATTATGTGTATAGGTGTTTCATCTTTCTATTCATTCAGGAACTTCTGTGTGTCCAAGTTTTACCCCCACCTGTGGAACAACATTGAAGCTTTACAGGCTTCAATGTTGACGTTGTTTGGATAAGAAATACAAGAGATTTTGATACAAATGGTAGATATGTAACCACATAACCCCAGACTTTTGAGTTTTAGGATTGTTATTTTAATTGTATTACTAGCTTGAAAGACTGAGGCTACCGATAATACGTTTATTGTATTCCACGATTGAATCAGATTTGATATTGAAATTGATTTACAGAACTTGGGTAATTGTCATATCTACTCAGAATTCTTGATGGCAACCATCTTCAAAACTAGCTGTGTGAAATTACTTCTTTTTTTTTTTTAAAGCAAAGGATTTATTTTTTTCAGTTAAAAAGCCTGACATATTCTTTTATTGTATTGTACTGAGAACGTTAAGAACACTGTGTAATAGGAATGGGTTGGAACATATATGTTTATACTTCTGCCTACTCCTTTTCAAACATGTGATGAGATGTAAATGTAAATGTGTTATTTTAAATGTTGAACATGTTTGAAATAATCTATCTATCTATCTATCTATCTATCTACAGAATGTATTCTAAAAAAGAAGGAACAACTATGCTGTTGGGCATTTAGAGTTATTTAGAGTTTCCGAAAGTGTGATTTCTTAGCTTTCCACCAATGTCTAACACATGGAAATCTGAAAATATTTGAAGAAAATGTGGCCATTTGAATGTAGGCACTCCTCAAACTGCTTTTTAGGCTCAATACCTTCTAGGAGCCAGGACACAGTATCATCACATTTTACATAGCCCAACCATCTCCTGGTCTAGCTGTCAGTGACATCTGATATAGCCCACAGTATTGCTACTATTGTAATAGTTTGAACAATGGTTCATAATAGCAAGTCTAGGGACCCCATGGGATCTATAAAGAGGTCCCAGGGAGTTCCCAGAGAAAAATAAAATGAAACGTGAATATATATTTCATAAAAATGGAAAAACAAGAAAGGTAATATACTTACTATACTAATATTAATTAATCATATTATTAGCAGATGCTAACATGCTTCCATTACAGCTTATAATATGATCGTCTGATCGAACAGAAGTTTCGATGTGCGTAACATTTGCATTTTAAAACGACAATACTGAGCTAGCTAATCACAATGTAGCCACATAACGTTCTGAAATGCACAGTGGATTATAAAAAGACAGCGTATAAAAAGACATGTTTTAATCCCTATTGACTTGGAATGTTCGGGGTGCTTTCTTTTCATCGGAGGTGTCATCTCAGAAGTAACTAGAGAAGTGCCTGTTCTCAAGGTGTCCAATTATTTTTAAGTCCTGCCACTCTCTTTCGGCTGCTAAATAATCCATCCGTTTGTTGGGAAAGTGTGCGACTACATATTATGGCTGCTTCTTCTGTAGCATAGCAGAAGTGAGATTGGCGTCAGCATGACCAGCCTCTGTATTCATGAAGAAGTAAGTAGCCATGTGTTTCCTCTGTGACGCGCACCTGATTAGCCGAAAAAAACAACAAAAACACTGAAATGTGGTATCACCACACGCTAGTTTTAAGACCCCCAATACTGTGATTTGAAACATCGAGTGGCTTCTTAACTAAAACATTAATCTCAGATTAAAATTACAAAAGACAACCATCAAACTACTATTTACCATCAACAATAATACCTCAACATTAATCTCCACAGAACAAAGTTAGTTATATGTTTCAGTACAAACTATGTTCAAAATACAATGTATCAGTTTCTGACATCCACCCTGAAAATGACTTTCCATCAGCAAAGACACACCCACTCACAAGGGAGGAAAGAGCTGCAAACAATATTTACAATAGACCCAAAACATGGTCATGGATCATTACAGCACCCATGGATATTCATTCATCTGTCTATTGATCTGTTGTACTGGTCGCTTGACACTTGGCAGGTGACCTACTTAGGGCACCATTGTGTGCACTGGGGATTTTGACATTGGATAACAAACAGCCACTTGGAAAAAAAAACACATAGTTAATGGGGTACTGCGTTAGCTTTAAGATAATAACTGATAATTAGTTTAGCCTTAGAATTAGCCTTTTTAAAGGCTTTGCTTTACAGATGCAGCCAAGTAGACCGACACCCAGCAAAGGTCACCATCGTTACCTGATGCACTTTGAAATGGGAGGAGTGAGTGGAGTTGTCCTCTTTCAACTCATCATTAGGTGTCACTAAGGCCATATCCACACGGAAAAGGAACGGAATGTAAACTGTACTGTCTGTGAAAATAGGTTTTGTTTTCTGCTTCCCCTATTTTACGATTTACTTTCACTGGTAATCTTTAACAATATTTTTTTTTTTATTCACTCCTATGTGTGAAGTCGCTTAGGACACGACATGTTCCAATGGTATCTAGCATCCTTTGGCTGGCTTTAGTTACTTTTGACTGAACGTAGTTGGCAAAACTGCCAAATAATCTCCAAACAAAATCGTACACAGTTGTTTTCCCAAAGTGGCATATTCGTTGTCTACATGAAAATGCAAGGGTGGCGTTTAGAGATTTTCTCACTCTATTTTCTTAAAATACTGTTTCAGGGCTCCTAAAATGATGGATGTGGATGATGAAACACCGATACAATAAAAAAAACCCTATGCAGATTCACCTACACTTGTTATGTGGCCTGACCCAAATACACACAAACCTTTAACAACTAAAATGAGGAAAATAAATACAAAGCATAATTTGTATTTTACTCATTCTGATTTTGCATCAAGGGCTCTCGCTGATTATCAGCTGAGCATTACTATTATTTACCACTCCTTCAAATTCTGATTACATTTTCAGGTACAACAGACAGTAAAAGTTGTTTTCTCATTTTATCAAGCAAATAAAAAGGTGTTTTTTTTTTGTTTATGTTTTTTCAGTCAGTGTTTATTGGCCACAAACAGCAAATTGATGTATTCCCACACTGAGAGCACTGTTGCTGTAATAAGATGGGAGTGAACTGTGCCTGTAAGTGTGGGTGACAGCTCATAGCCATACGCAAACCGATGATCATCAAATACTTAGAAAACTATCATCAAACAAGCATTGAACATTTGCTTTTTCACCATAATACTTAGTTTGCTCCATTTAAAAAAAAAAAATAAAAAAAAAATACTGGTTGGTACATTTGTTTAATTATTATAAAATATAAATGAATAAATAAATATAAAAAAAAAAAAAACAGTTACCAAAAATAGTATGTACAATTTGAGAACTTCTCCTCTGCACATTCACATACAATTAATACCAGGCACCAACTGAATTGTACTAGCTGAAAATCCTCTACATTGAAGCCAATGTAGAGGTGCCTGCAGCCTGTATTCTCTTGAATGACCAGGTGAAGACCTGTTATATACTGTATAAGTCTATAAGAAATGGATTCATAATGTCAGTAAACATATTCTTAAATATTGTATGGTTTCAATCACTATTTTTGGGTCCACAAAGGTCAAATAGACGATAAGTACATGTTGGGGCAATACAGTATGTAATGTATCAAAACTGCAGTTCAGAAGCCAGACGTTGTGATGTTTTGAACCTTTGAACATGACCGACCTAAAATCGGGGGAGTGATTTACTATGAGCACAACAATAAACCAGAATATACAGCAAAGACACTGGTTTCTATAGTCCATGAGTGGACCAGCCATCTCACATACAAACCCTGACAGTTTGCAGATGTTCAATTGACTTTTATTCTTCTTGTTAGTCCAGATGTGGGCAGCTTGGACATGGATAACACAACTGTCTGTTTAATTTTTTATTAATTATATTACTTATTCTCCCTAATAAGAGGAAGAATAGAAATAGAAAAATAAATAATGACAATACAATATGGTATAAAATTGAGATAATGTGCAGTTAATGTGATAGTTCAAGTTTACTGAAATGTGGCTGTATGAGGTACTGGGTCATAATCAATGTTGACTTTGCTGTACATGCTGCCAGCATGCTGAAATTGCCAATAACCAGCTGGAGACACAGGCCGGTTCTCAATATCCATCCTTGCCCATACTTGCATACTTGTGAAACGTCATTAGCCTCTGTTCTGTTCCAATTCTCAAGTAAGCGAGCAGCGAGTATGGTACTCATAGCGATGTTGTCAGAAGTGATCAGCTCCGCATTTGCGGACGCTCGGTTCAGACGATTCTGTGATTAGATCGTTGGTGTGATCAATAGATTTGTTGTTGACGCGTTATTTTGTTTTCAATGTAAACTTGATCGTCCAGTTTGAACGTTTGTATGTTATTCATGTTTTATTTATTATAACTATGAATTTTAGATTTATATTCAAGTTGCACTGTCATTGTATATGTATTTATATGTAATACGTATATGTATATGTATTTATATATAATATGTATATATATATATATATATACATATATATGTATACTACTACATGGTACTGTAAAATAATAACAATAAATATATAGCATTTACTAAAAGTATTTTATATGTTAATTTATTAACACTCTGTAGGTGGCGGTAATGAGGCTTATGCACTTGGCGCCACCCACCATTCAAACAGTAGAACAAGGAAGTACGCTGCTGTTCCAATTGCAATGATTGTACTTGTGTACTCCCGCACTTGGCGAGTACGTACTTCCAGTCGTACAGCATATTTCCGTGCGAGATGTATCGCGACAAAAGTCTTGTTAGACGCAAGCAGTGTAAATTGGCACAGTTGTGTGAATCAGAGCACAGCATGTCATAATGCAACCAGTGTATTTACCCAGCAACAAAAAATACTATTTTCTGATTGGCTGATAGGTTGCTAATTCAAGACAGCTGTCTGAATGAACTACACAGAGCAATCTGCCCTCACATCATTGATTCATAAATTATTAATTTATGTGCGGTGATTTTATCACTTATCAGCATGAGAAATGTGTGGGGTGTGAGTGAGTGAACTTTTTGAAATGCGTGTGTCTCACGCTGAATGCATGAGACTTGAGATCTCTGATATCATAGTTTTGAGCTTGTGTAGATTTGTAGAAGTAGTCTTTTGATAAGTGGCTTAAACATATTTTCCTTCCCTTGTAAGTGAGGGACAAGATCTTAGTTTGAACAATCGAGATTGAGCATTTTGTGTCCCACTCCGTGTTCCACGTCTGTTTGCTCCCCAAGTGGAACAGACTGATCAAATGCATCAAAACTCAAATTCTTGACCCAGTATCCACTATCTACACCAGAATCCTTAAAATATTGGCCATTGTTTCTAAAGACTAATTCATCAACAGGCGATATGTGACCAGCCACGAGAAAACCAGCAACAAGTTGGCCCAGCACAAATCGAGTAAACAAAGAAAAATCGTTTTTTTTAGTTTTTTACAGAATATGCCAGTTGAAATTTCGAGGAAGCAGCTGAGTGCTTCAAAACACAATATTGTGGGTCTTAAAACCATACATTTTGAATTTGAATTAGAGAGTGAGAGTGAATGGTTGAATGGTTGTTTGTCTCTATATGTGACCCTGGATAGACTCAACGGGCCTGAAAATTACAACCCAACCCTGACTTCTTTAATCCTGAACCCGACCCGTCACATACAGGGATTAAAAATGTTTTTTTTTAAGGCAAGATGCTAACTTTTAATAATCCACTGTGCATTCAGAGCGTTATGTGGCTACATTGTTATTAGCTAGCTCAGTATTTTCGCTTTAAAATGCAAATGATACGCATCAATGATCGTATTATACACCATAATGCGCAAATGTGAGCATCTGCTTTTAAACAAACCAACCTGATGTGCTTGAATAAAGTGTGAATCACACAGCTTTGGTATGAAGTATTGACTGTGATGCTAATGATTTAGCAGCTAGCTAAGAGTCTGTAAATAAAATGCCCCTCGGCCCACTTGTTCCTGGTTTTTCTCATGGCTAGGCACATACAGCAAATTGATTTCAAGTTCTCACCTGTATTTAAGGTAATATGCTAATCATCAGTCTGATTTGATACATCCTGCATTAACTAAGTGTGAGGAGTGCCAGATGTTGTAAATTAACTAAAGCCAGTTCATCAACTACGAGTCTGTGCCTTTTGGGAAATAACAAGCTCCACATATCGGGCAGCACGTTGTCATTTTCCGGGGTCAACGTCTCAGTTTGGTGTAATAAATACAAGAGACAGAGTTGCCTTTGCGTGAAAGGGGAACACTGTGGAGCTTGATTTGACAAGTAAAGGAGAGCTGAAAAGATGCAAAAGAAGGTGGTGGACATGAAAAAGTGGATTCAAAATACTGTTCTCTTGTAACATATGAGAGATTGGTTCCCTCTTGACTGTGATAGATGGATTGCTCTTCTTGGATTGCGTGGGTAGTCATCAGAGCAGCCTGCTACATGTTACAGAATGATAAAAGAAGCTGATGGACTTTTATTAAATCTCCCACTAGAGCTGGTTTGACATTTTTTTAATCACATCCTGTGATACACAACAGTGATTAAATTCAGACCAGCTGATTCCTCAAAACATGCTGTTGTAACATCATTTCAATTAGAGCATTTCTTTTTTTGGAGTCCGGGGATTTAGTGTCAGAATTAGATACATGTGGTAAACAAGCCAGCGGCAGAGTTAGCTTCAGTGAAGAAGAGCACAGGGAGAGCAGGGAGACATTTTTCCTTGATATGCTTGACTTGATATGCAAAGCAGCCTCCATGTCACTGCCAGGGTGACTGGAGGTTTTGTGTGCTACATGTGTATTGATTGAACGTTGACAGAAATGTGAAGAGATCACTGTCAGCTTCAAAGTATGTAACATTAAGGAGGTAGTATTGGTAGACATGTGATGTACTACCCATAAGCTTGTGTGTTTCAATATATAATAGGATAGGATATATAATAGGAAAAATAGGATTTTGTAGCCTTAGAATAGCCTTTTATATGCTTTATTGTACCCACAATTTTACAAACGTGATGGTCAACAGCAGCCATAAAGGACAAACTAGCAACAGCATCCAAAGCTTACTACTTCTGGTATGTGAAGGCCACCATAGTTCTTGAAATGCTTTGCAAAGAGAGTGGTGAGTTGTGAAGGTTTAGGTAAATCAAAGTCAAATGTCACTACACTACCATTCAAAAAATTAAAAACATTTACACAAGTTACTCCTGACAGCTGTGCCAGCAGTGTGAATGCATATGGATAATGTGTGATGGAAAATGTGCTGCATGTAGATATGCCTTTTGAGTGTGAATGATTGAATCATGAAAAATGAAAAACTGTAATGTAAAACACTTTGCATGCCCATAAAGACAAGGAACGTTTATATAAATACAGACACTTTACCATTCACTGTTTTTTTTGTCAGAAAATGTGCTCCAGTATCCCACTTTAAAGATGTGCAGTGTGATTAGATGCATTGCCAGTATAAATAGCATGCCCAGTGGACTAAACAGTAAAAGTACTTAGTGTGTAAATGAAGGCAATGTGAAGTAAGCATCTTATCCCCTAAGGTATACAGTAAATACTATAATTGCATTTTTTTTATTACATACCTTGATAAAGCCAATTGAATGTTCTGTGTCTGCAGGTCCGCTGAGATCTGCTATGATCTGTACACTAATGTGGTCATCCACCCATGTCTGAGTTATGTTTGGACCAAATGTGTGACTGTGCAGACCATACACAGTGACTTTGCATGCTCCAGGATTGATAATATAGATATCAGAAAGGGACAACATGTGGGATCAGGTACAGTTGCATGAGATTTCAGAAAGACACACTCTTATGGATGTATAAAAAACACGAGCATGTACCATGCAGAACTCTCAGGAGGTGCAAGACAGTATTTAAAGGCCTTCAATCACTGTGGCCATCTTGGCTCAAGGTATGCCATTTTGCTTGGTGTGTACAAAAGAAAGTAGGTTCAGATGTGGGTCTTGTTTTTCCCATCTGCATATCTGCACAGGGCTGCTATTGGATGACGATAATGTTGTCATCTGCATGTCTGCGATGGTGTGTGGACCATTTTTTGGATGGAATTGGGGCCATGTGTACCCACATGGAACAGAGTACATGGAAAGTATGACGAAAAAAATCTGCAACAGATTCTGAGCTGCAAAGTTATACTGCTCTCTTGGCCTTCACTGCCAAAAAGTGCCATGGCTCACATTCAAGGTGGGAATGGGTTTCTTGCCTGGGTGAGAATGACACGAGAGGACACAGAGGACAAAGGATGAAACCAGACAGACAGTGGAGCTTAAACCAAAGCACTCAGCTGTACCGATCAGACAGGCTGGGTAGAGCCGCTAATGCAGCCAGCAACGCAGCACATTAGCTGTGTTTGCTGGCAACCCACCTCCTTTGAGGTGGCTGCCACGCTCACTTGGTTTCCTGATACACACACACGGATACACCCGCTATCAGCCAGGGAAATAGCAAACTCAGAATCCCTCTCACTGAGGGGGAAGTCAGGACACAGTGTGAAACAGGAAAGTGACAGTGATGGCAGGGATGTGCACAGCGCTTCACAAACACGCAATTGTGCCGACTCTTTACAATGTTAGGTGAAGAGAAATCCTGTGTATGTGTCATTAAATACACACACCTCGCATGTGCAGTCTAATTAGCTGTCTTGGTGTGTGTGTGCGTGCGTGTGTGTATGCATGCATCTGGGAGTAGCCTGTCAGGTTGACTGGAGCGTGTTGTCGTGATTTGTAACTCCTAAGTCATGTCAACTGCTTCACCACTTTCAATTTGCAGCCTCCTCTTAACAAGCCAAGTCGGAGCTCCCATGGCATCCCGAATGCCCACCCCCACATACAGACACACACAGACCCCAACACCCCCGGCCTTTGCCCTCCACAATTCATAATTATTACCCCCACCATGCCAATCACAGCCCTCACACTTTCACTTTTTGTTTTTGACAAGTCTTTTTTCCCTGGTGGTAATGGTGCTGGGGATTGTGGGTGGGATCTGACTTCTGTTTGTCAGCGACAGGCATACAACACCAAGCAGAGACAAGAAAGCTGAATGCTCCACTGCCTCGCTTGCTTTCTTCCTCTCCTCTGTCTGCCTACTCCGCTTTGCCTTTGGGGACTTAACAAACAGCCTGACATTATTTCCGACACGTGTTTACTGGAAAGTTTCCTGGCGATGAAAGAGACGCGAGGTTTGAAGCGAAAGGGGAGGGTGGAGAGGGTTTCGGGGGGCAGATGAAATCTAGCAGATAATGAGTGGAAGCTGAGCGACACTCATACCACTTCTTTCAGAATGCTTTTGATTCTATTTACCCCTCCTATATCTCTGTACTCTCCTCTTTTTAACTCTTCAGATGCAAGAACAGATGCTTGCCAGAGATCAAACAGCCTCAGAGGAAGAGATGAGGGGAACCGGAGGTGCTGATGGCCTTAAGACCCCCCAGCAACCATTACTTACCATACAATTCAAAGTGCAACAATGGTTGTATATCCACTGTATGTTACCAGGTTGGGTGTCTTTTATGTACACTGTTATACATTAAAAGACGTCATGCTGTGTGACAGCGATCTATGCTACTGTTGCTACAGCCATTTTTTTGCCATGAAAATAGACCAAGATTAGAGTTGTTTATTTCTGTGTATATGAAAATATAAATAAATGTATTAATTTAATGTTTTATTTTATTTTATTTATATGAAATACAACACATTTTCTCCCAAATAATTGATACTCACTGGATATTTTCTCTTTTTCAAGCCATTCAAATCAGCCTGTTTTGCACCTACAACCATTCCACATTCAAAGTCACTTAAATCTTCCCTATTTAACCTTTATTTTATTGGGAAGTCACGTTAACTTTCAAATAATTTCTTTTTTACAAGCAAGACCTTGACCCCGTTTAGACCTGCTGTTCCAAACGCTCCCAATCCGTCCTGAATGTGTCCTCACATCCAATCACAAAAACTACATTTGGAGGTTGTTTGAGGACATATTGTAGTGCCCACAGTCTCGAGCATGCATGAACACAGTCGATCCTCATGACGGATAAGAGACTTTCTCAGCTGATGTGACGAGCTCCTGACCAGCTGCATTTTATACACTAATCAGTGCTCACATGTTTAATTAGTATCCGATGCTAAGACTGATCTCCTTAGGCTAAAGCAGCATGAATAGAGCTTTGTCTCCTTTGTCTCAATCTCCGTTACCTCCGTCTCTGTGACTTGTGCACACACATAACGTCTTGACATCCATCATCACAGTCACACTTATTAAAACCATGCTGTTCTCATGTACAGACAGCACATCAGTGTATTGTCATACAGGGCAGCAGAAGCAAGATCTGATCCCATCATCAAAAGAGACGCATCCAGGACAGATTTTTTTTGCCAGTAGTGAACAGATGTACCATGCTTTTCCTATTGGATTATTGAGGACTGATGTTAATACCAGGTCTGAACAAGTGACTTAGTAATCAGAATGTATTTGGATTGTGGGAGGAAGCAGGAGTGCCTGGAGAGAAACCATGTGCACACCAAAAACCTCCTCACAGAAAAGTTCTCAGCCAAGTTTCCTACAATAATATTGTATTGGACAGTGATACTATTAGCAACTTGTACATAAATATACTGTATATGTATATATATATATATATATATATATATATATATATATATATATATATATGTATATGTATATATATATATACATATATATATGTATAATACTGTATATATAATTCCTCGTCCTGTTTTCTGTCCATGTTATTGTTCCTTACCTCTAATATAATGACCCACACATGTCTTGTAACCACTTCATTTGATAATAGAATAAATAAAAAAAAAGTAAACATGTCTAATAATGTCTAAAATATGAAAAGGGCTTAAGTGTACTTTGTCAAGAGAAATGTCGGCACTGCTTTGTATGTGTATTTGTGTTAAGGCGGACTTGTGAGTGACACGTTAAACATGGCTCTCCTGCAGGTCATCATTACTTTGTGTAAAATTAGTGATGGAAAATCGTGACTTTTGGCTAATTATTGCATTTTACATTGGCGCCTTGAATGGAAGACAGATGACTGTGTCCACCCTGTTCTCAAACAAAGAGCTATTTCTGCCTCATCTCCCAATGACTGGTGTTCATGTGTTTTTTCTTCTTTCTCTGCAAAGCAACGAACAATGTCTTCTTTGTGCTGCTGCCTGCTTCTGTCTCATTACCAGCATTATTAAGTTATCTGTCACCCCTGACCCCAGCTCCTGACTTCAGAGAGGAAGTGGAGACAAATTAAAGAACACTGTGTTTTCAATCAGCACAGGAAGCCCCCTCTTCAACTCCATAATCGCTTATATTTAATTTCCTTTTAATTAATCTTATCAATTCACATGAGTGTGTGTCACATGGCAGGCCCAGGGGGATCACTTTCAACATCTGGATGGGGACTGGTATTCTTTCTGTTTTATGTCCAACATGCACTGTATTGATTTAATAATAATGAGGGGGCTGTTTGACGTGAAAGCTTCGTCAAACACACTCTCCATAATCTATTCATTTTAATTATACCTTAATCAATACATTTTATTTGGTCACATGCTCAAATGTTGCTTAAAAACTAAAGTTAAAAGGAGAAAGTGTCATACCACTTTATCCAATCTGGAGCCAGAACTCTTAAGAGGCAGTCCCATGCTGGTGAGGCTGTTTTTGGTTGAATAAATGCCCCCCCACCACCAATTGAGTCCATGCGGTGACATAGGGATAAAGGAGATGAAATGCTCACAGCATCAATGTTGCCGAAAGCTGCTTTAATGTCATTTTTAAAATACTATCTTAAATTTTTTACAACAAAAGCAAACTTAGCAAACGTAGGATTTTCACTTTAGGTGAAACTCATGTTTTGAATTTTTTTTTACAGTAAGAACTTCCGTGAGAACCCTTTTCTGACAAAAAATATGCATCTTCACCTAAACCTGTGTTCGTGTGGACGGCCCCTCAAATAAGTAACAGACCTCATTGACAAGCTCTGATTGATTTACCCAAAATTGTTTTATCTTTTTATGATTGCACAATAGTTTTCCTTCTTCGCTAAAAAGTGAGTATATCCTAATCCTATGTTGTCCTGGATCTTGTCCAGTTGGAATGTCAGGTGTATGGTTGGCCTCCTCTCTTTGTGTAAATAAAATAAAATGTGCATGTTCAGAAACGTTTAAGCTAAGTTTGGTAGTAACCCATTTTGGCTTCATTCAACTGCTGCTGCTTCCACCACCAACCACCAAGTTCAGAGATGCTTTTGGATAAAATGCTTCAGCAACTTCACTGCACTCTCTGCAGTATCTGTTGGGAAGGTCCTGCACTTGAACATGCATTCAGCTTCTCTTTCCAGAATGTCTGACTTTGCCATGTTTGACTTATTCTCTGTAATGTGAAAGGAGCAGCGAGCATGGGCCATGACACACAACAGAAGGACAATGACTGCAACCAAATCCCAGTCACTGCAGAGCAATCAGTTCAGTTTCATAAGAGAATGATGATATTGACAATTGTCTTAGCTACAACCAACATGACCTCAGTGTCATCAACCATCACAAACATTGAGATAGAATCGGTGGCTGCAATCGTCCATTATTATCTGCATGACCTTGACAGTTGCCAAATCCTCAAGTTCCACAGTAGATGTCAATTTCAGCAGCATGTCTCCACATATTCCATTGTTACTGCAGTTTTATAATCCCATGTAACACACATACTTTCCTTATTTCATCCACAAGCTTCTCCATTGCAGAATGAGCTAATTGCTGTCATCAGGATTTAGAATGATGAAACATGTTAGCCTGTCTTTAAAGATCAATTAAAATCAAGAATTTAATTGGGGGGTTGAATGCCGAAAATCTGTCACATGTACCACAGACTCGTGGACACAGATAGAAAGATTTAGTTATTTGTCCATATATATATATATATATATATATATATATATGTATATGTGCATATATATATATATATATATATATATATATATATATGTATATGTGCTTATATATATATATATATATGTATATGTGCATATATATATATATATATATGTATGTATATATATAAAATTAAACCTGAAACAAACAAACAAATAAAAAAAACTACAATTTGTCAGTATTTAATGAAGAGGCTCAAATAAAACTTATAATGTGCTGATTGTAGGTTCATTAAATGTAGATATAGGTCAAAAACAGCTACTGCAGAGGCGTATTCACTGCACAAACCCACTAGAAATAAGCCAAATAATTGATTTTAAAAAATATTAAAGAAAAATAATCTGCCACTGGGGTAAGCACATTTTGCCTGGCTAGAATTCTTAAAAACAAGCCTGTAAAAAAAAAAACATTGTTTGATTAAGCTCTTAGAGAATCTTTGACACAAACCAGTCCTTCATGCAAACTGTTGGTAATTATAGCTTATAATACGCTGTTGTAAAATTTAGTTATTTGACTGAAAAACATGCATGTCAAGATTATTTTCTTTTTTAGGCAAAAAAAAAAAGCTCTCTTGAAAAAAAAAACAGTTTTTGCAGTGTTCTTCATTTTCTAACTCCTGATGCTTAATTGATGGCAAAATGCAGTATATTTTAAAAAAAAAATGCACATGGAATGATTATTAAACATACATTATTTTTATATCCTGTTTTCTAATGTAAAATAATTCACTTACAATTGGTTCCTCTAGTCCCTATCGATGTGTAAACACATGACTGTGTGTGGAATTATTAGCACATAAGCAAGGCATTCCTCCTCATCCTGCACCCACCCGCCATGATAGTGTGGTTGGTAACAGTGGACTTAACCTACTTACTGAGAAAGAATCTGTTCCGAAACATCATTGTTGACATGTTTGAAGATGCCCAGGGCAACGCAAGCTGCCGCTATGTGCATTTCATTACCAAGAGCAAACCCATCTCCAAATCCTGTTAGGACAGTCAGTCGAAGGCTGAGGGTTTGTTAACATGAGAGAAGGATTTAATGAGTTCATCACTTGTGTGTGTGTGTGTGTCTTGGTTGTGCGATCAAAATCACAGTTTATTTTGGAGGATTAAGGCTTGGTTTTAGGGTTATACAATTGATTGGGGTTAATATGATGTCAATTTTTTAAATTATGATTATGATACTACCAAGGTGCATTATCTATTGTGCATTCCATTTCCTCTAAGGTCCAAAGTCAGAACTGGGAATGGGGGCACAGATATAAGTAGCACAGCACTATGTGTTCAACTTTCATGTTTCATTTGATACAAAGGTGCCCCTCCAAAAAAAAACCTACAATCTGATGTTCTGAGCAGCCAACTTGAATTGTGAATGCAAAGCTTGAAAAGCTCAGAGTTCCTGACTTTGTATCACACTTTCAGGTTGAAGCTTTACTTGTAATTTGGAAACTGGAATGCCCTACCAGCAAAATATAGTGTTATTGTCACTGGAAGGCTAAGTGTCATGTTAGCATAACATAGCAAATGTTACCCCTAGCAATGGACAGTGTAATAAAAAATATAATTGCTGTGTTGCCTTGCAGACTAGCTCTTGGTAAATCTAGTCTGAGTCCAGAATTTGACAGAAGTTAATCACAAAGGTCGTGGCTTATGGGTTCCCATTGCTCCATCTTCTTCTGCTTACTGTGAGCATGTTTTAAAGCAGTGATTCATCGCCACTATCTCTTTGGATCTGTGGGGAAACAGTAAAATGTCTCCCGTTAGCCTGTCTCCATCTGTTTTGGTATCCCAGGGCATAATCCTCCATCTTCACGTTTATGATGAAACAGCCAGTAAAGTGTGGACTTGTCTGACATATTGTCTGATTTATGTGTTGTCTGGTATATATACATATGTGTATGTCTATAGAAGTGAATAGTGTCATTGCCTGTCAGAGGGTGTTTCCTTGGTTGTGCGACGTCAGCTACTGCAGCTCTAGTGCTAGCTCAAGACTTTATTACTTGTATTCCACATTTTTTCCACTTAAGTTGTTCATTATTGAACTTTGATCCATCCTGTTCCCCATTACCCCTGCACACCATTTTCTTCCCTCTACCACTTAGTAAGATCAAGTTTGAAAACATTGCAGCAAATTGTCAGGCATATGACATTTCCTGAGCAAGATAACTGAGGCGAGAATGGAGAGGCTTTGTAGTCCAAACGAACACTCACCTCAAAAGTCTGAGAATCCCCCGAGGCCTCTGTCAAATCTCCTGCTTTTTAGGCAGAGGTTCTGTTGTTGGTTTGAATTTGGTGCCCTTTAAAAAATGAAATAAAGAATAACCTACTGCATGAACACTGCACAATAACTCAACACAAAATAGATACTCTAGATTATCCATTACTTATGAAGGCTGAATGTAATGTCATACCAGAGCCATATTTGATTTCCCCCTGGACCACAAAACTCCCTCTCCTTTTTTGCAAGGTGTCCAAATATTCACCTCGGAGCCCTTAGCATGGGGAAAGCAAAAGCATTTGTGAGATGCACACACACATAGGAAAACAGCTCAAGGCAGCTGGAAAGTTGCAAGAACTCACTGAATGCCATAATACAATGAAGAAAAATATGATGTTTAAAGAATTGGTGGAATAAAGATCAAGCACTGGCAGTTGTCATGTCCTTTGTATAAACCTACACATTGTCTATAAATGTGGCTTATCGTAGCAATATCATCAGTGAGGTGCATTGATGGATATAGGGGAAGAAAATAACCAAAACATGACCTAAGGTACATTTGGAAATCAACATGAAAAATGTGCAGAGAGGTTAACTAGCAAGAGGTAAACAATATCTTATTAGGATGTATATGTATTTACTGGGAAAGGTCAAGACCTTGGTGATCCAGATTATGAAAATGAATTTATATTTATTTAGTTTTTGCTTTCACACTCAGAAAGGTCGATACTTCCTGTTATTAATAAGGAGTGAGGTTGAGTTGTGGTGGGCTTGGAGGAGAGGTAGAGCTGAGTGAAAATTAATACAACATTTTCTGAAGATATTGCCAAGAGGGAGGAGGTAGACGATAAAAAGGAGGGGCCCCAGGACAGAGCCCTGAGGCACACCACCGCTGACAGGGGAGGGGAGGGATTGGAAAGATTTGAGTTGAACGTATTGATTGTGACCAGAGAGGAAAAATACAACCCGGGTTGAGTAGTGTTAAACTGATAAGGAGGATACGGTGGGAGATTGTGTCGAAAGCTGTGGTGAGGTCAACAAGGATGAATATGGAGAGTAAACCATCAGGAGATCATTAGTGATTTTAACCAAGTAGGTTTCTTTGCTATATAGTGGACAAAAACCAGACTGAAATTGTTCATAGAGGTCATTGTCAGTGATATGATTGTGGACCTGAACAGCAACATTTTTTTCTAGGAATTTGGAGATGTATGGGAAGCTGGAAATGGGTGTGATGTTGATTAAATTAGTTGAGTCTAAGCCAGGTTGTCGTCTGAATATAGGCCCATGTAAGGGATAAACAAACAAACAAAAAACAAGGTAATGCAGGACTTAAATCTTGAATCATTCCAACAAAGATAAAGCAGCTGCTCTCCATGGTTCACAAACATTTTTTTTTACCCAGACAGTAATGATGTTAGGATGAGTGATGGAATCACGCTCAAGCCTGGGGCTGTGCCAACCATGGAGGCCTCCTCTCTGTTACAAATATCAGCAAATTTAAGATAGGATGGTAAATTAGGTTGGGGCAGGGTAGGTTAAAAGTCTTGTTTGGGTAAGGGTGGGGTGAAGGTTAAGATTAGGATAAAAGGAAGGGAAAAACTCAATGGATAAATAATGACAAGGGGAGGGTGCACAGGTGAGGAAGTGTCAGTCAGCCACTCTGGTTTTGTAGACTTAATTTAGCTGTTTCCGTCTGTGTGAGCATTTAATAAAATAAATTACACATCTGGAGGTCTTTCTGTTGGTGCAAATGTGGAAAAAATAATTACAGGGTGTTCACATGGGTGAAGATAGATCTGGCCCTACAAAATATAGAGCTCATCTGTTTAATGGATGTCCCTGTATGGGACTTGGTCTCTGTTAGTGATCCCCAATGAGAGGATCAGCACCCTTTTGTCTGGGTATGTGACAGTTTTACATTTCATTGTTCGTTGTAGTTTTGTCTATCGCTTTAGCCCCAATGTGAGAGTGAAAGGCAGGCTACACCCTGATCAGGTTGCCAGACAAACACCCAGAGACAAATAACTATTAACTCTCACAATCACGCCTATGGTAAATTTAGTATCCTTATGTCCTTATTTTAATAATAATCTCACTTTCTTCCCCCTTGCTTTCCCTGAGGTTTGGGGTTGCTTATCTCTACATCTTCCAATTCCTAACTACCTTGGGCGGCTGTTGCTTAGTGGTTGAGTGTGTCAGCTTCAAACCAGGATGTTGGGATGTATTCTGTGGCTACTCAGCTCTCACTGCCAATATGGTCTGGGAAAGACACATAATGCCAATTTGCTCAATCTTATTCGATTTGATGAGTATGGAATGGTTGTAGTTACTTCCCACTTCCAAGAGGCCTCACCAATGGACATAAGTCAAAATGCAACCAATCAGACCAATAATCCAGGTGACATACGCAGAATGACGAAATATATGTCAACAATGTGCTTGTTGTGGTTTTCTAGGAGGGACGGCTATCTAGTAATGCATCTAATGACTATTGCTCAGGAAAGCTCTGTGGAGCGAGTCGCTTAAAATGGAAGCCAAACAGCCAAACAGCAAGACAGCTGCTCTTCAGTGGCCGCCATGTTGGACGCATACAAAAGCTGCTAGATGTCGCTTCTCAGTCATCGCGTAGCGCACCAGGAAAAAGGACAAATCAAAGCAAACAATCACATTTGTGATTGGTTCCCTGTTTTAGGAGATTCTGCAGTTTGCCTAAACGGCATCCTTGTCACAGATATCTGCAGTGCAAAATCAAATCGTTGGCAGTCTCAGCTGGATTCATCCAGACTAAAAGAGCGCAGCACGTGTGGCAGCAAATGTGTGAATGGCTCTGTGCATGGGTGAGGGTGTGTGTGTGTGAAGGTAAAGTGATTGAGTGATATGTAGTTATCAAGCACTAAATAAATAAAGACCATTTTCAATTAATCTGAGGTCTATGTGGGAGAACCTATGTCAAGTGTTTTCATGTGACATTCTGCAAGCAGTACCAGACCCAGGTTCTAGGTGTCTGTGTCTGAGTTGCTGCCATTCACCTTTACTGCTGTGTTGAAAAAAAAAAAACTAAGCTCCTCCCTGGTCAAGGATTCCCTCTATTTCTTTGTGTTGTTGTGACCCATAGAACTTTTACTGCCAGCCATCACGTCCAATCCTGCCCAATCCTTTACCATCCTTGACTTTTTGCTCTTGTTCTATGTTTTCTTTACTTTGCAGCTTGTAAAAGACACCCACAAAGTGCTCATGGATTACCACTTAAGTGTGAAACAGCTGCTCTGGAGCAACCAAAGTCTGCAAGAAGAAAATCAATCCCGCTGTATTGACATCTCTAAATGAATGTGAAAGCTTGAGTTCTTCACAGTCAATGCTTTAAACAGGTTGTATAGAAAACCCTTTTCTTTCATGAAAAAAAAAAAAAATCAAAAAATCGAGCAAAGTGCCAAGGCATGATATTTAAGATATCATTCTGAGTGTAATTTGAGTACCATAATTGGATGGTCTTTCTAAAATGCTAAGTGTAACACTGTGTTAGAGAAAAGTCTTAAGTGATGTCATCTCTGCTTTAGCCTTATATCACCTGTGTTCAAGTCTTTCGAGTATAACAGTTTAAATGTAATGTAAATATAAATATTAAACGTCTGTTAAAACTAAGGAGGACCACAAGCAAGAATCTTATACTCAGTGGTGGGCTCTCAGGGCCAGCAGGGCCTTCTCTGCTTAAACGCATCATATCTCTGTGGACCTGCTCTAGTATTTAGCCATTTCCTGTTTGGTTATAACTTTGACTGACGTGTGTCGTCAGCCAATCAAAATTTGATGCATAGTGACAGCACGCCCCAGGCCCAGCGATGTGTCTGGTGCTAGCCCCCGCTGTTGTCATCAACGACGTTTGAACCTTTGGCGGGTTTTGAAGTAAGCTATAGCCACTGCATTAACACCACCGATCGATCATGTTTCTGATCTCCTTCGTGTGCACTTTTCACGGCAATCATTTGGAGAAAAGAAGGCAATTATTTCAGGAAGACCTACACCGAAGAGGTGTAGAAGAGGTACATACAGTGTTGAGGACAAAACTGTTGATCATAAATAGTGCCGTGGACGTTTTCCCTGCGTAGCTGACGCCTATGCTTATGTGGAAGCTTGTTTTTGTGTCATATAGTGGCTTGTGAAATTGTGGTTGCTAAGTGACATAACAGAAGATGTGGTGGTAATGATGCAGTAGCCTATATATGCACAGTGGTGTGCGTGTGCGCTATGGTTGTTGCAGATCAACTGTCTCGTGAATATAGTGCATAATAATGTGTTTTGTATGTGGTTGTGTTTGTGCGTGTTTTTTTTGTTTTTTTACTGAAGGCCCTGACTGAAACCCCACGGTACGCTACTGCTTATACTTACTTTATTAAGTAAATGTTCCCCTTATCCCCTTGTTCCAAGTGACCAAGTGATAAATGTTGTCAACAAAATGAGATATTTGGGACACATCATCAATGAGCAATGTGATGACAGTGATGTGCACTGCCAGTGTTCACAAGCAAACATTGCTGGCATAAAAGTGTAACCTTTAAATATAAATGTTCAGTAGGTTCAAGCCATTATCAACTGAGTTCACACAATCCAGCAATGATTAGGCTAATCAATAATAACAATATAGCCACATAACATTCTGAAATGCACAGTGGATTATTAAAAGACAGCTTCCAGCATGAAAGAACATTTTTTTAATCCCTGTTTGTGACTTTGAATGAACACTAATGTAATGTAGATTAGCGATGATAATGAAAACTCACCCCAAAAGAAGATAGGAAGTTAAGAAGTGGTTTGGGGTGCTTTCTTTTCATCACAGGCATCATGTTGTCATCTCAGAAGTAACTACTGTGTCTGTTCACGCTAGCTCTAAAGTCCGCTAGCATAGCAGAAGTGAGATTGGCGTTGGCATGACCAGAAGCCTCTGTCTTCGTTAAGAAGTACAGCCAAAGATCTGTGCTGTAACAGCCATGATTTTGTCCTTGTCCATCTTCATTCAGCAGTGAAAACACGCAAACAAAATTGTTTTTGTGTACTCGATTTGTGCTGGGCCGACTTGTTGCTGGTGTACTGTACTTGGCGGGTCTCATATTATTTCCACATATATGTGTTAAAATGTTACAGGGGGAAAAAAATCATACACTGACAGGTGGGTCTGATTAGCTGAGGTGTTTTATCAACCAACATTTTTTTGCCATCTGAAAAGCTATCAACATGAGCTGGGAATTGAACCACCAACTTTCTGATGAATAGGATACCTCCTAAGCCAGAGCCCCTGGTAGTGCATTTTTCATGCTGTGCTGAGGAATTGTATAAATGTATATGTAGATGTCTCGAAATAGATTATCGCATAGCGCTTAATTGCACCTACCTTTGTCTTTATTAATTACCTTGGATGTTTGAACTGTCATGAATTAATTCCTGTGTTGTCCTGTGTTTTCTGTCGGAAGTAAATTCAAAAGTAAGTAATAACAGCCGATAACATCCACTCGGATATAGTTTAAGGCAAGAAATTAATGCTTCATAAAGCAGCAGAGAGGCAAGCGTTTCTAATATCGCAGCTGTGGCGCTGCAGTGGGAAAGGTGCACAACAACCCATCTTTTGTGATGAGGTTAGAAGTGTGTGTGTTTTTTTTCCTCAGTTCTCTCAAGATGAATCCCATTAAAATTTCCATTTCAATCTAATTTTCATGTTAACCATTCTGCTGTATTTGAATTATTAGGGTTGTCTGTTGCAACAAACCTGACTTCCAGACTTCAAATACTCCCGAAAATGACAAAGGGAAGTGGAAGGGGCATGATGAAAGAAAAGGGCAAAGAGTAAAATAAGCGTGATTACCTGTCCACATGAGAATTTGTCAAAGGAACATTACCCTTTGTTTGTCGTTGATACTTCAATAGTAATACCAGAATGTCTTAAAAAACACTAAGATGTCTTATATGGAAAGAAAAATGTTTTGTCACTATTGAGGTGTGCTATAAAACAAGAGGAGTCCAGTCAGAAAAACTAATACAAACACTAATATAAAGTATATATATATATATATATAGATATAGTGGGTTAAACCATGTGTTGCCATGTCATGTGGGAATTTAGATTTAGTTAGATTTGCTGTGTATAACTGTAGAGGCCATTCATCTTTCTTTCTTTTTTTACCCCTCATGAGATATTTGTTTGGGCCACACCAGTATATAAAGTCCCTCACGTGTCATTGTCGGGACTTGGACACTGCAGATTGAATAACACATTAAATATAATGGGTAAACATCCAACTGGGTAATGTAATTGGTGTCAGCAGAAGAGACAGTGAAAGTGCAATATGAGAATGAGAGGATAATGAATGGAGGACTGAAACAATAAGGAGTGGACAATAACTTCAAAGACATCAAATGTAGCGACATGGGTGTTGGGGGACAATTTTTATTTTAAATTCTCTAAGAACGACTGGACTTAAAAGTCCAGCAAAAGAAAATCAATGGAAAGCAAATACAGCAGATGGCAGTAATACAAAACTAAGGATGCTAACTGCCGTTAAATCGCAAAGAATAAAAATTGTTCAGATGACACCTCCTTTGTTTTCTTGGGTATACTTATATTTTGTTGACCACTTTTATCGGCCTATTTTTTCTTCTGTTTTCTCCTTGACATATTGCTTGGTCCCTGACAATATAGGGGGAAGATATATATTACATTGGGCAACATCCTAAGTCTCTTTAAGTAATGAAAAATATAGTATTGTACATATTGAACAATTGGTTTTAGTTTAAAGGTTTTCTTTGGGTTCTCCTGACTTGTAGACTGTTACACACCAGTGTTCACAAGCAAACATTGTTGGCATAAAAGTGTAACCTTTAAATATAAATGTTCATTAGGTTCAAGCCATTATCAACTGAGTTCACACATTATTTATATTTATTTGTTGAGGCTCCTTGGTTGCTTAAGACATTTTGTTTGTGAATCATTAAATATTTGTTGCCTAAATCCGGGATCAAATGCATAAGGAAAAGAGATCCTTGAAAATGATTGTGAATTTTTTATAGATTAAGACACTATGCAGCCGTTGCATTTTTATGAACCTCACATTCTCACATGACAACCACACCATTTTGAGCTTCTCTCTATTAATTCAAGGAACGTCTGTTTAGTTTATCTGCACATGATATAAAATAAAAACAAAAATCAACATAGGTAAGACATTTTGCAGGGGAGGTTCGAAGCCAAACAGACATATAAAGAATACTAACAGTCACACTAGTCAGCAATGGAAACTAGGCATATAGAATGAACAGCTACAGACACAACAAAAATAAATGTCTCAAACATTCTCAATCTTTTCTTGAATGAAAGGTCAGACTAAATGGAAGATGAAAGTCAAATTATTATTATATATTAGTCAAAGATATGCCAAGTCAACAAGAGGCAATATAACTATAACTGTTAAGCCTTGTTGGCCAATCAGAAAAGGGATACAAAAAAATCTCTGCCGGTTCCATTAGCCAAATGATAAAATCAGACAACTTGTTCAACTGTGTGTGTGTGTGTGTGGGTAAATGATACACATACACTGTGAATGGAGATTATGAAAATCCTCATGTGCATTTTAAGGGACAGTTTGCGTGTACTGATTTGAGTGATTTTTTTTATTTTATTTTCAGTCATCAGCAGTGGAGGAGGTAAACAGAAAACAATTATCTCAGCTCCATAGACGATCTGATGTGATGCCCTGAAACCAGCAATATTGTGACAATGGCTATTGCCTCTGCATTACCCCTAATTTCATCTTCATACTGCAGGCACATCCTACTTCCATGGACAAATGGGCCAAGTGGACACAGGACATCAGAGGCAGCCATTATGTGTAGGCATATGCATACCAAATTCCATCCATTCATATGAAAAAAATATATATAAACAAACTACAAATGCATGTACTGTATGTGCGCCAGACTGTATTCATCATATTCAATCGCAAAGTTTCAAAGTGAAGTTGGAGAATGAGACAAGCCATAAATCTGTGGGTTTGAAAAAAAAAAGAAATGGGAAAAGCTTCAGGGTTCATTATGGTGCCAATGGTCTGGATCCTTTCCCACAAGTTAATACAATATATCACTGGATCAAGGTTTAATTAGAATTTCCATTTTATTTATCTGTGCAAAAAGCAGAACATGTGATTTGAAAAATCATCGCTCAGCCAGAGGATATTTCCAAGTGCAAACCTCTCAAGAAAGATAATGAAAGTTGCCACGGCAGTGGAGACAGTCTCAACAGAAACGCTCCTTGCAGCACTCCTGCTTATGTCTTTTTACAGTAGATAATTCAAGGAAATATTCTGATGATGACAACAAAGGAGCAAAATTGAAGAATAAAGACTAATGACAGAAGCTAATGGCTTAAGAACATCCACATTTGAAGGACAAAGCTTGATATTTGGCGTCGGTACTGACCTAAATGGTTAGTAATAGCCCCCAATTATTGAGCTGAAATAGCTCATCAAATAATAACTCAAATCCTTAAAAATTAATAAGCAAATTACAAAGCTATTATAGGCACGTTTGTGGGTAGTGGGTATGCATTAGACACTTTACATGCTGGTAATTGGCAAATAATGGCAGGAGGGACAAGAGCGAGACAGTAGGACTTGTCCCCCTCCTCCCTCAGTGGACCAACAAAGTCATTATTCTTGTTCAGCGAGCTGAAGAAACACCCCGTTCCCTGGGAATATCCCTGCCACACACACTGACAGAGTGCACATATACAGATCATGCAGTGCTCCTGTGAGACATTCCAAGTTGATTGTTGTGCAAGAGGTAGTTTTGAGCGGAAATAAAGCAGCTAACGCCATAATGAAACAGCTCTCCTGGGGAACATGCAGTGTACCAGAAAAATAGATGGTGCACTTGCTGCCGGAGTCTGACCAACATCTCTGCTGAAAAGCTGGTGGTCTTTAAACCTGACACATTATATATCCATCCATTATCTTTCCTGCTTTATATAATTTTTAGAGTAGTGACGGGCCCGGGGAAGTGTCCTATTTCACTCTGGCCTTAAGGTGGGCTACAACTTGCACAGGATGCAAAATCATCACAGCCCAATCTATTATCAGATCTGTTGGTTTAGAAGTTTTAGAACTGGAGTAACCAAAGTTAAATAATGGAGTATGGGCTGAAATATGTGCCACCAAAAACTGAATTTGAATCATTTATATTTGAATTTAAATTGCTAAACTTAAATAATTGCATTAAAAAAAAATGAATTTGAGTGACATAATTTAAATTTGTATTATTTAATTTGAATCATTGCATTGGAAAAATTCTCTATATTTTCACATTCAGTTCTCACAATTCAATTTCAATTTACTGTGACAGACATCCGGGTACGAGTAAAGGTTCTTCTCGCCTCGCCACTGCCCAGTTCAGTTGAGTTTCCACTAGCATAGTACCTGGTACAAGGTACTTTTTTTTAGTACCTGCTCTGGCGAGGTTCCAAGCACAGTATGTATTTTGCATGTACTTAAATACTAAACAATCCTAAAAATGTGGCTTAATCTCCAACAATTACCCAGGAAATGGCTAAAATCTCAATATTTAAAAGATGAAGTACTGAACAAATACAAACAACAACCAACTGCTTTAAAAGTCACTCGTTTGTGTGTGTTTGTCATGTGTAAAAGAAGTCACTGCTGTTTCACGCAGCCGTGCAGTGGTGACTCCTCTGATTGGCCGAAGAGGAGACCTGTGTGAGCTCGATTGCGCGATTGTTTAGACATTTTCTTTAAAGCTGTTGATAAAGTATTGGAGATACTTGAAAGGTTTGCGCTACATAAATTGTCATGTCCACTTTAGATCAGTGAGAGCTGTTATAAAATGTGCTCACTATTAGCCTGGCTAACGCCAGATTGCATCTCAATCTCATCTCATTTGAGTCTTGAGCGGGTATAGACACCTCCCACGTCCAAGAGGCGTTGTACGACCAATCAGATGACGTATCCAGAGCAACGGAAAAGGTGTCAACAAATGTGCTTCTATGTAGTTTTCTAGGAGTGATGGCTATCTAGTAATGGCGTCTATTAACTTTTGCCCAGGGGAGCTCCGTAGAGCAAGTCCCTTAAATGGTAACAAAAGCCAGGTCAAAAAACAACTGATCTTCAACCAGTGGTAAAACACCCAGTTCACCCAGGCTAACTCACTGGTTTATGTTTGCAATATACAGTATATGTGCAATGTATGTGTCTTTCTCAGTTAGTTTAGTTTTGTAGTCTATGTAAACATATTTATATCTATCTTTTATTTTCTTACTTTCTAGATTTTTGCACTGGAAAACCTGCACTTTTAATTTGATTGTGCAATGTCTCGTTATCACAATGACAATAATAAATATTCTGATTCTGATGCTTCTGCATTAAGTGTGAGTGTGGTCTTCTGCTGTAGCTCATCTGCTCCAAGGTTTGAAGTGCTGTGCGTTCAGAGATGTTTTAATTCAGACCTTGGTTAAAATGAATGGTTCGTTTGAGGTATTGTTGCCATCTACAAGGCCTTTTCACCCTGGCAAACTGCCACTCACTGGATATGTTCCATCAACACTAGATCAACCATCCAAAACTAGAGATGGTTGTGCATGAAAATCCCAGTAGATCAGCATTTACCAAAATCACCCCTCTTCCCCATGTCATTGTACAGGATATACAACAGAATGTTGCGTGCTGCAGCTGAAGCAAGTGCCAACATTTAAATCAATAAAAACAATAAAAAAATATGAAACATATAGAACAACATAGAAAAAGGCAACATATATGATCATACCATGAAGGAAACCCAACTAAAACAATTCAAATAGTGTGAATTGATAAATAAATAAACTTTAAATGCATTGAATTGCTTGCAAGTGTTCGACTGACCAGATATTGGGTTAAAAATGAATTGAACAGGTGCACTTAATAAAGTGCTTGGTGAATGTAGAGTCATTTAACAGAGCTTTTAGCTTATATTTCAAGACAGCATCGTTATTATATTATATTAGAAAACATGTCGAGGTCAGGAGTTTTGAAAACATCATTCTCAGGGATTGCAAACTTCTGTGTGTGCGTTGGATGAATGAACTGAGATTGCCTTCTCTTTAGGTCAGGTTGCAAGTAAAATTGATGAGAAAAGTACAACACATAAAGGAATAGCACAATGAGACACTAAGCAATGCAACACAAAGCAAGCACTCGGGCACAAAACACTGCCGTGTGAGGATTTGACTTGTTTGACCTACATGGCTGCTCACACTGACGTTTACCTCAGCATGTCTGGGTCCCAGTGTAGGTTAAATATACTAAGTGTTAGCATATTGGAGACAAGTGACACATAGTCTTCCATGTGCATTAGCACTCATCGCTGTGTGGTGTCATGTGCGAATGGAGCATGATAACTGATAGAAGGATTTATTCAATGTGGCAAGCTGAAAACAGAGTGTGCGGCACTGTGGCACTGAATCAATTAACTAAGCTGAACTATAAAAGGACGCTAATATTAAGTGGGTCACATGGTGAAGTACTGGCCAACTCTGTTGCCTCACAACAACAGGGTCAGTGGTCTGAAACCTGGTTCGATTGAGGGCCAAAACATGTGGAGTAGGTTAATTGGGCACTGGATGTTCATCTCTGCATGTTGGCCCTGTGATGGACCTGTCCAGTGTCCTTTTGCCCAACGTCTGCGAGGTTTGGCACCCCCCAGTGCTATGTGGATGAGCTGAACTTTTATCTAAAATGTCCTCCTTTAAGGGTTTTATCACAACTCTAACTGACATGCTGTGTTAACCATACATTAGGGTAAGGGACACTTAAAACAGCTCTAGAAGTAAATTGTCCAACGTTCATTTTCTCTGTTGCTGTTTCCAATAAAATAGCGTTGTGATTACAAAACAGTATCAGAAAATGGGAAACAAGCAAAAGATGATGTACATAATTGTGAGTGAACCGATGCAACCAATAAACCATTGCAAATGATCCCTTTCAAATGACTTCCAAATCTTCATACTGTATACATATACATACAGCTATACGTATACACACATACACACATATATATATATATATACATACTGTATATACATATATATACACACATATGTATATATATATACAGTATATATGCATATAATGTCAGTGACATGCGTTGAAGTTTTGAAGTTCATGACTAGGGTGGCACTGACTGCTCTGAAGTTGGATGTACAACATATTAACCCAAAATAGAAGCTTATATTTAAATTTATTTAAAACATTTAATTGTTTAAAAGCTTTTAATTATGCTATAATCAATTGCATACTGTTTAACAATATGATAGCAAGAAAAACAAAATAATATTTATTAATATAAGATCAAATTCATTTTTTATTTTATTTTTTTTGGCTGATCTCTCTTTTTTTAATTAAAATAGAAAATTGTGTATGGTCTTACCTATATATGTATATATATTGTAAGTCCATGTGCCTATCCTTCTCCAAGACTATCTCCATCACTCAGTTGACAGCTGCACGTCGCTGCGTAGAAGAGCATGCAGAAACTGCCTGCATCAGTCAGTGTGTGGCACAGAGTATTTGAACCAAATTAGTAAATTCAGCAATTTTGACCATAGAAATCATACAGAAAACTAATTTATAGAACAGTCAAGTGGACAAATTGATTTTCTTTTATCATTGTTAGTATTATAGCCTCCCCTGACCGCACGCCACTGATGTTTTAATACTGCAGAAAAACGATGTTACTCTCTCTCTTTAAGTGAAAATGCATTTAGAGCACATGAGAACTAACTGAAGATGAAGTAAGACACATCATCTTACCACTCTTACTTTGAAGTATACATGTATTTAAGAGGCATGCTTCATTTTTAACAACTGTGTGTGTAATCATGATAATTTTTTTCCAGTCATAATATAAGACAGATCTTAGCCTCATTCTGACCCAAGGCTCTCTCTCTCCTCTTGTTCTCTTATTTGTCTTTGTATGTCTCTATCTTTCTACCGGTCTCTATTATCTCTAAAACTAAAGCTAAAGAGAAATCACTTGATGACAGCACAGGGAAGGTCATTTCAGAAATGCAATCTGACACAGGTTAAAGATTACCTTCTTAAAACTATCTGTGGAGGAAAAAAACTGCCAAGAAACATTAGGGATAATTTAACTCCAAAACCAATTGAATGTCAACTGAATGCACAATCAGACTGCTCACAGTGATAACGTTGCTGCTTGCTTTCAGATGGTATTTGCATAAGAATAATAAGAATAATAAGAATAATCAACTTCTTATCACAGTGCAAAATAAAGCTGCATTAAAGCTAATACAAATTAAAGCTGCAATAGGCAGGATATCTACAAAAACATAGGTAATTGTCTATATTCATGTAATGCATTTGTATTAATGACAATGGGCATCCCATGACCCACTGGAAGGAAATTGGTTCAAGGGCTAGGGTACCCAATCCCCATTTCTCAATTGAACACTCTAAAGCCGTGTTGCCATTGTAATATGGTTGAAGAAACACCGGTCGCAAGGGAGTGATGTTTTGTTCTATCGCCCAATTGGCTGACTGCTGGGTGGAGCAGTCTAGCTCCCCCCATGTACCATTTTCTTCTAGTACTCTAAGGGAAGGGTGACAAAAGTTGAACCGTTGGGGTGGGTTATTTTGGTAATATTCCTAATGGAAATGCAAAAAAAAAACATGTACTGTACTGTACCACTGTGGAAACACAGCTTAAATTGACCCCAGGCCATGTCCAATGTACTCCTAGTGCCAGTGCCAAGCCCGGATAAATGGGAGGGTTGCATTAGGAAGGGGATCCAGCATAAGAATCTTTAAATCTCTGTACCAGATTTTGTTTCCAGCTAATTTCCATATGTTACTCCTGTGATGGACCAGACTCTCCAAGGCTGTAAACAAAGCCAAAGGAGATGCAGATGTGGTGGTTATTCCAATCACTGGATGTGTATAGAGAAATAAAATATTTGATGAATAACGTGAAACCAACTGATTGTAAAAACCTTGTTGGTCACCTGGGTTTAAAAGCATGTGCTCTAACCTTTTATCCAGCACAACTTACCACAGATTTCGACAAACTTTGTTCTATTCTACGTTATTTCCTCTTGTGGAAATGCCATTTATCCTAATTAGCCTATGCCTAATTAGCAGATAAATAACTCATATAAACAATTATGTTTGGTCCAGAAAATGTCAGAAAATATCTTGTTTTGTCTGAGCAAAGAAATCAGACAATATCCAAATGTAATTCCTCCAACAAAGGTGGGAGGAATTACTTACTGCAGCTGCATTTACATTTGTAGCTATTACATTCTGCCTAACGATGAAAAACTAGCTAAGTGTACAAATGATGTAGTTGTACTGTTGCTGTTCTGTCACGTCCTAGAAAGTCAGATGTCCGTGGTGTTTTGTCAACACGGCTACAACACAAACTAATTAGCTACAGATGCAGCACTTTATCCACCAGCAAGTGTTTTGTGTGTTTTTGACAGAGGAGTCTCACAGCTGAGTGGCAAATCAAATAACTGTATGATTGTTGAGATACACTGGGATCACAGCCAGATACGAGGAGGGTGCATATGATATGAGGTACCTGTTGGAGAGCAAAGCCAGACTGGAAAAACTGCAGGTTTTTCTGTGATTTAGCATGAGCTGTGAGCTGGGGATCAAGCTGAGCATCTGCAGGGATGGCAAACTGGAAACCAGTGGTTTCAGAAAAATGATGTCACTGCACTATATGGTCCTAGATCAGATGGAGTATATCTATATATACCCAATACATGGCTATGGGAGTAAAACACTTGACCATACTGAGTGAAGAAAAAAAAAAAAGAATAATAGTGACAGAATAGAGAATGAGTTTATGATAAATTGAATGCATTTACATTATGTAGTTGCAATGGCACCAATTAACTTAATAGGGTTAGTTTGCCAACTTGGCAACTTTCTCGCTAAATCCGGAAATTTTCAAACCGTTTTGGCAACTTTTTTGACAACGGCGACTAGCGACACATCTAGCTAATTTTTTTGGTGTAAAACGCGACATTTCTGGCGTTTTGTCGATTCGCAAAGCATGTATCGCTCTGCAGTTACTGTCGTCAATGAGGAGGCGGGTGCTGCCGAGAGTCACTCCCCCGTCACAGCACTCTCCGCTGCAGTCAGAGCAGAGAGGAGACCCATCACTCCGCATCCAAATGCACAAATTCACCACTGAACAGCCAAACCTGAGTTGGCAATAATGTGCATGCGTACTTCCTCAGTTTATGCAGTGCTAATATATCATTTTTGCTTTGTGAGTGACATATTTGGATTGTAGAAGTGTTTGTTTTTTGCTATTGTTGCTCCTGCAGATTCCCTTCAGACGTTCACAACGTTAGTGCCTCCTCTCTGGCTCAAGTTCTGTGGCGATGATGTATCTTTTCTCAAAATATCAGGATTAGAAGTGTCTCCACCCAAAAATATAATAATTGTGATTTGTGAGTGTTTGGTACAGCTCACCATCAGCCTGACACTGAAGTTTTGTGGTGAGTATAACTATTACATAGATGTAGATTGAAGTGAGAAGTGGTGTCATTTACATTTTCAGATGCAGTAATATGTATTCGCTATTTGCTGCGTGTCTATAAAAAGATTGGCATCAGCCATCAAAAAACATAATAATTCCCCCATGCTGCACACCTCCAATTTAAATACTATTTATGTTTACAGAAATACAGTTTTGCTGCAGATTGTCTAGTGAACTTAGTCTGTGCATATCTATATCTCCTGGAGTCAGCGCTTTCACTGTGGGCTCATCGTTTTACGGTTGATGGTTATTGTACATGATTGAGAGCATATTAATGAATAAAAACATTGAGTTTTTGCTGATAAACCACTGAAAATATCCCAGTATCCCTTTTAAACAGTACTATAAGTTATTTTCTTAGCCCTGAGGTAATGGTTGGAATCTGTATGCCATAAGAAATGCTGCGTCTTAATTAGGTTGATTTAATAAAAAAAAAAAAAAAAATCTTTAAAGAAATTATTTTCCTTTCACAAAGTTCCATAGAAGGAACAGCAGTGGGAATCTATGTCACCAAGGGTGTGGTGGCACTTTGTGATCTGGATAAAGTGGCCCTTGCATCTGTCATGCTGTTCAGACTTTCTTATATCTTAAATATGAGGTATCCGTCAAAGGTCCGCCACACTTTCCAAATTATTCAAAAGATAATAATGGAGTTAGATGCAGCTGAACTATCAAGAACGGCCCACAAACCAAAATGCACCAGTAAGGAGAGCTCACTGTTCTTGTTCTTGGCTCACTGCTCCTGGAAAAGTCATGTGAAAGAAAATAAGAAAGTGTATAGTCCTGGATTGAGTGGTGTGTCTGGTTCTCTCACCATTTGTACTCATATTTTGTAATGTAAGTTAGAATTACAGTCAATTTATTTGCATATTTTATTGTTGATATTCCATTTTGCTGTTTTTACAGTTGTAATTGCTCTGCAGTTCTCTATTTGATATTACTATTTTATCTGGCCGTGTGATGCATAGACTAATCTTTACTGTGTTGGATTGTCCAAGGTGCACTTGTTCATTGTATTTCTTGTTCGGGGTTATGCGATAACTGTACTAACACTCCTATAATAAAGAGAGAGGGAAGAAAGGATAGTTAGACAACTGTCGTTTGTTTGGAATTTAGATGGCAACAACAATAAGGTCCACTGAGGTTACCCATTTTCTTTGTTCCTCAGTTGGGTACGCACATTGTTTACTTTTGTCAATGTGATGCCAACCTGATGTTTACTGTATGGTTTTCAGGGATTTCTGAACCTCAAGGTTTTGAAACAAAACAGTTCAATTAGGGAAAAAGTGGGTAATGTAATGATCAAGAAAATTAATTGAAAAATATTAATAATTAATAAATAGTTGCTTAAATGTTGATTGCAGTTTATTGTTGAAATTAAAATTGATTTTATTTAATCTTTAAATGTATGAAAACATGTAACTGACATTGGAATATTAAATAAAATTGTGTTAGAGTTAAGTGACCAAATTGTGTTGCAATACATTGTTTTAAAGGTATTGCATTGTGTTGGATTTAAGTAATCAAAGTGTTACATTTGCTTTATTTTTATTAACACAAAGTACAATCAATGTTGATTGAACACAATTCTGTAAATTGCTGAACAAGCAAATAAACTGTGTGCAACCAATGTCCACTATTGAATTGAGAAATCCAACGGGCTGGGTTTTTTTGTCCAGTGCATTCAGAAAGTGCATAGTCCTGTGAGCATTTTAAAGGTCCAGTGTGTAATAATTAGTGACATCTAATGGTGAAACTGGAGATTGCAACAAACAGACACCTCCGCTCACCACTCTTTCCCTGTCTGTCAAGGAACTACAGTGGCTTAAGCATGCCACAAATAATATCAACATTCTTACTTTCCACTTTTTCCTCTCAGATGTATCCCTCTTCCTCTTTCTCGGTTTGTGCATCAGATGTATGTGGGCGGGGCTATTTTTCCCTATTTGCATAGTAAGCTTCCTCTTCAAACACACAAACCATTTTTGGTTAAAACACATATGAGCCAAGTTTATTTAAAAGCATTAATACATACACTAAATTACTTATGGGTTATATATATATTGTCATACATCACCAAATAATGCATTTAAAGTTTAAAACTAAACTGATGCAGTGGGGATCTCATCAGTGTGCTGCACAATTTGATGTGTATATGTTTCTACCACAATCCAGATGGGAGTAGTTAAAAGTCAAGCTTAGTGCTATCATCACACCAATAACTATGACAATGCATTTTTTTGAATAAATTGCGAGTGTGTTCTAGCACCTCCTGCTCAGGTTGCCCTTTGTGGGTATTTATCTCTGCAGCTTCTGATTATGAGACTGTAGTGTTAACCACGCGGACAGCACAAAAGCCATCTCAAATTCACACTTAAAAAAGTGTAATTGCCCATAAAATAAAACTGTAAGCTTTATCAGCGGGATTAGTTAAGCATGAGAATCTACCATTTAATTACACTGCAGTATTTTTTTTTTTAATTATTTTTTTTAAAAGAGGGAGCGTGTAAAACTTAGGACATGTAATAGCTGTGGCACAGTTACAACAGGTTGGAATATGTGTCAACAAACATTTTGTTGTAGTTTCTTGGAGCGATGGCTATCTAGTAATGGCGTCTAACAATTTTTTTTTTCCCAGGGCAGCTCCAGTAAGTTGCTTAGAATGGAAGCAACAGCCAAATCACATATACCAACACTGCTAGCCCTGGCTTCACTGTTGTCAATTGCATTAAGCCCGCCTCTGGTCTTTGTGATTGGCATGTCTACAGAGCAAACCCATATCACTGGCAGATTTGGCTGGTTGACCCAGGCTACAGATTTTTGTGTATATATATCTAAGTGTGTAGACTCTGACAAAGAATCCCAACACCAGCCCACACTACTCCCACATCAAACTACAAAAGCCACCGATGAATATTGGTATAAAATTTACATTGATACTATAAGTTTGCACACAAATTATTTCTTACAGTTTAGAAACCCTAGTGCTGATGGTTCTAAAAGCACAAATGGCTGTATTATCATAAATACTCAACGTGATTTCAAACACAATGTTCAGCTGTAACCACAGCTATGGCATGGTTCCACACCCTTGCCAACATTGATGAAGAGGGTGATGAGAGGAGCATCTTCCTTCCCTCCACCTACCATCTACAAATTGTAACGTGAGTGCCCTACCACTGTCAAACACTTCGGCAACACAAGCTGAGCTAGCTAATTGAGTTCACAGGTACTCCTTAGAGAGGTGTAATGTCACAGGAAATAAAGCATCTGTCTTTCTGTGCCAAATATCAGTCTGTCTTTTCTAGCACCTGTTCAAGAATCTCTAGGGTAAACATTGCCATTGATGCAGCCACAGTCAAGGCTGTCTGTACGAATGAGGCTGCTCCCACTGGACATACCTGTGGTCAACAGTGATGAAGGTGACGCTAAGATAAATGGTGTCCAACCTTGGGGCTGTGACAGCAAACAACTTGAGTTACTCCTTGCTGGTGTTTGTATTATCATCAGAATTGTTCAGAAATAAAATAAAATAGGTTCCTTAGATTTGTGTGCACTCTCACCCTAATGGCAACACTTGTTTTTAATTGGTGCCAAAATGTAAGTTCATGTACATTTTTAGCACTTAAGGAACATGTATTTTTCAAAGTCGTAAAAGGTCCATGAATGCACAATTTCTTCAGATAAGGTACAATATCAGGAGACGGTGTATGAACACTCTGTCTGCTGTAGACAAGCAAGTTGTTACACTTTGCAGGAAACATGGTGGTGCAGTGGCTTGCATTGTTGCAAGTTGCATTGTTGTTAAATCCTGATTCGATCAAGGGCCTTTCTATGTAGCGTTTGCATCAACTCTCATTTGTGTGCATGATAATTCTCTCTCGATACTCCACCCTCCTCCCACAGTCCAAGAACATGCAAATTGGTGATTGGGTTGATTGGACACTCTAAATTGCCTGAAGGTGTGAATGCTGGCCCTGCAATAGACTTGCATATTGTCCTGGGTATACCCTGCCTTTAGCTTTTCAATTTTATTTAATTGAATTTGCTTAATTTTAAATATAAAATTGACCTCTAAATTAATGTACAAAATTGTCACCAGGGATAAAGCAATGGTCTCTATAAATTCCAAACCACATGGGTACAAATGTCAAGGGTATAGAACAAACCTGAACCTTAGAAGCTACTACCCCAGTGGCAAGATATTGTGCCCCATATCTTATTTTCTAACAATAGTCCACAAGGGGGTCCGCCATATTGCTGCGATTGAACAAGAGCAGAACATAAATAATGATGTGTAAAGCACCTTTACAACCCTTGTAAACATATTTTGTGATACAATTCAGTAAGATTCCCAAGGTAAGCACATGACTAAAGCAGCAATATTGACAACTCTCTGCCTCAGTCGGTCAGCCCACTCTGGTCATCAGCCATTGTCTTAAAATGCATTTCTTCTGCACAATGTTCAGAAACAGTAGAACAGTAGAAGAGTGGATGATGACCCCATTCCATTCAATCACTTCAAATTACTATACAAATTCAACAAGTGATGACATGATCCAGGGCTAGAGTGAAAAGGTATATTAGCAAACACATGAGAAGAGCCACAGTATTAAACTGTGCTGTAGGGATGGAAGGAGAGGCTAAAATAAAGATGGATAAGGAGAAAAGCATTGACCGAGAGAGAGAGAGAGAGAGAGGAGGGACAGTAGTCAGCTGGCAGAGCTCAGAGCGACCCCAATGATTTATTTCAAAGTCCTGCATTAGTCAGATGGATGTTGCCATGTGCAGATTAAGATTAAGATACATTCATCAATGCAGCACTGAACGCAAATGCATTACAGCAGAGAAGTAAACAAGGCAGTGGCCACCAAGGGGAATCAATGTGCATAATTAAAAGGATAATATAGAACAGCCATCCGTCACTTGGCCATAGAGGTGTCCACTGTAAACAACAAATAACTGAGGCTGGATGGTTCTGAGTGAGCATTAAAACAGGAACAAAAGGCACCAAATATCTGTAGTTGTAGTGAGCTCTGAACTGGCAGCAGGATCCAGCTAATTATGTACCGTCAACCATCCAACTCTAAACTAGCAATGTTTTTTTTTCCTCTTTTTCTTCTGTAAGAGCTCTAAAGGTTGGTACGGTTTGTCACAGGTCAGGACTGACAGAGGCAACAGCAACATTGTGGTAGTAAAGTGCAAACAGGTTGGAGCTTGACTGAAAACACAGAAGCATGAAAAGTGATATAATTAAGTGATATAAATTACCCTTGTTTCCACTTGTCCTCTGTATACATAAAAAATGCCCCCTGAAGGGCTGTTCACAGAAAACAAATCTAGGGGACATGCGCTTTGGGAGCCCTGAAACGCTATTTTTTGAAAACAGGTCCCAGAGTAGGAAAATCTCAAAATGCCACCCTTGCATTTTTGTGTATACAACCAAAACGCTACTTTGGGGAAACAATAATGTCATAGTCTCACCTCTCTCTTGCTAGCTATATTTGTCGCTGTATCATGCTCCTTTTGTGTTTGGAGATGATTTGGATTATTTTTAAGGAAACATTTATTTCCCTTAGTCGCTCTGTCTGTGTTTCAGTGATTGTATACATTGCAATACATTGTATACATACATTACAATTATACATTGTAATGTATAATTGTTTGAATAAAAAAGGTTTGCACACAGTGCACATAAAATGCACATGCTTCCAAACCAAACTGCCACTAAAAAAAAGTTAGTTTATAAAGGGAGAGCATGATTCCAAAATTGATTGAAAACATTTTTCAAAAATACAAAGAATAAGATCGAAGTAGGGTAAGACCCAAGTTTTGTTTACATTTCTGTGTGGATAGGGCCTCATTTGGGTCTGATAGTATTGCTTGACAATACATACATACATACATACAAGCCCACTGTCAGGAAACAGTGCCGCTCATCCCATAGACGTATGACGTCAATTTGTGCCCAGCCATGGACAAACCAGGAACATGTCTCCCAAGGGGCATTTTGAGTTATTTACAGATTCTGAAAGTACTATTTCTAAGCTTTGTCTAACACATCAAAATATGAACAATATTTTAAGAAGATGTCGCGATTTGAACGTAGGCACTCCCAAAAACTGGTTAAGGGAGAATTTTAGCCTCAAAGATTTACACCCTCTGAGAACCAAGAGTCCAGTAGTGACATCTCATATCTGTTAACCCACAGGACAGAAACTATTGTAGTTGTTTGAACAATTGTTATCAATAGCAGGTCTAGGGACCCCAACAGTTCTCCCATTTATCTCATAAAATTTCATAAAATCTAAAAACAAGAATTAGAAGGATCAAATATAGATACATATTTCTAATATCAATTCAAATAAAATACATTTAAGTGTGGATGGATCAGTCTGTTGCTGAATGAGATGATGCGCTAACTCTCAACTAGTTGCTAAATCATTAGCATCACAGTCAATACTTTTTACCCAAAGCTGTGTAATTCACACATTATTCAAGCACACCAGGTTGGTTTGTTATTCATATTAATAGCAGATGCTCACATGCTCCCGTTGCAGCTTATAATACGATCATTTTGCATTTTAAAACGACAATACTGAGTTAGCTAATAACAATGTTAGCCGCATAACGTTCTGAAACGCATAGTAGATTATGAAAAGATAGTGTCTAGCATGATTTTTTTTTTGAATTTGTATGTGACTTTGAATGAACACTAACGTAATTGAGATTTACAACGTTAATGAAAACTCACCCCTTTAGAAGATAGGAGGTTGTGCTTTCTTGTCATTGCGGCATCATGTCGTCCAATTATTCTCATGTCGTGCTACTCTCTTTAGGCCGCTAAAGAATCCATCCATTTGTTGTTCATAAACTCTAGAGAAAGTTTGTGGCTACACATTGCGGCTACTTCTTCTGTAGCATTTCCGTAGCGTAGCAGAAGTGAGCTCAGCATCGGCGTGACCAGAAGCGTCTGTCTTTGTTTAAAAAGTACTGCCAAAGATTTGCACTGTAAAAGCCATGATTTAGTTCTTCTGCCATACATTTTCCTTGTCCATCTTACAGCGCTAACAAAGAAGATTGTTTACATCCTTTCTGGTATGCAAAGGCTACCGTAGTTCCCTGACTAGAGAGGAATGAATCTTCCCTTTGTTGCACTGTTGTTGCAATTTGGATCAAAAATAAATCATAAATGTTTAAATACATCATATTTTGACTACTCAAAACTAAACTTACCTCTGGCCTGGCCTCAATTGATCTGCTCTTCCCTTCATATTCATCCTGTTGACACATTACCTTGTTGTGTGACCCTGGCTTGCATGTAGCTACTGTATGTGCTTTTTGGATTTGTTATCCTTAAATGCAGAACCATGAAGAAGAGGTCACACATGACTATAAAAATATTACCGTTTACACTTGTTATAGCATGATTGACAACCTGTTTACAGTGTGGATAACATTTCCATTTAGTGGATTTTTCTACCTGTATTTTTAAGTTTAACTTTGAACTTTAATTGTCGCGTCTATTCTGCTTTGACGTTTATTTATCCCTCGCCTTTTTAATTCTCATTATCTTGTTACTATGGTATTCACTGAAATGTCAAAACAAATTCCTTGACAACGAACCAGATACTGATTTTTTCTGTTTTATCATCCAGGTCATTACCTATCAGGGACTTGTATTTGATGCAGTTCATGCATAAATAATAACAATAATACAATATATTTTATCTCCTCTTTTTTTACGCTTCTTTAAGTTTATTAAAATAACATATCCGTTGAATTGATGCATGTTGTTGGCAAAGGGGCATGTCTGTGATGTTTTACTTGAGCATGCACAAAATTATCTCATGACATTTGTCTTTTGTTATTCATCTTTTATCCTTTGAGGAGATTTAGTTTCAATCAAACAAATAAAAAACTACAGTGGAGGCATTAGTATTTCTCCTTACGCGTGCTGTATATTTGAACTCAATTACCTAACAAAACAATGTGAGTTTATGACAGTGCACATTACAAATGTCTAATCCCATCAGAGAACAAGTACACACAGTACAACAATCATAGAAAAAGAAGAAGACATGGAACACTATCCAACCCCAGCGTGAACCCTCTACCCACTCGGCTGAACTGTGCGGTCACAAAGTGAGCGTTGCCCACTAGACGAAGTGTAATTTAAAAGGATGGTACTGACCTTTCCTCTCTTCCTCTGTGGCAAGGGCCACAGAGCAGCTTGATGCATCCATTTTAAAACCGTTTTCTCAATCTGAGTCTCTTTCACACACAGTTTTTGTTCCCTCCATTTCTCTCCTCCAGTGCTCCTCTACTCTCTCTCTCTCCTCTCATATGGCCCCATGTGACCTCATCCCTCCTGTCTGCTGAACATTGTTATATTTTGTCAACATAGAGCATATTTAACATAGGTGCATATTCAAAATAATGAATGTGCATGGGTTCCTTAGAAGATGAGGGAGTAGTGTAAAAGAAACTGTAGACGATCTGTGTGCTGTTTTGCTAATAGTTAAAAGCAGCCGTTTAAAACAGTCCAGTACACATAACTCTAATTAAGCTTGTTTTCTTTTCACACAGCAAAAAACACTCAGATGAAGCAGTAGAGTCAAAATAAAGTTCTAATTTCTCGTTTTTCTTGAAAAGTCTGCTTTGTTTAGTTCAACAAAACTTTTATACCCTTCAGCATAAAGTAAAAAAAAAGTAGTTTTTTTAATAATAGTAATTGAGATAAACTGTGAAACAATTGTTTTTATAATAAAAACACAGTAGGTTACATGTAACACATAATTCAATATAATTGACCCTAACCCTAACCCTAACCCTTAATTTTTTTTTTATTTTTACATCATGAATATATTTTTTATCGTGAACTACGTATCATTCCGTACTAAAACAGTAATTTTATTTTGAAGGTCTGTAAATTATAATCATGAATGTCACTGTTGTGATATCAATCTGCTGAATATTCTTGTCTTTTCACTTGACCAGCCTCCTCCTGACCACACGGTGGATCAGCAAGTCTTTCAACTGGAAGGTCGGGGGTTTGATACCCAGCTCTGCAGTCTACATGTGTCACCTTGTATAGGAAATCAATGTATTTACATTCATTTTGTATAAAGAAAAAATAATTGTGTCGGATTCAAATTACCTGCTTTATTATATTGTTTTTATTGTATAGCACATAATCCAGTGCTAACCCTAATGTCCACAGGGCAGATGTGTTGAATTCAGATCTGGCTCACTCACGGCTCTGTCACTATTTCAATGTTTACTTGAAATGTTTTTGGAGTGAAGTGACTTAGTGAAATTTCTCCGTGCAGATATGTTTATACCCAGTATTGTGTGTGTGTGTGTGTGTGTGATTACAGACAACTAAATACAGGTTTTCAGCCAGTTTATACGCTCCGTGGGTGTGACTTGACGATGACAGCCGCTGCACTTCCAGCTTTCTCTGTCATCACTCGATTGAAATGTCAGTACAGCTGATCTCAGCACTGCCGCTGTCAGAAAACCTAATAATTAACCAATTTGTTGTTGTTTTTTGTCAGATGAGGATAACAACGACTTTTATCTGCAACTTGGTAAGTAATAAGTGCTGGTTTTATTTATGCACGCTCAATAGAGTGGCCGTGGATTGTTTGAGGGATGCCAAACAAATCGTCCAACGGTGTAATGATTTATACAGCTTGACATCTGATTGAAAAAAAAAAGAATAATAATAAAACCTTATTGATTAGTGGCACTCACCAAGAAATCCCCACAGTGAAAAGAGGATGGGCTAATTGAAAAAAATATCTGGATTGTAATGAAAGCCATAAAAATACTGGATACATTCAGTGTATTAGCAGCATAATTCTGCGCCGTGTGCTTGCACTTGACAAATATCTGACTTATAACTATGCAAGACTCATTTCTCTGTGGTGCTCAGCGATTGCTGATGAGGATTACACTGGGTGAGATGAGGTCCATTACGGTGTATTTTGGCTCAGTGCGAGAGGCATTGGTCATTGATGAATTGGGGCCATGTTGACACACTTAGTGAAACATGAATTTCCTACAGCAGCCATTCATTTGTTGTTATCCTGCAGGAAACTGACTGAGGGGAAATGGTTCACCAGTTTCATTTGTCTCTCAAAGTGACTGGGGGTCGGCATAAATTTGTATCCCATGTTTTTGTTCGCTTTTAGCTTCACACTTCTTGTAACTAAAACTCTAAACCAGAGTATACGGGTATAGTAATGTTATGTGTTGATCCAAGTGCAACTCTTCAGGTTTTTCAGGAAACACAAAAAACTGATCCAGATATTGAATATATGATAATAATTACTAATTATACTCAAAAATATGATGAAACTAACTAAACACAATGCTGAGAAGGCATGTGCATCTCGTCAATTCTCCCTCCAGCTCTTTGCTGGGTTATTGACTGATGCCTATTAATGTGGCAGATTGTCAAAGAACTGATGACACTCAATGAGCATGACACTATTCATTGACTGGAGGTCCTGGAACTTAGAAATGCATGGTGAAGCATGGTGAACAAATATATTTGTTACCACCCATGTTTTTGTCATTTACAAAGCCTTTTGCGGGTCAATTTAACACATGGGAACAATGACCTGTTTTAACTCAAATGGGATGAGGTGATCATTCACTGTCTTCTTTGCATCATGAAAATAGCTCTAAAAGTGTTCCACCAGGAGTTCCACCATAATATTTTCAACAGCCACTTCTCCAGGAATCAGGTGGATAGAAATTGAGATTGTATGCACTATACTGAGGTCAGACGTGGTATTAACACCTGTTCTGATGCAATCAAGTGGACACCAACGACTTTGATTTAAAATGTGACCTGGATGTCTCCTGCGTCCAAATGTGATAAGATCTCACTAGTGGGTGGAGTTGGGTGATGGGGATCACCTGGGTTCGGTTATTCCCTGTCTTCAAATTGGTCCTGGTCACATTCAGTCTGTCTTACCAGCAGCAGTATGCTTATACTACTGAGAATCCCGACTTTCACATCCTGTATTAAGTGTTGTTTCTGCTTTAAATAAATCCACTTTTGCAAATTCATTAAAATCATAGTGTGATCCATCCTCCTCTGCAGGTTATGACAAAGTCTGACTGACTGTTTGTGTGTCGGTGTGTGTGTGTCTATGTTTGTGTATCAGCCCAAGTGACAGATAGAGCTGGGTAAATCAAAGCACTATTTGTGCTGCAAAATGAAATGAGATTTTAACCATTAGGGGGGAAAAAATCCATTATTGATCAGTGGTGGTTACAGATACATCAACATACGGGTCCTGAGAAGTGTAAAAATACAAATGTTATCATTTAAAAACTGTAAAGATCATATGAAAATCTTTTTTTTGTGTCTTGTATGCGCACTGTGAGACACAAATGAGATGGCAGAGGCATTGATTGCAGTGTGCTTGGTTGTTAGTTAAGAATATAAATGATTTTAGGGATTTTGGAGTCAATGTGGATTGACCTTTCACTGTTAATTCTCTCATGGTGGCAATGGTAATGAAGGGGAAGGTTTAAGAGCCGTGGCTGAGGACGGCAGACTGGGTTTGGACGATACTGTGATGTCAGGAGGTCAGGAAGGAAACATGACAAGAATCTGCTTTACTTGGCTGTAGTGGAGAGAAGATAGAAAATGACAGATCATAACATAACATTTTTCTTTCTTTTTTTAAATAAATGAACAAATTAAAACCAACCAGATAAGTTCATTTGATAAGCAAACAAATTAAAACAGTTGCTAGAAACCAGACATTAGTTAAATTGCTGTTGTCTTCTACAAACTCAAAAATAGAAGTACCAACGTGCACATAAAAGGGTGACAATGGTTGTCACTGGGGGTGCACTTTTTTGAAAAGCAATGTTGTACCTTATCAAACTTTTTTAGAATATAATATTAGTTATTTCTCTCTGTAAATCCCTTTCACACCCCCTTCCCCAACCAACACCCAACAATCAACAACAAATGCAAAAAGGAATTGGCAATGAACAAACATCCTCACTGTTCTACATGCAAGAACACAATCATCAAAGTCAAACAATTTATTTCACTTATAATATTTGATACCGCACAGTATTTTCCCTGTTTTCTCTTCTGCTTGTGCAGTACCCATTCTATCTGTGGCCTGTTCTTTTACCAATAGCTCTTCGTATTATTTATTATTCAGGCAGCAACAAAGTCGTGTTGCACACAAGATTGAAGTCTGTCAAGCGAACGGCTGTCACACTTTTCTTATATTTGTAGAAAGATCCTCCTTATATGCATATTCCCCTCAAGTAATGTCAAGTCGCCCTTGATTGCATTGGCTCTTAAGGCACCACAACAGAGAATGTGCCATGAAGAAAGTCAACAAGCAGCAGCTTCAATTACCTTAAAGCTCCAGTGTGTCACTACCCCCTCAGACTTAGGTCTGCCTCAGGTTAACCTGCAATAGAGGTGTCAAAAAAAAATGATTCATGTAAAAATTGAGATTCCTATCTTCAGATTGGAAATCGACTTTTTTTTTAATGACAGTGGTTGTGATTTGTACTGCCTGTTTCATTTCAAAATACCTGCCCTGACTCTTAACCAGAATAGCTTTATTTCCACATCAGAACACACAGACACACACATTTCATACCCCATTTCTTCATGTCTTATCCCTTAGTAATGAACTTGATGAGCAGGTAATATTGCTCTGAATAACATAGAGGCTGGTTCCTTGTTGCTGCAGGTCATGAAAAAAGGGAATGTGGGATATTGTGAAGAGAAGAGTGATTGAAAGACAGTGTCTGTGCCAGCTCTGTGTCTTATTCTCTGAGGGATGATGCACCCACGGGGGAACATGGGTGACATTTCAGCTGGCACCAAAGAGGAACACTGCACCCAGTTTCACAGGGTCAGTGATGGGATGTAATGGAATATGATTGAATGTGATGGAGAGAAATGGCAGTAATAACAGTGGTGGTGTGGTGGAGGGGGAAGGGAGGAGGATGTGCTCTACACTCACTTACTCACTCACTCACTCACTCACTCACAGGAAACAATGTGAGGAGACATGATGAAAACACTGTCTAGCAGATGGACGGCTAGACCAAAAATTGCATGCCAACCAAATCAGAGTGCTGATGGACTGACGGGAGACATGATGAATTTAAATACCCTGTCAGAATGGATATTTCACTGCAGCACTATAGGTTGATTTGGTTTACCTATTTTCCTCAAATTGAAGGTGGTGCCACAAGACGAGAATAAACAATAAAAGCCTCATTCACACTAAAATTTAAGGAGCTCACCTAGATTTGTGAAGAAAGGGAATGTGTAAAAAAAAACAGGATTGTCAGCATCCCCTGTGTGTGAAATCTGACTTTGAAAACACACTGTAAATTAAATGTGTTGAGGGAAGAACAGAATATGATATGACCACAATGGTAAACAGTCTAGTCTTGATGACCACTGAAAGCTGCTATATGGGGCTTTTCCATGATACAATTCTAGTATGACTTGGCTCTACTGAACTTTACTCAGTTTGGGTATCATCGGCACATCATTTTCATTAACTTCATATTACCATCGTGGGTGGGGTCATCATTTATGTGAGACAAACACACAAACAATGGAGGACATCGAGGCGATTGTGTACTTGCTGCTCGGTCTGTAGAAGGACGTCACGCTCATAACTCTTTCAGTGACGACACTCTCTCGCAGTGGCGTTCACAGACATTTTGGGGGGCAGGTGCTGAGTGAAAAATGAGGGCCTCTTGTGCGGCATGTGGATCGGCTGTCTTATTATAGCAGTGGCCGATTTAAACATTACAGGCACTGTAGTATGTATTATGTACAAAATAATATAATTAGCTAATGATTTAGTGCCGCCAAACCACTTTGTGTGGTTAAAATTGTGTCGTTCAACTTTAAAATCTGAGCTTTATAAGGCCCTAGACTCTGACTTTAATCTAAGAATTCTGACTTTAAATAGAATAAAGAATAAAGTCAGAACTCAATTGTTTTTTCCTCTGTGGCCCTAATCCTCTTCTGTATGATCAGCATGGGCCACATAGAACTTTCAAAACTTGGTCCAGAGGGCAAAGGGCAGGTGCTATAGCACCAACTAGTGTCTACCTGTCTACCCAACTACTGCCCTCTCGATTCGACTCGCTCGACCACTGAGCTAACTTCACCCCAAGGGAGCTCAGTGACGGTGCTATAGGAAAAGATTGTTGGATTCTGTTAGATATGAGGCATCACTACACAATCTGGTTCCTGTGGATTCCCGATTGTTACCTCTCTGTTCACTCCAAGCCTATTTTATGGCAGTGATTCACACCTACCACCTCTCATTTGGTGATTTAGTAAAATTATGTGCTTGTTCCTTACTATTGCCATCTTCTCTTTTTATGAATACAGCCAGTTAAGAGATTACTTGCCTGACATATTGCCTGGTATATATACTGAATGTAGGTAGTGTCCTGCTAAGAAGGCTATGTTTTAATTCTGACTGTGGCATGGTGGAAGTACATGACTCAGCTATTGGCGCTCTGTAGGTAACAAAAAAAAAAAAACAGAATCTGCAGTTTAGTTGTGTGGGTAGGTACTTTTTGGGAGACTGTGTTGCTGTTGTACAGTATTACCATATGTGCGATGATTCATTCATGTTATGCAGCAGACCTGCACACATCATGCACAAAATGCTGTGAGGCCCCAGGCCACAAGTCCATTTGGATTCAGCTTTTAACTACTGTACTAGAAAGCAAAATGAGGTTTTCTGAGTTTTTTTTTTTTTTTTTTTTCTTTTAGTTTTTCCACACATCAGAGATGAGAGGATAAGAATAAATAGAAATAGAAAATAACTATTAATCAAATGTGGCTATTCCCATATCCACAAGAGGTACAGTCAAATGTTTTGCAAAGGAAATCAAGGAGAATTAGATTCAGCCCAGGTAGGTAGGTAGGTTAGTGGCCCCCAATCTCGATCCATTATTTTTACTACTGAGCATCTGCAGATACAGAGTGAAAACCAGTCGTCTTAATAAAATATGACCAAGCAATATGAGGTCAATGCCATTATGAGTCTGCACCAAATAAATCCTGCTAAAGTCGACAGCTAAACTACATAAAGAACCTGCTCACTATTATTGAAATAGTCGACAGACACTGTATGTGGAAAACCCTGCAGCTGCAGTAAATGACCAGGGAGAGATGATGGAATGATTGCCTTGAGATTGGGATCAGGACATCAAATAACTACTGCAAAAAAAGGAGCATCAAGCTATATTAAACCCAAATAACTAACCCACTAAACACAGAAAAGACAAGCCAAAAAAGTAACCATAGCAACAGCAACATAGCATTGACAGACATCCAATTTTTCCTCGTTTTTTTTTCCCCTTTCGAATATGAAGGATTGACTTTTCGACTTCCTGATAATGTATCTGAGGACTGGATTGATTACTACCACTCTGCAGGAACATAGCTTTACTCAGTGGTGTTGAACCTTGGCCAACCCCGGCTTTCTTGTCTGCTCATTCTGCAGTTATTGCTTTTGTTGCCTTCCTGCATGAGTACTTACCTGGATTTTCATAGCACTGCTCCACGATCACCTTCAATCGTTCTACTTCTATCACGCTCCCTTAGCTCCATGCTACTCTGCTCCCTGGAACTCCCTCCCTCTCACATATTATCATATAGCATGAGGTATATTAATAAAGTCCCATTTACATTGCATTTCACTTGAGAATGCATGCTGATTAAATGGTAAATAGCACTTTTCTAGTCTTGATGACCACTCAAAGCTGCTTTACATTGGCAATTCACCCATTTACACCCATCCACTAACACTTTCGTACAGCACATCTATGTGCAGCACATTTTTCTATCACTCATAGACTAGCGGGGCGGGAATTGAACCCACAACCTTTGAGTTGAAAGTCAACTCGCTCTACCACTGAGTTACCACATTCCTAACACATTCCCACTAGTAGAAAAATAAAGAAAAAAAAAAAAAACACTTGGGTTTAAACAGGTGGGTATGGAGTAAAATGTTTCTATAATGGTAATTTATGTGAGGAAGTTGAATAATATCAACAATTTTGTTTGAACAAATGTTCCGTGTGTAGCATATTGGAATTTCCTCAGGCAATAAGATCGAAAACACAATATTATGCTTCAAGAAAGTTCAGATTAGAGCGAACACAAGATAAATGTTGGCAATTTATACCTTCATTGGGCCCATTTTTTGCATTAATTTGTGCAGAAAATGAGTGTCCAGAGTTGAATGCTTTCAACCCCTACGATCAGAATATAAAACCTTGCTTGGTTTTAATGAAAAGCAGTGCTGTGAATGAGTCACCAACACCATCTGCCATCTGCCATAGGAACCATCATAATAATTATGTTCAGTGTAATCCTAATGACTGGTAAAATACATCATCACAGTAAGTAAGTCATCACCATCAGGAATAGCTAAGAATTAAACTTTTAGGATAATGTAAGTTTCTAATAAGGATCGTGATGGAAATGATCGTAAATGAGTCGCCGATCGCATACATTTGCACAGATGATGTTCTAGTGATGGTGGTAACATTAACGATAATTCCACTAATGATAATTTTGACATTTAACAATGAAGTCGTGGCTAAAATGGACCTTAATTGCCCGTGATATATGAATTGAAACATTCCATTTCTGATAACTAATATTCAAGTCACACTGTGATTAATTCCCTTCATTTCAGCTTCAGCTGAAGGGCCCTCATCCATGCCAAGTCAATACGTGTGAAGTATAATCCTGGCTTATTACTTCTAATAATAACCCCTACTTTCTGTATGATAATTTCTTCCTCTGTTAACTGTAATTTTCCCCTTGGTGAATTACTCATTAAGAAAAGCTCATGTTAAGGACATGGAAAATAGAAGCAAACAGTGTAAATACAAAAGTAAAGAAGCCTATGGCTCTTGATCCCAAAAAGGCAAACAAATAAAACTGGAACATTACCAATGGCACTAATATCCTATGACTATGTTCTTTGTAATTTATTCTCAGCATTGTCTCCTGGGAAAAAGCTTTCTTCATTTGGACGAACCCCCATGTTGCCTATAAATATTTGTTGAAGGTACATTGTATGTTTTTTTGTACAAATATTAAAATCTCTTATGACAATACATTTGTGTATTGGCATTAGAGATTAGGAAAACATGTTAAAGTGAAATACTGACTGATTACAATGGCACTGTCAAGCTGGGGTGACCAGACCACTGACAACAGGGAGGCAGAGCCCTGGGAGAGGAGAGAGAGGAGGGAGGTTGGGGAGCAGTGCAGGGGCCGGTGCTCAGTGAGACAAGCATCTCAGGGGCTGTCCAAATGAAAACAAGTCACGGTGAATCTGCTAACGTATATGTGTTTTATTCACAAGGAAACGATAATGTCATAATCTGACCACTTGACAGGAGTAGTACTCTGCAAATGACTGCGCTGCCGCACCATGTATGCATGCATTTGACACGTTGAGTAGCGGTGTTACCTGAAAATGGGCTCCCCCAAATGTCATTTGTAAACATGTTTAATTCTAGCTTCAGCTCTGTGACTCTCTGTCTCCCCCTATCGCTCTCATACAAGCTATTGGTGGACATTAATTGTTTTACAGGCCTTCATTGTGGCTCATTTTTCACCATCTGCAGCTTCTGCTCCAAACAGACACCCTTCTAATCTCCACCTATTGCCAACAGTAAAACATTAACACAATTGGGTGTTAGTGTATCTCTTTGTTTCTATCTTTTGGAAACTTTGTAACAACCCAGTAGAACAGGGTCAGCAACTAATTTATTTTGAACAAAAAAACATTTTTTGCCTTCTTTTTTGACTGTTTTGAAGCTTGTTTTTGAGACTTTGAAATTAAAACAAACGGGAAAAAAGGATATGAATACAAGACCAGCATGTAAAACAATAAATAGTAAATGAGCTGCAAGTTTTCCTCAATTCTGAATAAAAAAAGGTAAATCAACACTGTTAATTGTTTCATGATTACACTATCCAATGACAGTATTCACAATGTAAACATGTATTTGAAGGGTGATTTCCATGAATGAATGAATGAAATCAGACTTACTGTGCGATTGTGGGTTGATGGGCTGAAACCAGATTATTATGGTGTGCACGCTTTGGAAGCATGCTAGTCACAAACCCATGTGGAAGAAGCAGCAGCTAGTCAGTGAAAACATTGTTTTATGTCATGCATTAAATATTATGAAATCTATTGATTGAAAATGTTTGACCCACTGCCGTGCCGTGTGCAAAGTCGCTCTGTATTTCTCTCTTGTTACTTTTTAGAGTGGCAAAATGCTATTCTGTCTGCCACTTGTTGTCTGTAGCTGGCTGTGCTTTGCATGTGTTGGATTCTGAAACGTCCTTAAATTCAGGACCATTATCGCTCGCTTAAATTTGGGACCTTGTAGTCGCAATTGTGCTTTGTTTATTCAAAGTCCAAAGAGTGTCCAAAGTAGGCTGGGCTATTCCAAGAGTCAGTTTATTGCGCATCGTGTTTTACATAGTTTTGAATAGCCACTGGATACCTGTGTTTGTTGGCGTGTTGTTGCATAATCCGCTGACTCATTTTAATGCAGGCACAGCGCATTCAGTGAGTCAGAGAGCGACAAAAGCCAATGTGTGCTTCTTTTAACGGTATCTTTTGCATTAACTCAAACTTGGCACTGCACTTACTCATGCCCGTAGTAAGACACCTGTCACGTTTGAAATCAATTGAGATATGCGAAAAAACAGACAGACACGCACACAGACAGACAGACGTTCCTGTAATTTATAGATAGATGCTCAGTGTGCAGAGACATCATGGTCACAAGTTCAACTCCACGCCTGGCAGGTTCTACTCAATTCTCTTGTAAGTCGCTTTGGATAAACACGTCTGCTAACTGACATGTAATGTAATTAAATTAGCAAGATGGAGTGACTTAAAATATCTCCTCCCTCAATTATCAACGAGCGATGGACTCAGCCAATCGCCAATTCCCAATATGTTCATTCAATTGCCTAATCTTACATTTTTTTTTCTTTATTGGAATTCAGTTGAGGGCCAGATTGGAAGGTCTGGGTGAGTGGATTTGGCCCACGGGCTGCCAGTTGATGATCCATGCAGTAGAGCCTTGAGTTTGGGGAGGACGGGGCAACACTGACCAATGTTTTGAAATGGGAACGCAGTAACCGTTTTAAACGTAATAGCAACGTTTTTGCAGGCACACATATACAGCTTTGGAAGATGTGCTTTGGTATTCTGCAGACAATTCAGTGAGTCTTTATGGAGAGGATGCAGTGCTTAAAAAAAGTAAAGACATTTAATTATGTAATATATCTGTGACAAATGTACTGTTAGCGGAAATTCCTTTTGTTTTATAATGCTTTATGAATTATTTCTGAGAAATCCACGTTCTCTGCTGTGGATCCTTGTTAAGGGACTGTGGAGCACATCTCACTACCCCAAGGCCCCTGGAAGGCCCCCAGGACACAGTTTGAGAGCTGCTGCAGATGGCTAGAGGCTACTGTGTGTGTGTGCGTGTGTGTGTGTGTGCTGTGGAATTTCTAAGCTGTGAAAGCACAGAGTAATACATCTCAATTAGAGATGAGGAAGCCATGTTCATGTCCCGGTCATGAATTAGGGTTGTGACCGGAGCCTCATTGTGTGTCTGTATGTTTGTGTGTGTGTGTGTGTTCAAGACAAGGAAAGAAAGAGAGAGAATCGACTCCAACTCCCAGAGCCTATTGTCCAGCTGCTGAAAGAACAGGCAGAACATCTTTGACTCTTGCCCAGTCTTGATTGCCAGAGCCAGGCTTTTTGTCTTCTTCCTCACCTTTAAACCCCCTGCCCAATTATCAAGACTGACACCTGAAATAGGAGGTCATACTATACATTCACACACACATACATATATTCCTATACAGCATTCTCAGTGAGGACACTCAGACAATAGATTCCATAGCCCCTTACCCTTGTGGTGTAATGCTATGACGGAAAATGCTCCGAGAGCAGTGTGGCTGAGTGCTAGCATTTAGCACATTTAGCATACAGCCACCAGAGACTGTCGACTTCACAAGACATCAAGAGTGGAACAAATATATCTGGAGGTTTGAACGATTTGTGCCCAGCCATGGAAAAACCAGGAACAAGTGGGCCGTGGGGCATTTTGAGTTTTTACATATTCGGAAAGTGTGATTTCTAAGCTTTTTTCCATGTCTAACACAGGGAAATCAGAAAATATTTGAAGAAGATATGGCCATTTGAATGTCATCCAGGTTTAGGGAGAATTTTAGCCTCAAAGATTCACACCTTCTGGGAGACAGTATCATCACATTTACATAGCCCAACCCCCTCCTGGTCTCGCTGTCAGTGACATCAGATAGATGTTAGCACACAGGACTGAAGCTACTGCAGTAGTTTGAAAAATGGTTATCAATAGCTGGTCTAGGGACCCCTGAGGGTTCTATGAAGCAGTCTCAGGGGGTTCCCAGAGAAAAATAAAATATATCAATATAAATTTCATAAAAATGAAAAACAAGAAAGGTAATATACTTTATATACTAGAGTTATACGGATCAAAGATAGATACATTTTTCTAATACACTATGCGGCTTCTACTTCCGTAGCATCGTAGCACGTGTTCTAGATTTTACGATTAGCTTAAGTCTATGATTTTTTATTAATCCCTTTAGTGAAAGTATACCTCTGCATTTTACCCATCCTAGAATTAGGAGCAGTGGGCTGCCACACTGAGTAGCACCCGGGGAGCATTGGGGGTTGGGCACCTTGCTCATGGGTACCCCAACCCTTTTTGGCCGGGTAGGGATTTGAACCGGCAACCATCTGGTTATAAGCCAAGTTCCCTTTCCACTTGGCCACGGGCTGCCCCGTGTTCATCCTTCCCATAATGTTTTTTTCTGACACTCTTGTTTATCCTCAGCAAGTGGCAAAGGGTCTGAAAACACTGACATCCACTGCAACATGTTTCCTTTTCTCCTCCACTCTCTTCTTCTGGATTACCTTATGATTCTCACTGGTTGTCTCTCATCAACTCCCTTTGATCGTGTTATTGTATATTCAGGGACCAGTATTTTTGAGGGCTCAAATGCAACTGATTGATTGGCTACCAAATAAGAGATTCACACAGAGGACTGTGACATCACATTGGTACTCTAAATACTCATATTTAGATAGGTCAAACAAATCCTTAGCTGCCATCCAAGTCCAGTTGTGATGCTAAAAGAAAATTAGAGACTGTCCCCAGTAAAGAAATAATATGTTATTCAATATCTGAATGCTTTTTTTACCCCAGGTTTTGTGTGTTGCATTCACGTGTTTTTCTTCTCAGTGATTTTTGTCACCAGAGTTACACACTTGCTGTTTCTCCCTGTGGCATTACAGTTGAAGTGGGTCTAAATGTCAGCCTGTTTTGTTGCTGCCATGTTTCTCTCCCTGCACTGTCTGTTATCTGATCTACAGGCATTGCATTGCACTGCATTCACGGTTGAAGGACTAAATCTGTCATTTTAACAAAACATTTGTATTACTAATTACCACTCAAAAGCTTAATGCTTAATAATTCTATATGAAAATATGTTCAATTGTGTTTAATGGAATATGATGTAATTTTAATCATTTATATTTTTTTAGTAATTGTTCATTTGTAAACACAATATAGGGCTTCTCAGATCTGGCAAAAATGTCCATCAAATGGTATTCATTCACATTTTAATGTATATGCATGCAGCACACCTGCCAGGAGCAGTATGGGGTTCAGATGGGGATAAAATTGTCAAACTTCTCATTAGAAACTGACCATTTTTTCCTTCTAACCCAGAGTTTCCCTAAGAAAAATTCTAATTTAAGGCACTGAAACATGGACACCAAAATAGTTTGTGTTGATTTCCTGTTTTACGTCAACATTTGTAGCTCTGCCCTTTCAGATGGTGCCTTTATTTGTCATTCTGCTTTCCCTCCCGCTGCTGTTCCCACCATCGCAGCCTGTTAAATGCTCACCTGCCTCCTTTTGTCCTTTGCCAGATTGCCTTCACTGAATACTAGTAACCTACTCCAGGGTTACTGTCTGTTCCTCTGTGAGTCTTTCTCTGTATCAGAGCAGTTCCCAAACATTCTGCAGTTTACAAAGCGGCACATTGTATTGGTAAATAGTTACATTGTAAACTGCATTCCCTCTGGCTTCACTCATTAAAGAACCTGTGCTGTCTCGTGGTCCGAGTATTACCTCTGTGGTCGTGCTGATATGGAATACTCAGCTCGGACTCAATGAAGACAAAACCGTCTTGTTTACCGCGTAGAATTTGCCCCCATGAAAGCAGTTTCACACCCCTGCGCATGACTGATTGACAGCTTATTCTACAGGGAGAAAAAAAGCTTTAAGTTCTTTTTACAATTAGTCCCATGAAGAAATGATACCTGGCACAAGGTCTGCAATGTCTAAGTCTCCAGCTCAAAATGAGAAGGAGATAAATAAAAGCAACTGCCCATTTTCTTACCACCATTATTCTGATATTTGATCCTCCCTTCCACCTAACCATCATCTTACTCCCTGGCTTCTGCTCTTTGTAATGCAGAGCTGTGTATTTGTAACTATAACTGATTAGGTGTGTATCTGTGTGTGCCTGTGTGAGAGAGTGAAAGAGACAGGCGAGTGCATAATCTTGAGTATAGCTTACACAGCAGGGTGTCTGCAGCACAGTCATGCTGGCAGTTATTAAAAACCAACGTATGTAAAGGAAGCAGAGTCAACACACACTGTACCTGCCACTTTGGTGTACTGACAACAAAACCACTGTTGTGTCTCTTTCTCTCTGGTGAATGCATTTTTTCTCTCACTGCCTAAAATGTTCCAACAATTTCTTTGAAATGCTTTTGTGTAGCTACAAGACTCATAAAGAGTAAAGAGAATAAAGAGTCTTTGAAACATTGGGCCAGTGAGGACGCTGACAGTCCAAAATCATGCAGGATAGCTGCAACCAGGACTCTGAAACACAAATTTACAATTGTGTGTCATCGAATTAACAATGGAATCTAGTTAGCTTGCTTGGTAGCATGTGCATAGAAAAAAAGGAAAGGGCTAAGAATACTATGGAACACCATATTAAATATCAAATGTCTCGATATGCGTTTTTTTGGCTGATATCGGACCGATATCCGATATCAATATCGGATCGGGACATCCCTAATATATATAAAAGTATATGAACAGATAGACTTGAATTAGATTCAGATTAATAACACTGAAATATTTTGAGGTGCCTCACATTGGTTCTTTAGTGGTTTTAGCAGAAGACTTTCTCCTCCTCTGGGTAGTCTAGCATAGTACAGATTACAGTCTGCTCTACTTTTGTGTCATTGCTTATCTTAACGTATTTCCAAACTGCTGACATTGCGACACATCTGCTTATTGCCACACACCTGCTCAGCTCACTTGAAGATATGTGAAGTGGAATCGGGTGCTGTATTGGAGTAGTTTTACGAATACAAATATGAGTACACAAAGGCAGCATCGGACCTGATACTGGTATTGGTATCAGTGCATCCCTAGTCTAATCCATAAATATATATGTTATTCAAATTACGATCTTTTTCAGCACTGCATTTATCAAATAGGGCATATGCTGGGATTGGGTGAGATACACGTTTCATGAAGCACACATGTGGCCTGACGTACAGTGATTTCTGCACCAAGTTTGATTAATAAGCTCCAATGTGAATTGGAATTCGTTTTTCCAGTTCCTATTTTCCTTCTTTCTGCCAGAGGAGAGAAGATAAAGGAAACAATATGGTCTCTCTGAGTATCAGACTACTGGAAATCAGCAGCTCCTCTCCAAAAACTGGAGGAGGCATCAGTATTGGCCTTCCGAAGCTCCAATCAGCTGCTCCCCGAGTGTATTCTCTCCCACCCACAAACATCTCCCTTTACCTCCAGTCTCTGATCCACTGGAGCTCTCTCGCTCAATCTCTGTCTCCCTCCAGCCTCTCTCTCCACCTACTCTCTCTCTTTTCATCTCTTCCTTACGCACTCATGGCCTCTCTCCATCTACACCTCCATCCTCAAACTAATTGAGGCAGGTGGCTTATTTTATCCCCCCTCTCCAAACCTCTCACTGTTGCAGTTACCAAGCATCTCCATTAATAAAAGTGTGTGTGTGTGTGTGTGTGTGCGTAGTGCTCTCAATGTACAACTTCATCAGAGATTCTCCTTCCACTCTGAACCTGAATCCACTGCTGTGAGGTAGAAGGTTTTCTTGCAAGTTGTGTGTGTGTTCATGAATAAATGAAGACGAAAGTGTGAAAGTGCAATCGAAAATGGCTTGCACAGTGGCCTCTCCAAACGCCCGCTCTTCAGGCCTCAGCATGCAATTAATCCATTCAGCTTGGTAAGAGGATGTATTTGCGTGTGCATGCACACACACACACACACACACGCACTCACTCAGACATTTGGAAACATGGCACCCTTGCACCCCTGCTGATACAGGTCGTGGTGGGGCATAGCGAGAAAGATTTAAGCTGTTTCAGGGCATGAACTCCAGATAATGTTTGGAGAATTGAATCCAGATTGGATCCTCTAGAGTTTGCTGTTCACATGCGACCAACACAGCATGGGATTGTCTGAATCAGACACGTTCAAAACAGCGGGAGAGTCTTCCGAGGATCCAGATGAGGGATTTGCCACTGACCTGACCATGCATTAAACACGACACTCACCCATTCACTCACTGTGGATTATCCCAAACTTCTCCCACTGTGTTCTCATATGAGCTCACTTGGATATTATCTGGAGATTAGACCAGAGAGCTGGCAGGAAAATGTTTGGAGGATGTCCATAACGAGGACATTTGCATTCATACATAAAGCCCCTGGATGACTTCCAAAAATGTATGGAATCCGCTTTAGAGAGGGGGTGTAACGACTATACATTCTGTCAATTTAAGCAGTATACATTGTTTAACAGTCCCATAAATGGCTCTTTCCATTAAGCACTGGTGCATTTCACCTTCCAGTCAGAGTGAAGCGAAGTCAACACGCTGGGTTTGGCAATGCCTCATTGTCCATTTCTGTCTTTGTCCTAAAGGTTAGCTTCATCTGGGCTTCAGTCCAATCTCATTTCTATATGTGTATTACAAGAAACACAAATTAAATTTGAATAAATTACCATCCAGTGGAATCAATTCTACTTGTGTGGGTGTGTGTTGTTTTCTTCTTCTTCTCACCATTTTTGTTTAGTCACAATTTGCCTCAAATTATTAAAATTACAAACATACACTGTACACTGTGCTATATATATTCAGACATGACTGAGAATTTCTACTAAAAAAACCCACTTCCTGAAATGTGTTGAAAATAATAAAATGATGTCCTATTCTATAACTGATACATAATTTTATCTATAACATGTTATGGACAAAAATGTTAGGGCCTTTTTCAACACATTCATTTGAAGCAATCACTGCAATCAACCACATTTTTATAGCTCCTCTTCAGCTGAAAGCTCCAGGTTTCTCACAGCAAAGCATAAAGTAGCCTCCTCTATTTTTCACAGTGGGTATGATGAAAAAAAACAAAAAAGTTTTCGCCAAAATCAAGAATTCTGGAATCTTGTTTCATGTGTTCAAAGGACGTTCTCCCAGGAAAAATACCACTTGCTTGTCTTCATGCATTTTACCAAACTCCACTCACTCTTTTATGTTTCTCTTTTTTAAAAAAAATAAAAAGTCTTCCACCATGGAGAGAACTCGCTTATTCAGGAAGCGACACAAGTATAGATCGACTGGAGACAGTTGTACTTTGATCTTGGAGGTCAGCTTGGATCTGTAACTGCATTTCCCTTGGTTATTTTTCCACCAGTTCAGTTCAACCTGGGGTCAGTTTTACACCTATGTCCAGCAACTTTAGGCTAAAAAGTCCCTGGGATTTTGTGGTGGTCTTTAAATTGTGCTTTCTTTTTCCTTTAAGTAAGCGGGTATGCCGGTGGTGCATCATGATCAGCAACACTCATTTAATTCACTCAGCCAGGAGGTGACATTTGTCAAATCAACAGACCAGTACTAAGAAGCAAGTTCAATATTTCCAGGATATGTTGTTGTTATCTTGCTTCACTGAACCAGACAATGACTGTCTTTACACAACCTGTACTACAAAGCTCATTATCAACTGCCTCTGTTAACTCTGTTTTTGTACAAGGCTGTGAGTGCATTCATTAGTCACTAATTACCAGAAGGAATTGTCATAGCTCTTAATAAAGTATTTTATATGAGAAATACAATAATTAATTTTATTAAGAGCCATAAAGAACTCATGTAATAATGTAATAAAACATGTCAGTACTCAGAAGTACAGATATGGACAATGTTCCCTTCACTACATTGGGTTTGGAGATACAGAAATGTACATTTTGACAAACAGAGTACAGGGTACAAAGTGAATTGCATCAAAAGAAGGAACAAAGGTGTATTATTTCCATCCCAAGAGTACAGAGGCACATCCATCCACATGTATCCTCCACATGAGGGTCGTGGGTCACTCGAGCCAATCCCAGCTGACACAGTGTGAAAGGTTGCCAGTCCATTGCAGATCCACAGAAGCACATAATCCTTTCAAAATATAAACTTTACCACATGAATTACCCTTTACTTGTGCAAATAAATGATCAAAATGTTATCAATGTGTGGACAATTATTTTAGTTGTACCCTTTCAGTGCAGCATTTTGGTACCATAGTATTATGAAGGTACATTATGTCTTTTAGAGTACTGAAATTGTATATAAACTGGAACAATTAGTGAAAGTCAATTATTATTTTTTTTTTTAAAAATAAATTTTTTCTAAATTTAAAATTCACTTTTATGTACATATCGGTACTATTTTTGAGTGTGAGAAGTCTGGGAAAGTTGTGAAGGTGTGAAGAGGATATTGATTTGACTGTAGTGAGTACTCTATCTAATGAATTAACAATTCCAGAGCATTCTCCAATTAGGTATTAAGAACTAAAGCACTGATGCAATAACTTACTAAAAACCACTGAGTACTCGTACATGTATTAAAAAGTACTGCTGTTTAAATTGTTATTGAATGACTTTGTTGCTTTTCTGTGTCCACACTGTGGCAGCCCCCGGTGGGCACTGGTCACAGTAATTCATACATGACTACAGAAATAAAACTAACTTTGACCTCTTTGTGAAACACCGGATAATGAGATTCACCTCATTATTCGGGGCATTGTTTGCCCTCTCATTTTTAATTTCACCGGCAGTTTATGGACCTTCAAGGACATATTCAGTCATCCAAATTACCTTCAAAGGTGGTTAGAGACACATTTGGTTATACGTTCACAACATTCACTCTCAAGCAGTTATGGAACCAGTCATTTGCTGCAGTTGTGGCTGATCGGTATGTACAGTGAATGCACTTAATTCTTACATATCTTATTTCCAGTTAGTAAACTATCTTGAAATGCATTTAAAACGTACATTTGTCATTGTTGAATACCTTTTTCCTTTAGCAGATAAAAGTACAAAGAAAAGATTTCCAGTAAACCTAATCGTATTTTGCAAATGTGTATAAAAAAAGTCAATCTGACGGCAACATACTCAAGACTGAACATGTTATAAAAGTAATTTCCCCAATTAACAGGTTATCTGGTAACAGTTGAGGTATGAAAATTGGCTATAAAAGGAGCATCTATCAAAGCTTTTGTTTTTGAAAGCAAGGATGAGTCACAGCTCATAAATTTGTGCCAAATTTAAATGTGAAACTTTATTATGCAAATAAGAAGCCATACATCATTTTTACACACACTGAACTCATCTGTCGGAAGTCAGTGGAAACATGTTCTGTGGTCCGATAAGTCCAAACGTGTGCTTGTTGTTGGAAGAAAACAACAATCTAAACTGTTATCATGTATATCTGCATGGATGAGCTGCATATGTGTGAAGGTACCGTGAATGAAGAGGGTTATGTTGGTATTTTGGACATAAGATAACGTCTTTACCCTGATTGACCTTGTCTACTTCAGTAGGACAATGCCGCAAACATTTGTTTCAAAGCATTTCTGTATTTCACTTTCAACAAGGCTTGTATTGTGAAATGTGTATAAGACTGGCTTCACTCTGAAACATCCTGGCATGAAGACACAGACAGACTTTTTGGGGTCATTTTCAAAGGAAAACCGTATGTAAAACACATAGCTGGCAGCAGAAGGCACGATTCATGTGTGAACAACAAATGCACACAAATCCATGCAGATCAGTGATTCAGCTAACACTTTCTCTTTCCCCACGCTGTGACTAACCCTATTTGTGTCATTCTGCACATAAAAATGCAAGGACACCGAAGGACACATGATCTGTGTGTCTTCCAAAGTCAACAGAGGGTGTGGCATAATGTTAAAGTTAAAAATAAGAGGAAAATATAAAGGAAAATTGGATATATTACCACAAGATGAGACACTAAAAACCAACAAGTAAAGATCAGGATAGATGAGCAGGCACAGAGTTCAAGGTGCTCATTAAAATGAAGGGAATAAGCCCAGGCTTTGACTCAGTCAGCCACTGAAAATGTCAAAGGATCTATATATATATATATATATATATATATATATATGTATATATATATATATATATATATATATATATATATATGTATACATATATATATATATATATATACATATATATATATACATATATACATATATATGTATATATGTATGGGATTCAAACAATAGAGTCATACTTTGAAAAAGTTAACCCTCACATTTTCTGTTATTTGTGTTAAGGGTCAGAAAAAAACATGTTATGTGTCACATATGAAACGGATGACACATGAGATGATGGCACCTGTGTGATAAATAGAGCTGTGACGTTCATGAATGAGTGAAATCAAATCAACGGCTCTTTTAAAAGAATGAGGTATAGACAGAAATATGTACATATGGTTATGATGAAAAGTATAAATATGACCGTAGGAGATTATATACAAGAATAAGTAGGTAAAAAAAACAGGTTACATAGTGATATGACAATAAATATGCCAGTATATACAGATTGAATCAGAAAGTGTAAAACAACAGGTTATGGTTTTACATATTAACATGTTGGGTTTACTAGCCAATTACAACAAAGTGCAACTCATTATGCCATTAATTATCCTTTAGTTCAGGGTTCTCATACTCAAATGACCTGGGGGCCAATGTCTAGTCTGTACATGAGGGGGCTGGTCATGTGAAAGAAAAATGGAATTCGGTTGAAAATTTGCTTGAAAAAAAACACTATTAATGATGATATTTCACAGAATTTCAAAGTAAAAGTGTTTGTTATGATATGGAACAATACAGTTGACAATAAAAAGAAAGAAAAAAACATTTATAAAAACATGAAAACAAGCTCATGTATTTAAATTTAATCTAATCATGTATAATGTTAATGACAGTAGCTAACAATCATATTAAGTATTATATTCTGTCTATAATCTACAGGTAGAGGATGCCACATTAAACATTAGACTGCTGCGTCAGTTCATCCTCAATATGGCAGTGGCAAAGTTAGGGGACATTTGAGCCAAGCTGGAGGAAAGCAAACGAAAAAGCCAGTGCAGCACCATCAATAGCTGAGGGTGAGGGAAGAGTGGAGGATACTAATTTGGTAGATTGATCAATAAGTCAAGTGCAAGGCCACGTAGGTGTAATTATATAAAGAGCAAGGCATTAGGACTTTCACAAAAGATGGAGTGGATAGTGAGGTCAGTGGAGATAAATGAAAATTCCGTTTGTGTAGTGATAAGTTTAGCACTTCATCCTAGTGAAAAAAGTTCTTTCAGGCAGACCACAGTTCACTGGTAGGAATAACTTTTGCCCATAGGTGGATTAAGGCTGAGGGAGAATGGAGACAGCCCCCACTTGAAAGAGGCTGTGCTGAATGAGAGATAAGAGACGGATTGAACTGAAATCAGCAGCTGGCAAGAGTAATGTGCAAAGATTGGTCTGGTTAAGTAAACAAAGATAGTAGCAGTGTCTGAGGTACCACTGGAGTCATGTCCCAAGTAGGATTTAAAAGGCTGAAAGTACATAACAAAGTGTAAGCTGTGTTTCAACAAACTAACATCCAGAGGCTTAATAGTTGTGTATACTGACGGCATGAGAACGCTTCTTAAATTGCCAAGATGGAGAAGTGCCAGTCAAATGTTTGTAAGCCATTCTGTTTCGGTATAATAAGAAATATTATTTATCATTTTATGTGCAGGACAGCTTTAGGAAATAGTAGAGGTGTGCATCTCTTCCGTAGGGGTCAGTTTGCGACGTATCTAGATTCATGATAAGGGCTATGATATGATTCATGAAATATACTTTTTATTATGGTACTTTCATACAATATAATACATTCCTAAATAAATAAATAAAAAATACTGCCTTTAATTGTATTTACATTTTCACATTAAGACAAAAAGGCCTAACCTATGCCCAAACATTGTAAATATATATTGAAAAAAACAACTTATACCACTTATGGCACTTTTCCTATACACAGTTCCGTCACGGCTCGACTCGGCATGGCATGGCATGACAGTGATGAGGTCACTATATGTGACCTCATCACTGTCATGAGTGCAACATTCCACACAGAACAATGCCTGTAGATCAGTTAAAAAGCCAGTGGAGAGCCGCATCTGGTCATGCAGGAAGTACTGAAGTAATATTTTTAATCAACTGATAATAATGATTCAGTACACCGAATACAACTGCTTTACAATCACTACTTTTGTGTTTGTCGCATACAAATTGACGTCACAGCAGTCGTGCTATGACGACTCCGCCCGCGTTGAGGAGGTGCTATAGTAATGGAAAAATGAACCAAACCGTGTAGAGTAGTGCCGTGCTGTGCCGTGCCGTGCCGTGCCTTGCCGTGTCGTGTCGTGCCGTACCGTGTCGTGTCGTGCCGGGACTGTATAGTGGAAAAGCAACATTAGACTAGTACAAGTAAAAGTAAAAGTACTAGTAAGTGAGTAAAAGTAAAAAGTAGAATTTTCCGTGTCACTAGGATGTAATCCATAAAACAGACTTTAACATTAAGCTATGTCTCCGGGCAGGACTTCAACCCTCAGCCACACTACAGAACTTCTTCAAACCATGGTAGGACACAAATCATGTCTCTGACAGAAAGCCTTTCAAATTATCATTGTCTGCTGGCAGTGGTGGGATTTGAACCCACGCCTCATCAGAGACTGGAGCTTAAATCCAGCGCCTTGGACCCCTCGGCCACACTACCTGTGGAAGGGCTTTACTTTTCAGCTTTGTTTTACAAGATATCGCAAATCAGTATGACGTTGTCACGTAAGATGCTCCACTGAAAAGGCAGACCAGTGGCATGCACAGGAAGAAGAACATTTACCCTGAAGAAGTGTTTCACTCTGCTGTTTGCCCAAAAGTTTTAAAGACAAGGAGAAGTTAAGCACAGCAAGGTTTGAACACCATCACTAGTATTGTGTGCATGGACTGTTGTCTTAAGGTTTCAGCAAATAGGTATACTACTTGTCACTTATCTGTCTTCACCAGCGTCAGCATTTCTCTCAGACAACACACTGCCTTGCCTTAGCAGAGGATGGTTTCGATCCATCACCATCTGGGTTATGGGCCCAGCACCCTTCCGCTGCGCCACTCTGCTCCGGGTAACCATCTCAAATGAGAACAACAGATGGGCAAACTCTTCGTCTGTAGGTCTACCCGGCACCAGTTTGCCACAGTTGAAACACGCCCAGCTTGAGGATCATGTATACACATTAAGTTATATGTGCAGATTCCAACAATGCAAAGCGGTACAAGCCCAAAGCTTCTTCACACATGATCCACTCCCCAAACCTTCTGCAAAGATAGTAAATCCAGTCACAGAGTAAGTCTGTATTTGAGTCATTCAAATCGGGGGTCCTTTTTGCTGTGAGGTAACAATGTTTGCCCGTGCACCGCCAGCAGCAGCATAATGAACTAGCACCACCAGCAGCAGCATCATTGACTCTGTTTATTCTGTGAAGCCCAACAGGAAGCTAGCTAAAAACCTTGTCAAACACTTACAACAAGGGGCCGGTTAGCTCAGATGGTCAGAGCGTGGTGCTAATAACGCCGAGGTCATGGGTTCAACCCCCATACTGGCCATGAAAGTTTGCTTCATGCTAAAACCACCCCCCCCCAGAACTCCTGCAAAAACATTAAGTCCAGTCACAGAGTATACCTGAATTGGAATCTTTCAAAATTGGGGCTCCTTTCTTGCTTTGAGGTAACAATGTTTCCCAGTGCACCACCACCAGCTACGTTTACACACGATTCCCAAAATTGCAAAGCCAAAGGAGAAATTCAGACAGTAAGATAGTCTGGTGTCTGTTGGCAAACTTCACACTGGTGCAGGTAGAACTGACTAAGCTAACGGAGTACAGAGACTTACCCGTGCCCTGGATGACGAGTGTTCAACTATTAGGATGTAATCCATGTAATCCATAGCACAGACTTTAACATTAAGCTATGTCTCTGGGCAGGATTTGGAAATAGTGGAAGGTATGCCTATACAGTACTGTAGTCAACAGGATATTCATATAAAATGGATAGTTCAAGCATACTCGAGCTGATAAATAGCCTACCTCAACAATACCACTTTTAAATTTGAGCTAATTGTGAAGACTGTATATGAATCAGACAGGGGGTAATTTTAATGAGACATAATTATTTTCAAACATCATTTCCATACTCTAATTATAGACCTGCCATCGAGCTAATCATCGGTTGATGTGAATTTAACTTCTAAAAGTGCAACTGCAATTCAGTTCAAATCAAGACTTAGCCTCCATACAACAGTTTTGGGCTATAAGCATCTCACAAATCTTTAATTTCTTCCACATTGATTTCGATTATGATCCTCGCACTTCTTGTTCCGTTGCTTCAGAGCACTTGAAAATGCATCTGCACTAATTGCAAAGCACACTGGGTCAGCTCCAGTTGCTTTTCAATGTGCCACATAAATAAAAGGGACTTGACTTATTTTGCTGCAGGGGAACATAAAATCCCTTGTCAAATCCTTGGAGTGATTTGATTAATTATTCTGTCTACCTCATGCCTGATTGTTTGCGGGGACGAGTGGGTGGGTGATTTTCAGAATGTCAGTAGCTCCAGGGCCTTGCGGAAAATTAAAGTTTCCCCATCTTTAATGGCATATCTATATAAAATGATTTGGAAATAGTCCACAGGTACTTGCCTGGGGATAGGTTTTTGTTGTTTGCACCGTGGACAACGGAGAAAACAATAACTGAGATTAAAGCACTGACTTTCATTTTGAATTGAGCAAACTTTATTCCTTGTTTCTTTAAATGGGTTACATGATGAAACAAACTCAACAGGACTGTTAAAGACTACAACTGCTAAATGATTTTTGCAATTGCTGGAGTGAAGTTATTGTCAAGTTAATATGACAGCATCAGGCTCTGCTGGAGTAGATTAAGCTGAGGGACTCGTGTGAACGGTTCTCTAGATCTTCTATCTCTTCTAAGTTAGAAAAGTGAAAAGTAAACCACATTTACACAAACATTATTATTAGGGTTGTATTACAGTTAGTGCCATCTCATTTGAAAATACTGTAGTTTTTACTAATACTAAAGGTCTGAAGTCTTGCGTCATATGTAATTGTCTACATTTATTTTAATCTGTACAGAACCTTGGAAAAGTAAAATAAAACAATGAGCTCCATATGTTCTAAAGTGCAACGCTCTCATCTTTTGCTGCACTTTATATTAGTTAAACTCAGCAGTGAAATTGGCTCTTACCAAAAGCAGAGCATTTGGATGAGAGATAAAACTCGGAGCGCTCTGTTCTCCCCAGGAGGTTGTCTTAAACCCACTGCTTCTCTTTCTGAGCGTCCTCCTCCTCATCATCATCCTCTCCTCAAGCAAGCAAAGCAATCACTGACTTCCTCTGATCCAGTTTTATTCCCAACATGTTATTTCTTCCTTTGAATGTGAGAAAGCATGGCCCGGGATGCCTCCGCGATCACAGATTTCCAGTGTATCAGCGCCATCTGAATATCACATCCCATTTGTAATATTTATTAAGTGCTTTCCTTTGTCTTCATGCGGAGATGAAAGTGGTGGATGCGTGGCAGCTCACATTAGCTGACACTGAGGAGCAGTAAATGCATTTTTGAAAGGCTCTCTTTTATTCTCACAGATGTATTTTCTGACATCCAGACCTCATTTGATTTGGTTTCTAAACAGGAAATGGATGTGTCATTTGCTCCTTTCGTTTTCTGAGCATGTCGTTATGGTTTTGTAAGGGTGTAATATTTCCTTTTTAGTTTCTTTCACCTAAGTCCCTCTGGTTTGTTCAAATGAACCTGATTTTAGAGCAATTTTAGTTAATTTTCCAGTTGACCAGTTTCATTTGAACAAATCTAAATAATTTTGGTTATGTTTATTATTTCTGTCTTTGCCATGTTTGTAATTTCAACATCTCCTGCGTACCAAAATGCTTTTGTTACCATGGTAGCAGGTAACCCTTTTGCAAAGGGCCTTTTACATTTAGCTGTAGTCCTTAAATATGTTTAATCCATATTCAATATTTTTTGATGAAATACAGTTACAATTAATATTAATATTAATATATAGACTGTGCTTCACAAATGTATTATGTATAAGCTGTTTAACCGAAATATTTTTAATGCTAAACCAAATAATCATTATTATTCATGAATTTTAAAATTTACTGTTTTGCAAAAAAAAACTGAAAACATAGTAAATGAAATTATAATTTATTGATTCAGATGTGAAATTTGCGTTATTTACTTGCATTGCTGAACAGACACATTTACGCAGGTAACGTTGCCTGTTTACTTCCTGTGGTGACGTGTGCAGGCAAACTGAGCCGACTTTTACGCGAAAAGTTTCATTTTAAAGTTACCTGACGACGTATTGGACGTATAAGTGTGTGTGTGTGTGTGTGTCTCTCTCTCCCTCTTTCTTTCTATGTGAGTTTGTGTTTTATCACTTGCCATCCCTGACTTGTGTGCGTTTGTGCGCTCTCTTTCAGTGTCCGCCAGTGTTTCCTGTGTGTGTTGTATTTCTCTGTGTAAAGACTTACTATTATGTTTAAAACATGAAGATTCCTTCTTTTGTGCCAAATTTGTGCCAAAGGTGTATAAAGTTTAAAGAAAGCCATTAAAACAGTCCTTGAATATACTTTTTGTCTTGATTCTACATTCATTCCATGATTTTATATAAATAAATATCTGTAATAAGCTTCAAGTTTATTTCAGCTATTAATCGCCATTAACTACAGAAAATTGTGCAACAGATTTGTTTTTTTATTTTTAATCAATTGACGGCCCCAATAGAATAGAATAGAATAAAACTTTATTAATCCCCCAAGGGCGAAATTCAACAAGTCACAGCGGCAGGAAAATGTACAACACAGATACAAAACAAGGCACACAAGAAGGTTGCTGTATCGGTGTTCTGATGTGCGACATAACAATAAATATAATAAAATAAATAAATAGAAAATAAATATAGAAATGAAGAATCCTAATGTAATCTTAATGCTTTCCTTTTTCACATGTCAGCTTTAATCCAAATTGTGCTGGTCAGATTTTACTCTTTACCAATAGCTCTCACTCAGACATCATTCAGCCTATGAGGTGATGCACGCATTTACGCTGTGTGACGTTAAATCAGTTTACTGATGAAGGCGGATTGAACGTAATGACGCAGTTTCTTAATTAATTTTTCCGATGGCTGTTTCATAATCGATTCAAAATCAGTAGCCGCTCTGCAGTAAACATTTCCTCTGTGGAACAACTGCATCCGGTTTGGCCCTTAACTCCCAGTCAACTTTAACGTTGGCAACATTTCAATTGTCTTCTTATGCTGCTAATTTGATCCAAACAGTCACAAGTTCCTGGGTATGAGTCTCATCATAATGCATTTCTATGAGACTCATGTTAGAGCTTTTACTTTCTTAGTTTTTATAATGGCTATTTAATTTCACATAGAAATACTAAAGATTTGACACTGTGTTTTATCATGCATGGATTTCAGCAAGCATGCGCGCACACAAAAACACAAAGGACTGGACTACGCACACACACAGACACACACCTGTGCTTATTTCTGACCCTTTGAGCTAAAGATGATTAGTTAGTACAAAGCAGCATTAAACATAATTACTCTCATAAGGAAACTGTGCCAGGCCAGTGCAGAGACTCTTCTGCTCCTGCCTTCTCTTCCAAGTTCCCTCTCTCCTTTCCCAGCCCCTCTTAACTCCCTCTCTCCCAGCGGTCTCTCTGCCACCCACACACAGCCCAGCTCTGCTCAGATGCAGACTGGGAGTTGACATTCTGAGAAACCATTAAAAAGTGCTCATTATTGGGAAAGGAAAAAGGAGGGCAGGAATCAAAGAGATGGTTGCTTGTTCACTGCTGGGGTTCCCTGAGCTGTTGCGCACTCATTCCCCAGCTTCAGTACCTTTCTTTTCACATCCTCCTTTCTTTCTTTCTTTCTTTCTTTCTTTCTTTCTTTCTTTCTTTCACTGCTTTGTTCTTGTTTCCTCAATTAAGACTTTTGTTCCCTCCTGCGCTGGCATTTTCTTCTGATGACACACAATCATTGTGTGAATATGTCTTTGGTGTAGAAATATTTTAATGACAAATGTAATATTCACTGTTTTTACTCTGGGCTTTGCTTTAAATTCCTCTTTAACTGCTTTAAGCACATTCATTTGAGTGAATACACTATGAAGCATAGTGATCAGCTCTCAATCTCGGTGTTATCTTATATGTTATCCATATTTCAAATATTCTGCTGAATGGGGTTCATAAATTCTCACATTAGGTATGCAATACTTTTATTATTATTTTTTTTTAATTAATGGCATTTTATAGAATTAGCTAATTAATCATTCATATAACACTTAAACTGCTGTGATTATTTACTGTACGATACTTAAAAACAAGGCACACTAGCAGACAAAATAAATTCACACAGTGACGTCATCTAAAAATCACAGACTATGTAAGGCTGTCATATAACTTCCTGAAACATACAATAAGCATATGCATCAGTCAAATCTGATTTAACACCTCAAAGGATTTATGATTATGTACTAAAGTACAGGTCTCCCAAGGCAAATTGGTCTCAGGGGAGGGGCCTGACGAAGAATGGTTCAAAGACCTCATGAAAAAACAACAGAGGAAGAGAGTGACCCTGCCCGGAGGAAGCCCGGGGCCCCCGCCTGGAGCCAGGCCCAGACGGAGGGCCCGTGAGCGAACGCCTGGTGGCCGGGTCTACCACGGGGCCCGGCCGGCCCAGCCCGAACAAGTCCCATGGCCTCTTCATCGTCCTCCTGTGGACCCACCACCTGCAGGGAGATCGACTGGGGTCGGGTGCGCTGCCACATGGGTGGCAGTGAAGGTCGGGGATCTCGACGTACTGGACCTGGGCGGCAGAAGCTGGTTCTGGGGACATGGAACGTCACCTCGCTGTGGGGGAAAGAGCCGGAGCTTGTGCGGGAGATGGAGCGCTACCAATTAGATCTGGTGGGGCTTACCTCCACGCACAGCCTTGGCTCTGGAACCACACTCCTGGATAGGGGTTGGAAGTTATTCTTCTCTGGAGTTGCCCAGGGTGTAAGGCGCCGGGCGAGTGTGGGGATACTCACAAGCCCCTGGCTGAGCGCCGCTGTGTTGGAGTTTACCCTGGTGGACGAGAGGGTCGCTTCCCTGCGCCTTAGGGTTGCGGGGGGGAAAGCCCTGACTGCTGTTTGTGCTAATGCACCGAACAGAGTGTACCCGGAGTACCCGGCCTTCTTGGAGGCCCTAGATGGAGTCCTGCAAGGGGCTCCGTCGGGGGACTCCATAGTTCTGCTGGGAGATTTCAACGCGCACGTGGGCAGCGATGGGGAAACCTGGAGAGGCTTGATTGGGAAGAACGGCCTACCTGATCTAAATCAGAGTGGTCGTTTGTTATTGGATTTCTGTGCAAGTCATGGACTATCCATAACAAACACCATGTTCGAGCATAAGGACGCTCATTAGTGTACTTGGTACCAGAGTGTTCTTGGCCGAAGGTCGATGATCGATTTTGTGATCGTTTCATCTGATCTAAGGCCGCATGTTCTGGACACTCGGGTGAAGAGAGGGGCAGAGCTGTCAACTGATCACCATCTGGTGGTGAGTTGGGTCAGAGGATGGGGGAGGACTCTGGATAGACCTGGTAAACCCAAACGTGTAGTGCGGATGAACTGGGAACGTCTGGAGGATGCCCCTGTCCGAGAGGCCTTCAACTCTCACCTCCAGCGGAGCTTTTCCTGTATCCCTGTGGAGGCTGGGGACATTGAACCTGAATGGGCAGTGTTCAAAGACTCTATTGTGAAAGCTGTAGTGGAGAGCTGTGGCTCCAGGGCTTTAGTAATAATAATAATAATAGATTTTATTTGTATTGCACTTTACATTTGAAAAACAAACCTCAAAGTGCTACATTTTTAAAAACAAGATAATAAAATAAATAAAAGAAATACATTAGCTGTATGCTTTCCTAAAAAGGTAGGTTTTTAGTTCTTTTTTAAAAGCATCCTCCGTCTGTGGAGCTCTGAGGTGGTCAGGAAGGGCATTCCACAGACGGGGAGCGGCAGCTTCGAAAGCTCTGTCCCCCATGGTTTTGAGCCGTGTCCTGGGTGCGAGCAGACGGTGCTATTGGCCTGACCGGGTCCTGGCTGACGAGTGTGGTGTGAGGAGGTCAGTGAGATAAGTGGGGGCATCACCGTGCAGACAGTGGTGGGTGTGCAGGAGGACCTTGTACTCAATGCGGGCGGAGATAGGGAGCCAGTGAAGTGAGTGAAGGATGGGGGTGATGTGCTCGTACTTTCGCATCCTCATCAGGACCCTGGCAGCGCTGTTCTGAACATACTGGAGCTTTTTAAGGCTCCTGCCAGGGATCCCGATGAGGAGTGCGATACAGTAGTCCAACCTGGAGGAGACAAAGGCATGGACGAGTTTCTCTGCAGCTGGAAGGGAGAGGAAGGGGCGAAGTTTGGAGATGTTACGGAGGTGAAAAAAGGAGGTTTTGCAGATGTGGGTGACATGATTGTCAAAGGAGAGGTGGGGGTCAAACTTGACCCCTAGGTTGGTAACGGAGGGAGAGAGGGGAATGTTGTGGCCAAAAAGTGAAACTGAGGTTATGGGGGAAGAACGGAGTTGTTGAGGAGTACCGGTTTGGATGGCTTCTGTTTTTGAGCCGTTCAGCTGCAGGAAGTTTTGACTCATCCATGTGTTTATCTCCTCCAGGCAGGAGCCGAGACGAGCAACAGTGGCAGAGGGGGGGGACCCAGAGGGGGAGACTTTAAGGTAGAGTTGTGTGTCGTCAGCATAGCAGTGGAAATTAATTCCATGCCTGCTGACGACACACCCGAGGGGAAGCATGTAGATGGTGAAGAGGGTTGGACCGAGCACAGAGCCCTGGGGGACCCCACAGATGACAGTGTGGGGGCGAGATTTAGCATCCCCCAGGACCACACGCTCGGCCCTGTCAGTGAGGTAGGAACGGAACCAGTGAAGGGCAGTGTCAGAGAGGCCAATGAAGTGCTGGAGACGGTGGAGGAGGATGTTATGGTCAATGGTGTCGAATGCAGCAGAGAGGTCGAGAAGAATGAGGAGGGATGTGGAACCGGAGTCAGAGGACATCAGCAGATCATTGGTGACTCTGATGAGAGCTGTTTCTGTGCTGTGGGAAGGGCGGAAACTGGATTGGAATTTTTCATATAGGTGATTTGATTTGAGATGGTTGTGAAGCTGGATGGAAACGACTTTCTCTAGGATTTTGGAAATGAATGGGGGGTTTGAAATGGGTCTGTAATTTGACAGAGGGATTGGGTCTAAGGTTGGTTTTTTGAGTAGGGGTTTTATCAAAGCTGTTTTGAGGGAGGGAGGAACATTGGCTGTTTGGAGAGAAAGATTAATGATTTTTGTTATGAGAGGGGTAATGGATTGGTTGTGTGTTTTGAGCAGAGGAGAAGGGAGGGGATCAAGGGAGCAGGTGGATGGTTTGGATCTGTTAATGATCTTTTCGACCTCCTGCTGCGTTGTGGGGGTGAAATGTGAGAAATGTTGTGTGCTGAAAATTGCCGGGATGTCTTGAATGGGACTATGTGTTTGTATGATAGATGAGCGGATATTGTCAATTTTGGAGGTGAAAAATTCAAGGAACTTGTTGCAGTTTCTGTCAGTATGAGTGTAGTATGGAGTGATCTGAGGTTTGAGAATGTGATTTACTGTAGAGAAGAGCTGCTTGGAGTTACCTGGGTTATTGTTGATGATTGTGGAATAGTGTTCTGACCTGGACACGGTTCAGGACAATGCGGATTCCGTCCTGGTCGTGGAACAACGGACCAGCTCTTTACTCTTGCAGGGATCCTGGAGGGGGCCTGGGAGTACGCCCATCCGGTCTACATGTGTTTTGTGGACCTGGAGAAGGCGTATGATCGGGTTCCCAGGGAGATACTGTGGGAGGTGCTGCGGGAGTATGGGGTGAGGGGGGCACTACTTAGGGCCATCCAATCCCTATACGCCCAAAGTATGAGCTGTGTCAGGGTTCTCGGCACTAAATCAGGCCTGTTTCCTGTGGGTGTTGGCCTTCGCCAGGGCTGTGCTTTATCACCAATCCTGTTTGTGATTTTCATGGACAGGCTATCGAGGCGTTGTCGTGGGGGAGAGGGGTTGTGGTTTGGCGGGCTTGAGATCACGTCGCTGCTTTTTGCAGATGATGTGGTCCTCATGGCTTCGACGGCCTGCGACCTTCAGCGCTCACTGGATCGTTTCGTGGCCGAGTGTGAAGCGGTCGGGATGAGGATCAGCACCTCTAAGTCTGAGGCCATGGCTCTTAGCAGGAAACCGGTGGATTGCCTTCTCCGGGTAGGGAATGACTCCTTGCCCCAGGTGAAGGAGTTCAAGTATCTCGGGGTCTTGTTCACGAGTGAGGGGACGAGGGAGCCGGAGATGGGCCGGAGAATCGGAGCGGCTGGTGCGGTACTGCATTCGCTTTACCGCACAGTTGTGACGAAAAGGGAGCTGAGCCGGAAGGCAAAGCTCTCGATCTACCGGTCAGTCTTCGTTCCTATCCTCACCTATGGTCATGAAGGTTGGGTCATGACCGAAAGAACGAGATCGCGGGTACAAGCGGCCGAAATGGGATTCCTCAGGAGAGTGGCTGGCTTTTCCCTTAGAGATAGGGTGAGAAGCTCGGTCATCCGGGGGGAGCTCGGAGTAGAACCGCTGCTCCTTCACGTTGAAAGGAGCCAGTTGAGGTGGTTCGGGCATCTGGTGAGGATGCCTCCTGGGCGCCTCCCGAGGGAGGTATATCAGGCACGTCCAGCTGGGAGGAGGCCTCGGGGTAGACCTAGGACAAGGTGGAGAGATTACATCTCCACTCTGGCCTGGGAACGCCTCGGGATCCCTCAGTCGGAGCTGGTCAATGCGGCTCAGGAAAAGGAAGTTTGGGGTCCCTTGCTGAAACTGCTGCCCCCGCGACCCGGCCCCGGATAAGCGGATGATGATGATGATGATGATGATGACTAAAGAACCCATTTGGCTCCTCCCACTAGGATACTCAATTGATTTCATTGATTGATCGTGTCGTAAAGTCACTCATAAGCACCTCAACTCAAGCCTTTACATTTGTGATTTAATTGCAACCCGGACACTCACTTATGACAAACGTTTTTTAGTCATATGCTGTTCACTAGTCTATTTTCCTACAAATTAGAATAAGAGTTTAAAAATTGACATCATGTGCCATTGAAGTACAGCTGAAAATAGTAATTGACTTCCGCTCAAACATTGGAGATACCTCCTTGCGGAAGCCCAAGCCTCTTCCAGTCTGGAGTGCAGTCTGTTCCCAGGGGCCCACTGGCTAATAATCCAACCCAGGTGGTTGCAAATAAGTCAAAAATATTGGGAAGCTGAACTGCAATACATGATTTGTGGATAAAATCCCTGATTCAGTTATAAGAAGGAGATTTTGGGTGGAAAGGGCAGGATTTTCTGATCAAAATAATGTAAGTAGTCTCTCTACGTCTCTGTAGTGCAGCCTGTTACAGAAAACAGCCCTCGATAGGAAAAAAGTTCCCAACACGTTACAAAAATCTCAGTGAACCTTGGCCATCTACGACAGAAAATTGGAGAGTGGGCTTTAAGATTTTTCTCAAAAAGGCAAATTTTAATTTTAATCATAGTGGAATTTATGTTTGTTTTTTTTTGTTTTTTAGAATGTGTCCAAATAGGGAGCTGCCCACAGTCCTCAGTGGTCTGAAACCCACCATCTCTCTCACCTAATTTCCCATGAGCTGGCCTCTGACAGTTTTCTAATGATTGCATGAAATGTCTCAAAGGAGAGCAGGAGGGCGACTATGCAGGTGACATTTACACTTAGAGGAAACTGATTGCTTGGTTAAATCATGTGTCTACTGTATGATGCACATTTATTTTAAACCATGTATTGTATTAAAGATACCTTGCTTATTGGTGCATTTTAATTAAAGGCGACATAGACCGGAAGCTGCGTTTGTGTGTGTATCTGCGTCATTACCTCGTTTATGAAACGAAAAAAGTTTCAGAACAAACAGTTCAGCCACTGCTGAGAAAATAGGTTTTTATTGTTTTCCTGGGCTCTGCGAAGCGGATCGGCACTTCCGTATGTTGATGTTGTCATCAGTATACCTCAACACTCCTCTCAACACCGTAGCTCCTCCTGGCACATCCGGTTGCATACATTCAACCGCAAAAGAAGAAGAACTACTCTTGTTGTAGCTGCTGAGATGCAGAGCATCCACCGTGCCAGAGGGGGAGCTGTGTATCTGAGAGCTGGCCTATCAATTACGTCACTTCCAGGTACCTGGCCAATCACAGGACAGTGCACGTTCTGGGGGTGTGAATTTGGTCTGAAACAGCGCAGCTGACGAGAGCGTGAGTGAGTAGATATTTTGATCGGCTCGTTTGCAGCGACTGGGAGGTTTTTAACCATGAAAACAACTTAATATATGTAAGTAGACCTCCATAACTAACATATGTGTGCGATACAAGCATTCAATGTCACCTTTAACACACAGGGTGTGTGACTTGTAAGGTACTTCCTCCTGGACTTTTGTTGTTTGTCATTGTGACGAAGTGGCTTTGTCACTGATTGCAGGCAGCGCATGCACACACAAACATGCGTACACACACACGCCAATGAAGCACTCCGATGTTGCTTAAATGTTAAGCGTGAGTGTGTGTTAATGTTTCTCATTCTGCTGGATACAGTGTAATGCAGTTTGGCAATAAATAATAATAAAAAAAAGATAGGCCTCACTCTATTCAAAATGAATAAGAAAAGTTTAAGTTCGCACCTCAACTGCGTTCTTGTGAGCCATTACACATCATTGGTTATAGTCTTTTTCAGTGGAATACTAAATGGAAAAACACTTCTCTTGCAACCAAGCAGGATCAAATCGGGGCCAGAGGTAACGTGAGATCACTATACCACAGGATTTGCATAAACGACCCACGATCTTCAACTAAGCCTCGCAAATCTCCCAAAGCATCTCTAAACCCTCATCGGGACTATCAGTCACAGGGGGGGAAAAAGGCATGGTCCATTTTGCATTCTATGATGGGATGCCAGAGCCTTGCTACCTGTTCCCTCTGTCTTTGTTTGCAGAGGTTATATAAGTAGAGTGGGTGGGTCATTGATCATATGATTCTCAATAACGATTTGTCGTGTTAAACGTGCAGGTCAACATCTTCCAAAGAAAGTATAGACGAATCCAGCGAGCCGTTTGTGTGTTTCGCCATCTAGTGTCGTCGTCTGTCACTCTCTGCTGTCCATTTACCAGCTGAGAGGTCTAAATATTCATTCAAATTCCAGGCCTACACGGTAGCAAATTATGATTTTAAAAGTAACTAAGCAGATGACAATGTAATGTCAAATTAAGGACTTAATTAATTAATTAATCTCGCAAAAGTACGAGTACTCCACAATGATTACAGTAATGTGAGTAGTCCACCACTGATTAACTCAGCTACTTGATGTTTACATTGTGCTCATTAGTTTGCCCTAGTTAGAGCAACTTAGGTCATATTTCACAATAACATCACATTGAATTAATTTACTCTGTGAGACATCGTTGTCAAAATTAATGCTGCATAAAAAGTACAGGTAAAAGTAGAAATGTACACTTCTAATAATAGCTCCCAATTAATCGCACGTATACTGGAGATGCCATCGCAGCAAAGGCGGCTTGTTTACTTCTATTACTTCGCCGGATTCAAGAGGGTGGGATGTTTGCTGATGTGGGCCTTGAGTGGAGATGATGCATTAGAAATAAGAAGGACTCATTTAGAAACATTATTGCTAATGCTATCAATTTGTTTGACTATATGTCTGTTAGAGTCGTCTTCTTGTTACTGCCAGGATTAAGGCTGGGATTAAGTTGCTGTCTGTAATTGTGGAAGGTAAATGTAGGTCTTGTGAGGGTAAAACTGCAGTAAGAGACAGACAGGGCCAATTGGTGCAGTATGTGCAATTAAGCTAGTTGTGCATGGACTAGCTTATTGTTAGCCAAAATTACAGCCTTGTGTAATTGAAATTGAAATTTTAAAGATAATCAAACACCACCTGAAAGACTGTAACACACAGCCTTTGTGTAATAATGTAATTGTGTTATAATAACACTCAACAGTCATTATAGGTCTGCAAAAGGTTTTACAATTAAAACACTTGTACATTCACGGGTAACAGAACTGCAGGGACCAAGTGGCAAATCTGTAAATTGTGTATTAGTGTAGCTGCTGTTAATAATGTTGCTATTGTTTAATCAGGAGGTAACTATTAATGTCCATTGATGGCAGATGAATAATTATAGTTTTACAATTTTCACATTATTTATTTTCTTCTTTTTTTCCCCCTATTCAATTTACCGATCTGTGTAGCTTTTATTTATGGATTGTGAAGTATGCAGCACCAGTAAGAAAAGTGAGATGCATCTTAAAAGAGTAATATTTTAGGATTATTATGGGTTACTTTTGAAGTATTTAACCGTGATATTGTACCCACCTATTTAATCTGAGAAATATTGGGGAAAGGAATGCAGATTTCACTACCACACTCCCTGAACTGCTCCCCACTCTCCCTCCTCCTCTTAGCCCACTTCTTGGCATTTTTCAGAATCAGGAATTGGGCAGAGTAAGCTTCAGTAGAGGGTGTTTAGTTACCACTTAAAGACTTGTTGTTGATACTTAGGTTCTATCCATCCATCCATCCACTATCCATCTGGCCGTCCGTCCATTAACCCACCCATAGTTTGCTGGAATCTCTCTCTTATGTTATGTGTAATTCTCTATCACAGAAAGACAGTAATCCACCCCCTCACACACTCACATTTTTTAAATTGAAATTGATATAATGCATGCAGAGGACCTTGCCTCATTAAAATCTGATTTTAATCATAAATGTCTTTGTTCTGTAAAATCCTTGGAAAATAACAAATCTCTCACTCTGTGGCTCATTTGCCTTCCTCATGCCTGTTTGAGAAAAAAAAATGTGAGAAAAAGTCTGCCTCATTCACAGCAACAGTGGTGTTCTGACCCACGTGCACGGCTAGATTCATCTCTCATTGTGTTGCTAACAATCACAGTGTCAGTGGTGCCCTTTAGGATGAAAACTTACTTTGAGGACAATCCCAGCAACATTTTTGTCTGGATAAGGGAAAAAAAAAAGTTTTAAAAGCCAGAAAGTCATGTTTACTCACAAAACACACACTCACTGGGATTTCCTAAGCATCAACTGTGTGTGTGTGTGTGTGTGTGTGTAGGTGGGTGCATCAAATTGAAAGGCAGCAGTTATTCCTTCAATAGCTGCTTACGAAGTGAAAACAAAAAAAGGAACTCACCCTTTCAAAACAAACTAAGTGCATCAACACAATCTGAACGACTGTGTGTTTGCGTGCATTTTGCTGGTTCCAGCCTGCGATGACATAATCCCTGTCGTTGGGCAATATAGGCAAACAAACAGTAAGACTCCAATTATGTTCAGATTACCAGGATGAATTGTCTGGTACATTATGTGATTATTTTATTATGTTACTCAGATCAGATTTGTTTTTCCAGGCTGTGTAGACACAAAAATCATATCGTCCAAGAAACACACTCAAATCTTGTGCGTACACTGTGAATACCTCATGCCTGTATGTGATACAAGTGCAGAGAGGAAGCAGCCGTGAGCTCAACTCCTCCTACGCATTTGCAGCTACTCACTCACTCACGCACTCATCAAGTTGACGTTTGTTTGTTTTTTTAAGGAAGGACAGTGGACAATGTCCCATGTTGGTTACGTAGCTCTACCTTCGCTCTCCATGTGAAAGACAAAAGTGTAAATGTTCTGGTCTGAGAACAATGAGCAGCGTAAACACCCTTCCTACCTTCAGTCATTATCTGATTTTCTCCAACTGTATTTCTCTCCAGGTTTGTCTTTTTTTTTTCTTCTCCATTTTGCTGTCCTTTCCTATCTCCCATTTTATCCATCACACTACGAAGCCTTTGTACCAAGCCCCGCCATTGTATGGTGAAGTAGTTCTCACACACAATACCTCACACAATCTCACACACAGACAGGTTTGTACAGCTATTCTTCTCAGGACACTGAATTGACATTGATTCATTTGGACACACTAAACAAAACACTGTCTCTATATGTTCTCTTATTTTAACCTGATCCAAGCATAAATCTAACCCTAACCTTAAAGCCAAGTCTTAACCCTAAAAAAGGCCTTTAAAATTATCCTGACAACGTGAACATGTCTTCAATCAAAATTTGAATCAAAATTCGCTCTCACAGCCAACTACAGACATGTACACACACATACATGTGTGCCAGCCAGCTGAGTGTCTTGTGTATTATATTCGTACTACCTAATGTCATGGAGCTTTCTTGCTCCTAATCCACAATGAATGGAAAAGGGGAAGCTGTGAGGAAGATAAGCCACACTGACTGAACCACCAGCACTCAGTCATAGGGAAAGGTATCATCTGACTGGCCTCTTATCCAGGAAATGTTTCACAATATCTTGCAAATATCACAGTACTGCATGATGTTATGACCTGTTAATGCAAGTGGGGCTTTGGGAAATAAAATGATCACTAATATAGATGCAATGTTTGACCCTGATGTCAACCGTCACAAATGATTGGGATGCAATGATCTTTCTGTATAATAAAAATAATACATTTTGGTTTGGTTTTCAATAAGCCATCATAGATTTTCTACAATTATTTGTACCTTGTAAATGACAGGGGTTTTCATGTCTATTTGGTTATTACACATAATGTTAAACAGTCTCAAGACTGACAGTAGTAGAATGGGACCAGAACTGGTGCTGACTAATTGTGGAAAAAAACAAACAAAATAACAACAACTGAAACAGGGATCTGAAACCTGAACTGGGATCATGTCCTTCAATTCAGGTCTTAAGTGTATGAAGAGCATGGGCTGAGACCTTTATAAAGGTAAGTACGTTTTGTTAAGGTTCAGTTTAGTGAGCCAATTTTGCAGAACGAATTACTTCAGACTGAATTAGCAGTCTTAAAAGGGAATTTATCATGAAAGTCAAACAGGCAGGGCAGAAAGAGTTGATTGTTCCAGGATCCAGAGCAGACAGAGGCAGGTGCATGAAACAGACATTTTGGGTCTGAGCAGAGGCGGAGAAAAAAACGAGAGACTTCTCAAAATATCACACTGGAAAAAAAACTTCAAGAGAGCTGGCCAACACGGTTACTACGCTGACGATCTGGCAGTGGTAGAGGAGAAGAGCCGGGTAGATGTACTGTACTGCAGGTGATGAGGATCGATTGAACACAGCTACAAAGGGGGAGAGTTGGCCACGCCCACACCAACACAACATGCTTGTATTTCTCTAGAACACCTTGTTATACTTATACAATAAAACAAACAATTTAAAATGATAAACATTACATACAACAATTCCTCTGAGGATATATAGTTTATTGAACACAATCACAATAATTGCTGTCCTTTTGATCTTGACAGAGTACATGAAGTATAACTGGCAAGAAAGGCATTTGATATCTTTAACTTTTCTATTCTTAAAGGGTTTTTATATTCTTTTACATCAGAGTGCCTTAGATGCCTGTTTTTTTGGATTGCCATAAATACTTTATGGACGCTCCCTTAAGATCGAAAGGACAGTCATGATTTTGAATTTCAAATGACAAAGACTATCCCTTTTATCCTTGATGAGCGCCTGGTTTCTACTGATATTTTTTTGACCCAATGCAGCACTCTCCTTTTTTTGTGTTTTTTCCTACACATTTACATTATTCATTTGAAATAATAAACAACACAGAGACCACACCATAAGGCAGCTGCCTTAGTATTAAAATAAAAAAAAACAACAACATTACAATGATCTGTAGGGTTAGCTTAAAGTTTTCAGTAGGTTTATTTTAAAGTATAAATTACGAGAAAGTATGTGATATATTAACATTGAAGTTTTAATGACAGTGCCGGCTTTGTCAGAAATAATGATAACTAACATCTCAGATTATGTCTGGTGTCATAATACAGTCCTAATATGATGCAGTCAATTAACCACAATCAGAACTGTTGGAACTGAAAATGAATCTGAATCTGAAAAGAATTTTATCGCATTGTTTTCTCATGTAATTGTATACTATGACAACAAAACCAAAGCAGAAACAGAAAGAAACCCTAACATAATTTGCACGCCTGAAAACAAAACGCAAACTGGCTGAATTGACAAGCTGTTGTCATGGAAACATATTTAATGTCCCAGACATCCAACGTCCATGAACTAGCTATTTTGAGTGTCTGCAGCTGTGTATACTTTGATGCTTGATTAAACTTTTACTTGCATTACTGCATCGAGTAATTGATTGAGCTGTAAATTCTTAATCTATTGATGCACTTGAAATAATCTTTTCAGTCTTGAAATACAAATGAAAAATGTTTTAAATGAATGAATGCTTTGTGATTGCTTTCCATACTTTTTTTTTTCTATGCAGTTTGTGAGTATGGCTGTAAATTACAGACAGATTACAGAAAATAGAATGAGATAATTAATACAGGTAATAATTGTCCATGGAAAGGCTAATCAATGTAGGGAAATGCCAAAGTAATCAATATGGTCGACACGTGTAGTTATTGAGGGTTATTACTAAACAACAGTATTCAGGAGGGAAATAATGATTAGCAGAACTTGCCAATACAGGAATTATTTACACATGGAGGCCATCAGGAGCAGGGAAAAGAGAATGGCCTACTTGAAACCTCATTTCCAGCAATAGAACTGGACAGTATAACTGCAAGACACTTCACGTTCTTTGCTCATGGGATTTTTCAGGCTTATATTTGTATTATTTATTTGAAGGTTAGGTAATCTGTCATCTCCAAATGGAATTTTGATATTAATAAAATCCATCTATTTGCTTTTTTTTTGTTTCACTCAAGTCTATTTTTTAGATATATATTAAAAACACATTAAACTCACATAAAAACTCAATTCTCAGGTCAGGTCTGATAGTATTGCTAGACACAGCCTGTTTTCAGGTGAAGGAAGCAGCATTCAGGTAAATGTGACATTGTTTCTGTTCCCCAAGACCAAACAGTGGCAGAATGATAACCTTTACAATAACAAAAATCACCTAAATTTACACACTGCAAATTTAAATAATTGATTTTATTTTTTAAATGTTGAAGAAAAACTATATGACAGTAGTATTAAACAACTTCATATACAAGTGCCAGCAACAAATTGAATAACAAAAACATGATAATTGTATGACATAATACATTACAAATTCTATTAAGATAGCACCTTTAGGTTTGACAACAACAATGTGATTGGCTGACTAAAATCTGATGAGATTACAGAGCCAAAACTATTTGAGAGATTGTGTTTTTATTTATGGATTATGGTGTGATCGTAAGGCTCAGTGGGGAATGTGTTAGCTTGGCTAAACAATTAAAATGTGTTTTGAGTTTAGTGTAATGACTTTTTCATTCGCAGTCCGACAGGTGATGGCTTCAGACAAACAAGCTGTTTTTAACTGATCATTTACGGGTGAGGTTTTCTACTCTTTTGCAGGGTATTTCATCATGAATGATTGTGTGTGTGTGTTGGTGCGTGTGTGTGTGCGTGTGCTGACATAAATCCATCAAAACAGCACTGCCAGCCAGCATGTGTATACTGTGCGTACTCCATCAGATTTACTCCTGCTGTCAGCTCTGTGATTGGTCCAGGGACAGCTCAGGACATCCCCCTGGGCTTCCAAGCTCTTTATCTTGTCAGAGGGGCAATCAGCAAAATAAGGCGCACTAGATTTACCCCTCAGCTCCCCACAGGCTGGATGGAAAGGCCTATAAGCTTGGGATGGATGTCCTAGCCTCTGTGCACTTTTTCTCTCTCCCCCTTCTCTTATCCCTCGCTTCCCCTCGTCAGGTGACAGATATGCGGGGATCACTCATTCCTTATGGCCCAAAGAGGAGTAGCATCCATCACTCTCTTCCTGTGCCTCCTCCACTCCACACCTTTATTCCTCTCTGCTGCCATCCAACCACCGGACCATAAGCTGTCCGTCAAAGTGACAGGACCTACCACTCTATCACAGTGAAGCTGCACGGCCCATAGGACTCTATTATGGCTAATCTGCTGCCTTTGACAAAAGCCACTTACACAGGCCTGCCTCCAGGGTGTGTGTGTGTGTGTGTGTGTGTGTATATAGTTGTTACCGCTTTATGAACTTTTCTGACATAAACCCTATCCTTGTCAGGACCTGGTCATGATGAGGCAGAACCTAATTTCTGAGGATTTCGATAAGTTGAGAGCTTAGGCATTAACTGGTTATGAATAATGTTAGGGTTAGGCATTAACTGGTTGTCTAAATGAATATAAGTCAATGCAAAGTCCTAACAAGAATAGTCTTGTGTCTTGTCTTCCTTATGATAATAAACATCAAGTACAGATATGTAAATTATTACATTTTAAGGTGAAGACATGTTGTATGGTTATGATGAGGTCAGGGTTTGGTTAAGTTCGGTTAAAATGCAGACATTATTTCTCTTTCTTCACCTCAATGTACTGCTATCGCTAAAGGAGGCAGATGAGTAAGGAGAGGAGAAGCCATGGCGGGCAAGCTAACTTGCTAAGCTAGCAAAACCACAACTTAGGGAGTTATGCAAAAATGTTGCCAACAGAGGGTAAAGTATTAATCAATTTGCAAAATGAGTGCTTGTTCAGTGAATTGAGTAGATAAATAATTGCAGATAGTCCGACAGTAGCATAGCCGCGGGAACATGCGCTGCACTTAACTCGCAACTCGCTACATTGATTAAAAAATAGAATATATATATAATGCGGTTTGACTCCTACACCATGGTAATATTGTTACATGCAATATACGCATTGATATGAGTCTCATTAATAGGAATAAAGAGAAAATCACGAAACACAACACAGATAATTCAGAGCTAAACCAGGAGCATCGGCCATATTAATTAAGCCTGCAAAAATCTTAACACACAACAATAGAGGGAATTATCGGCGCAATCCTGTGTATAATGTAACCAGAACAAACAGTAGTCTAGGTCACAGAGTTCATGTAACTGTCCATGGTGCTGATCATCTTGGCAACAGTAAACATCCCTCGTTTGTGGATGGAATTTAGACATATTTGCAGCTATGTCCTGTACGGTGTTACCAGGAGAGTCGCTGAAGACATCTCCTATCATTTTTAGCTGCGTCTCCAGTCAGTCCCTGTCAAAGTTGAAAGGAAGGTTCAGGGATATCCACATTCACGGCACAAGGGGAGGGGGAGTGAGCTCTCTCTCCGAGGGAGGTGGCCGGCAATATCAATGGTAGTGTATGGGTAAGTAACATTTAACAATTGAAATTATGTAAAATAGACAGAACATACTCGACAAAACAATAAACGTTAGACTGACATTGGTATGTTAGTAACAGGTTAATAACAATTGAAATTATATAGCACACACAGAAAAAACTCGGCAAAACAATACATAGACAACATTAGACTGACATTCAGGTACTGTTTCTATAGCAATCGTTAACAACCACATTAAGAGATATATACAACATATATATACATATACATATATATATACATATATACATATATCAGTTTACTATATCAGTTTAGTTTAATTTATCTTAGTGTGTGTGTGTGCGTGTGAGCGTGCATATCAGTGTATATGTGCAGGGATTGTCATTAAATGTGGTTGAAATCTGGGTATATATATATATATATATTCTCAGACTTTCATTCCATCAAAGACTCATTCAATATATTCAGACTTCCTATATCCTTAAATGAATTTCCTGAATGGCATGCCATAGTATATATGGCGTCAGGGAAGAAATCTATGTTACGTTAGTGTTCATTCGAAGTCACGTACATGGATGAAAACATGTTTTTTCATGCTAAACACTATCTTTTAATAATCCACTCTGCGTTTCAGAACGTTATATGGCTAACATTGTCATTAGCTAGCTCAGTATTTAAAATGCAAATGATACGCACATATACACAAAACTTATATTCGATCAGATGATTATATTATAAGCTGTAACAGGAGCATGTGAGCATCTGAATAACAAACCACCCTGATGTGCTTGAATAATGTGTGAATGACACAGCTTTGGGTATAAAGTAATTATTTTATGCTAATGATTTAGCAACTAGCTGAGCATTAGCGCATCATCATCAGCCAGGAGCTTATTCAGCTACATCCACACTACACCACACCACAGAGCCACTTAAATGTCAAATTTAATTTGAGAAAATTAGAAAGATTAAAAATATGTATTTATCGTTGATCCTTCTAACTCTTAAGTATATTACTTTAATTTTTTTTCTTTTTTTTTACGAAATGTACCTTTTATTTTTCTTTGGGAACCCCCTGGGACCTCTTCATAGAACCCTTAGGGGTCTCTAGACCTGCTATTGATAACCATTGTTCCAACTATTACAATAGTTTATGTCCTGTGGACTAAGAGATATCAGATGTCACTGACAGCTAGACTGGGAGGTGGTTGGATTATGTAAATGAATTGGCTCCCCAGAAGGTTTGTTTATCCCTAAACCAGTTTGAGGAGTGCCTACATTCAAATGGCCACATCTTCTTCAAATATTTTCAGATTTCCGTGTGTTTCATTGTTGGAAAGCTTAGAAATCATACTTTCAGAATCTGTAAATTACTCAAAATGCCCCTCGGGAGACTTGTTCCTGGTTTTTCCATGGCTGGGCACATACATGTATATATACATACATGTATATATACATATATGTATACATATAAGTCATAGAAACCAGACTGTGTGTGTGTGTCCATGATTAAAAGCTCATCAGTGTACCTGTCAGTCATCATGCAACAAATTCATCCATAATTGATTTTCCTATGGGAAATTCTTCTTGATACTATGTATGACATTAGAAAAGACAAATGTTAATTACAAGGTTCTTCCAAATCTATACACTAACTTTATAAAACTCTTACACACAGTCCACGCAGAAGGTGACCTGAGCATACCACAGGGATCCATACGCACTTAACAGCACATTGCAGCTCTGCTTTGTTTTCTCATCACGTTTCCTCTCTTTCCTTCCAACCCCGTGTCACAAAAATATGTTCCAAGACAACTGCAATGTATTTTCCAATTAAGTTTTGTAATGAGCATATTTTCTCCCAGATTACATTTATTTTTAACATAGTGACATGATTTGAGAGATGTCTGCCAGGCATCAAACCACAATTTTGGAATAAGTCAATACCAAATGTTGTGTTTGAGTATGAGTACATACAATGTGTTTATTTGTGGAATTGTTGTTGACACAATAAGGATGTAACAGCCACTTATCATAATATAGATAATTACCAAAATGGCATGGGTAAAATAGGATTTTCCTTTTTCAATTAGAAATAGAAATATAATTTTCAAAGATTAACACCTTTCAGGGGTGTTTCATGAATGGAATTTACATTTACATTTAAGCATTTAGCAGACACTTTTATCCAAAGTGACATACAAGAGAGGAAGAGAGTGTTTATTATAACTGAACAAACACACAATAAACAATAAACGGGCTATCACAGTTGCAAAAGGATAACTGTGCATTGTCATCATAAATATAGGATTTAGAATGAAATTAAGGATTTCTGAGGATGAAAAGTTCATAGGTTGACTAAGAATGTCGCAGGAGAAATTGGCACTTAGCGATGTGTTGTTTGCAAACGAGCCGGCTCTAAAAGCTGATTCTTTGTAGCGAACAAGAAGAGACGGCTTCCGTCAGTGAGAGCCATATCTTCTGCCACTCCTGCTCAGCTGCTGATAATCCATGCAGGCAGGGGTGGGACTTTATTTTCAATGACACGTGAGAACAGACTAGGATCATACCATTTTGTAAAAGAAGAAAGGGAGCAGATCCTCAGCCAGTGTAGCATTACAGACCAGGTACACACAGAGCCACAGAGAGGCGATGGATCCAGATTTAAAATAAAGCTTGCTGGGAAAAGTTTAAGAAATGAGCGAAAACCGAAATAGACGCAGCATCTGGCTGCATTTCAAAGATATTGAAGAATAAAAAGCTCAGTGTTGGTTGGTTAGGAGCAAGTTCCTTGTTCAGTTGTTCATTTAAAGGTTTGATTAAAATGCGTTGTATAAAAAAGTAGTAACTGTGTATTTTTTTGGAATGAAAAAAATGCATAAACCACTGATTACTGAAAAAACTGCTTACTGACACACAAACCATTCATAATTTCTAAATTAGGCTAAAATAGAAAGCTCTAAGTGATAATAAGTTAAGAGCCATTTAGGAGCCATAAGAGTCATCAGAATTTTTTGAAGCAGATCCAGCTTTTCTTGTTCTTCTGTTCTTCAAGCCAGATTCAAAAAGGCAGTCAATGCAGTGGAAATATCTGCTGTTGAGGACTTTTTTGACTATCAGTGAAAGCTTCTATACGACGGGTCTCAAACTCAAATGACCTGCGATCCACTAAGTGTCTAGTTTGGTCAGTAGGGGGCTGGTCAAGTGAAAAAAAGTCCAACTTTTTGATAAAAAGACATTGGAATAATAATATTTACGATGATATTTCACATCATTTCAAAATAGAGGTATTTATTTTGAATAATAGTTGACAATATCAACATATTCACGGTGCAAAATGCGGGCCACATGACATTAATTGGCGAGCTGAATGTGGTCTGCGAGCCACAGGTTTGAGACCTCTGTTCTATACCAAGGGCATGCAAGTGCTGCAACGCCAATGGAAGAAGTATGTAGACAACAGTGGAGACTCAAATTCAACCAGGTCAGCCTTTCAAGTTTTCGGCCCACCCCTATAGATCAATGAATCTCATGCGAACTGTAAAGTGGCAAAGCTAAATAGAAATCTTCTAGTAACCCAAAACAATCTAACCATACTCATTATTATAATGCAGTTAAAACACTAGCACATCTGAAAATAATTGACCTAATGTTGGTTCCGAAGTACAACCTTGTGTTTATCGATGGTTTTCTGAAATTTATAATGGAAACATATTATGTTGGAGCGTGAAACAAGCTGCCTTTTGACCTGATATCCAGCCCTACGCTCTCTAAATTTAATAGAAAGATACCTATTCTCCCACATCTTCACTTAAATTGTCTGTTTCTGTGTGTGTTTGCCCTATGGATAACTGTGACTATGCAGGAGCTAATATGAATGTTTTGTGTTGATTGATTTTGTTGGTATATTACGTGTTTGGCACATTTGCACATTGTGTTGCCTTCTGTTGTAATGCACATTGAATGTATTTGTAATAAAGCATAACATTACGCATAACATTTGATACTTCAACTGGGCAGGTTATTTTATATTTAGTGATTTAAACCAGATAATAATAATAATTTATCAAGTTACACGTGATGAAATTACATGATTAGGATCTTCACAAATGCATGTTTACCATGTAAGCACTGTTGATTAAATTTTTCAATATATTTAACAGAAAAACTGCTCAGTTTTTACCATAAATGCAGATATAAAATGGTAATTGCTCATCTCTGTTGCAAGAAAATCCTACATGGAAAGTGCACTGTTCCATAAAATTAACTGAAAAAGAAAAACATGTTTATCTCATTATCTTTGATATAGTGGGACAACAAAAGCTGACGTCAGTTTCCTAGAACATACTGTACTCCAACATTTGACTGCCCATGTAGGTTCAGATCGGAAAAGTGTCCATGCTGCGAGGGCAATTTGTAAAGTTTCTGTTGTTTTTGCATGTTTTACCTTACCTGGCAGACATCTCTCAAATCATGTCACTATTGTGATTTGTTAAAAATAAACTTAATCTGGGAGAAAATATGCTCATTACAAAACTTGAAAATATATTGCCTTCATTAGCATCAATTCTAACTTCAATTGATCCCGACAAATCTCACAACACCATCCATTAAAAAAACAAATGTCCTATTAAACCACATCTTCTCCAAAAAACTGGATTTGAATAACTGTCATAAGTGAATATTACTAAAATTGTCCTAAAAATCGAATTCTTAATTTCCAACAAAATTCCTTCCAAGTTGGGCCACTCAAATGTTTTGTCCATCAAATTCCTATGAATAACTTTATGAATTCATTCATTAATCGTCTACCACTTTATCCTCGACATGAGGGTTGCAGGGCCACTGGAGCCAATCCCAGATGATGCAGGGCGAAAGGTGATGTACACCCTGGAAAGATTATCAGTCCATCACTGGGCAAACACAAAGAGAAGAACAACCATTTAATCTCACATTCACCTACAATATGGATGGTCTTTTTGCTGCAAAGCAACAGTTCTTGTTAACTTGTGTGCTTCTCGTCCACGTCTAAAAATTGGTTGGCGGCTGTCGCAGGCACGTTTAAGGACTTGTCTGCTCGAGATTTTTGGTGTACTGTATGTGCAATAACAGAATTTAATGACTCGTCATCATCACTGACTGAATTAGTGGCTTTTTATCAGTCGAGCTCCTCACTGGCGACGGAGCTCAGTGTCAGCTCAGCTGTGATCCACACTACATTACCTCCTCATTAAAAGCGTATTAAAAGACTGCGACAGCCTCAGAAACTATTATGATATTATGATGACTGTGGCAAATACAGTGTGGTCCAAAAGTCCCAGCACCACTTTTGCACTGAACTGTAATGAACAGGATGGATGAGCAGCAGTGTGCCAGTATATCTCAACTTAAAGGTGCAGTGTGTAACTTTTGGTGTGTTTTTTTTTGTTGTTTTTGTTGTTTGAATGTCTTTCTAGTGCCTGAGTTTAGTCTTCATGAACAATGTTAGGATTAACAGTATGACTGGTTATAAATTTTGAATATTAATAATTTATTTCTTATTAAAACATTCTTCATAGCAGCCAAGCGCTTCTTGAGTGCATGGCTGCTGTGTTTCTTTGTCAACCACAGAGATGACAGGTTAGATGACAGGTTAGACTCATAGACATCTAGAGGTGAAAGCATGGACGTCACTAACATCATATTAATCTAAATCGGACATTACAACAACACTGTGTGTAAGCAAGTAAGCCAAGTCATGTGATGCTATACTAGGCCCAGTTACCAAGTCCTTGAAAGATGCAAAAGTGTCCTTTTGTGGTGTTGTCTGTTGGTCCAGAGACTGTGTTTCTGGTGTCTGTTGCTCAGGTAAGGGATCTTTATAGACGGAGTTTTATAACCCTCTTCATTGTTGAGCAAAGGGCCATGTGGTCTCCATCCAAGATGCGTGTGACTCCATCTTGAATGAGCCGATCCCCAACAAGAGAAACTATTTTTTATGCTGCACCCTTCACCTGAAAACATGCTCGGTCAAGCAATTCCATCAGTCTGTTCATGTTTTTACATGGTGACTCTACATGGGACCTGCATAATTTGCCCTCTCCAAGCCCATGTCCACTTAGTACCCTTTCCCGAGTACCTGGGTACTGTGGCTAAGTGGGTATGGGCTTGAAGTGAGCAAATTATTCATGTCCCATATAGGGCCACATCAGTGTTGTTTATATTTAAAATGTACTGCAGTTTTAAATGGGTATGAATCAGCCAAGAATCTCTATGCACATCCGAGAATCATAGCCAGTGTAAATTTCACACACAGTTATGTGTGGACTCACATTTGTGATTCTAGACCACATCAATTACATACAGACATGTATATCAACCACTTTCCCTTTTGCTCTTTTGTTATAAATTGGATTTAGAAAATGAGAGTAAAGACAACCTGGTAGATCATAGATCATAATGTTAGCATGTATTCATGAATGTCCTCAGAACAATGTCTTCGAACTGTTGTGTGCTGCTTGACGGACATCACACCACCCACAAGCCCACCACCTGTTTCTCAAAAGTTTGCCTGGAATACTTGTTAACTATACTTTTGAAAAATGAAACTGAGGTGATGGATATAAAAAGCAATTTGCCAAAAATCACATTGACACATTTTATTCTATAGAGAAAGTAACATTTCATCAAGTGTTAGAATAGGCTGCTCTGCAGTTCAACACGATGCCTTACTGATGTGAAAAATTGTAACGTTTTTGTAAAGATGCTGTTATACTAGTGTATAATCACTGCAAACTAAAAATGGATATATTTTTGTTTAGACCTTATATTTTAGGCAAGGGTCATCCATCTTGAGCTGCCATGTTTCTACAGCAGCCCGTATGCAAATGAAGGAGGCTCTGCCCACATAAACCAGATGCATAAGCCAAGTTTGAAGCATCTGTATCTATGGCAACCTTATCATGTTCCTGATAACTTGACAACAACATTCTGTCTGGTATGTGAAGATGTTATTTATTCTCTCATGCTGCTTAACCCTCTTATGACCATAATGATAATCAGGCCGTCTGGATTTATTTTGATTTTATGGCTGTAGAATTGTCAAAAAATGTTCGGTGAGTGAGTGCTTCGGAGACAAACAACCATCCAGTCTCACAATCACTGTCAATTTAGAGTATCCTATTTCCCTAATCCCCATATTGCGTGTCTTTGGACTGTGGGAGGAAACCCGAGAACCCGGAGAAAACCCAACATGCAAATTCCATGCAGAAAGGCCCTTATTTCAACTGGGTCGCGAACTCCGGTCTTCATGCTGCAAATGCAAGAGTGCTAACCACTACACCAACCATGTGGCCATTTAGAAACACGGTACTGAGAAGCTGAGGTCACAAACGTGTGACTCGCTGCTGAATTGTCTGTGATCTGTGATCTTGACGGTCGTTTTGCAAGTCCTGAGGGCGACCGTAATGATGTATAATGAAGTATATGGCGCAAAGGTTTATTTCTCTGCTTTCCACTATCCATCCATCCATCTTCTACTGTGGTGAGTGCTGTGCCAATTTCAGCTGACAGATCAGCCAGTCCATAAATGTTGAATTTTTCTAGATACTACACAAGGTCTAGGAGTTATTGTAATGAGAAATAAGCATGACGCACGACAGGATGGTAACAGAAGGGTTAACGTGAATAAACCATCTCAATAGCAATGGCATAGCTGAGTAAAAATAACAACTTAAATCAAAGCTCAGATGATGGAAAACCAAGCGGAGTGATGGAAATATGGTATTCAGTATAATGATGTGAGGAAGGTCACACAGATTTTACATTGCTCTGCACAGATCAGACATTTTGGTCTCCGGAGACTTGAGTCAAATGTATGTCACACACTTCTAGTGCATCATCATTTATTCACTAAGTCTGTTTCAACTGTACTTTATCACATTCTGCTCTCGTCAATACATTTCCCCCTCAGGCAAATGCAATTTTTTTTTACAAAACCTTTTTTTTTTTTTTTTCAATTTAATGAATGAGCGACAGAATTATTATTATTTTTTTTTTTTTTTTAAAAAACTAGTAGCATCACTCCACTTTTTTAGATTCTCGATTTTCCATTGGGGTGTTCCTTTAATAACTTGACATGCTGCCCAGTTGTTGGATTGTATAGATTTTCCCCTTTTTTTTTTAACTGAATGGGATTTCTGTTGCTCTGGTAATTTAGCATTAGCCTTCACACGTTCATCTTTCGCTGTGGTGCCTTTGAACTAGTGCTTACACATAATATCCCTCAAATGCATGAGGTTAACACCAGAGTGTCTGCTCTAAACCCACAGGAAAAAACCATGACGCGAACAGCAGCCCATCACATAACCCCACAGGCAACTTCACAGAGCTCTTTGTCAAGAAAATGATTTCTAATTCAGCCCAAACTATCATAAAAAATGACCTTGTGTGGCTCAGGCAGCTGACTAAAGCCTCTAAAACTCCAACTGAGTCTCTAAACCTTGACTACAACTCTCAATCCCTGCTATTCTCCATGGTGGTACGAGCCGAGGCACATCCTCAGGGCTTGTCATTTCACCTCTGCCTCTCTTCTTTTGTTGCATGCCATCCCCATTTCTTCTTTTCGCTCCTTTCTGACAAGCTGCTGAGCTTCATCCTTCTCAGGCGAGTCACTCACATAGGGAGGAAGAACTGGATAAGGGAAAACAGTCGACTTGCTCTACCCCGTCCTCTCCTGGTTCGCATTTAGTCTGTGAGGTGGGTTTGGGAACTTGACAGTGATAATGAGCAGCAGTGAAGGACGAGTTTGGTACCAACAAATGACACTCCAGTATATGTTGTTAAATTCCAGCACTTCAATGGATACTAATGAAAATGCGATGGCTCTTGAAAGATACTGTAAATGTATTGGATTGCTGTGTATTTTCCAGTGATGTGGTGGTAAATCTTCAAAAGTGTGACGTTTAACACCATTCACACCGGCTGCATGTCTCCTTCTCACCTGCCGAGAAGATTCTGTGCAACTTCTGTAAAGTTCTACATAGACTTTGCCTTTGAAAACCACACTTTTTAAATACTCAACTAAATACCAGGACCCTTCAGTATGAAGCCATGTATCTGTCAGTCCTGCACATAGCTCACAATAAGTCTCTGGTAAAAAAATAAATACATATACATACAGTACATGTCTTGAAACAGGGAACTGAAACGGTAAAAGTGTGTTTTACTTTGAAACAGGAGCATGATGTGTTGTGTTTGTGACAGATGCTGACACTGAAACTGCGAAGAAAGATCATTTTCACTGTCTATTCTTGCCATGAGTCAAGTCAAGTGACTTTTTTATTTATGTAGCCCAACATATCAAACAAACAAACCTCCATGGGCTTCACAGTCTGTACAGGAGGTGACACCAGGGTCTATCCTTAGACCCTGAAGTGAGGAACAACTCCACCCAAAAAAACCTACTAGAAACAAGCCAAATTCAAATTGATTTAAATGTTCTTCTTCATAGGAGTTTTCCTTTTCTTGATTGAGATGACTTTAAGAACTGATATTGAATTGACCTATAAATCATAAAATTTATTAAGAGTTAGATTTTTTTTTTCTTCTCAAAACTAAATAACTTACAACTTCAACAGATTACAAAAACATCACATTCATAAAGAAGGGTATGACGCTGAAATGTGCAACTACAGAGTATATTTGCACAAATTAAACAACCATCTCAAGCTCTCATTTATCCCAAACTAATTTCAGTCTGGCACTCTATTCTTGTTTCTATTCTTGCATCTCACATTTATTTACAGTACTTAAATCACAAGTTTTAAAAAAAAATCTTTACCTAGCAGGTGCAGTATTTCTTTTGCTTGTTTGTATTGTATTGTATAGTGTGATTTATGTTTGCTGTCTCTGTCATACTGTGCATTGCTCTGCTGTGGAGACACATTCTTTAAAGCTTACACTAGCATCCTTCTCCACTGGCATTTCCTTTCACTATGAGTAGCATTAGCCTTGTTTGTTAAGGCCATTGAAAATGAGCCTTTGGCGGTCTCTGTCTATAACGTGACCTTTGCAGATCGTCACTGTCCCTCATGACATCGCTCCTCTTAACCCGAGAACCTGCTTTGTTGACAGGTCCACTTAAAGTATTTATTCTCACACTTGAGAATCGATCACTCTGACTAATAGCACAAGTATTCAGAGCTACTACAAACGATTTTAAAATGCTATGGATTAATGTGTTTTGTTTTGTTTTTCTTTAACACCTAAATTAACTGCAGGGATTTATGAAATATCAATGAAAGTGAAGCTTAGGCTGAATTCTTTAAATCTCTTGCTTTGTCTGAATAGTCAAAACATTTCATTTTGCTATTGCAGAATAAGAGTAAACATGTTATGTTCTCTTTTTAAAATGATATTATATTGATTGACAGCAGAGTGTAAAAAACAACAAGTAGATCAGTAAAAAAGTAACAACCCAATACAAAGAAAGAACACAGTTGCATAATTATTATGAAAGAGCAATCTCTTGAAAATGCTTTACAAAGGGGGCCAACATGATTTATTTTTAATATAAACATTGCATAAAGTATTCCACATGCGTCCAAAGCAACATCATCACTGCTCAGTTCCAGGAGAGATCTAAACGATGAAGCTTCCTCATATTTCTGATGAACTTACATAAAAAAAGACAGAAACACATCAATTTAAGCTTCCCACGCCAATTATTATGAGTTTGAGTGAGTGTTTTTTTTTTGTTTATAAGGGCACTTGACTTGAGTGTTTCCTCAAACGGACTGCCTGTTGACCTGTTGGTTGTGTTTGTCAAGCACCAACACAGCTGACAGTGACACAGTGCCGCCATTACCACGTATGGAGCTCACATTCCTGCCTAATTGGGTTTGAAGCCCCTGAGGCCGTACATGTTCGTTAAAAGAGGGCGACTGACCTGGCTGGTGTGTGGGGTTTGGGATTGTGCAGTATGATTAAGGTTGAAGGGTCACTGAGTTGTGTGTGTGTTGGTCCCTTGTGCATGTTTGTGTTGGGGGAGCTGGGAACTGAAAGCACAGTGGTGTTATCGTTGGACTCCTTGAAGACTGTGGAAACTCTGATTATTATTTTTTTTTTGTTCTTTTCATCAAGGAAACATTTATTTTCCTCCTTTATGGCTCTGTCACTTGTAGCTCTGTTCTGTATCTAGGTGCGCTCACCGGGGAGAGAAACCAAGGTATGATAAGAATGCAAGCGAAGCAGCTCCAATACCAATTTCCTTACTTCATCTAGATATGCTTCCTCAATATTCTGCCAGCTACAGCCATGCTTAATCTCCACCCTCTGTTTTTTTTTGGATTTTCTTTATCCCTCTCCGCTATGTGGCCCTCCACATTCAGCAAGGGTTATTCATCTAAAGTTGATTAGCGTTTTAGCAAGTGCAGAGTGCACTTTTTTTCCTAAAGATAAAGCCATCTCTCCCTCTGCAAGTGCGCTTACTGCGACATGATGAAAAGCACACACAGATGAATGCTCCACTCCTCCACTGCCCTATATTTCCCTTTTCATTCAGCAGAGTAAGTTTAGTCATCGGCACCGCACGAGTTACATATGTACTGTGGATGATGAGGAGGAAGGGGTGGAGGAGAGAGGAAGGAAGGGGAGGAAAACAGGACATATCAGTGAAAAGGCGAGCGCTGGCGAAGGGGTGGGACGGTGCGGCTTGTCTCTGAATAGATGGTGATCACAGGTGGCAGCAGTAGCGCGGGGCATTGCGGTGCGGCAGGCGGAAACCGTGCGAGCGGCACACAGCTGTAGTTATTCAGAAGAGTCGGAGTCTCGAAACTTCCAAAACCGAGATTTTCTCCGGGAGGAGGAGAAAGAGGCACATATGGATAATTACAGGTGAATGGTTAAGCAGCAATGACGCATGTGGTGCAGATGAAGTTGTTCAGTTTTCCAAATTATATATTTTTTTTACCATGAATAAATTATTTAAAGCTGCATTGCATAACTTTTGATGATTTTTGTCTTGTTTCACTGTTCGATATATATACATGTATATATATGTGTGTGTATATACTTTATATATAAAGCATATATTATATTATAGCATTGTAATCATCATGCCTGCTTTACATCAGCGTATAAATTGCATAGAACTTTTCAAACACAAACAGCTTCAATAACACCCCCGCACACCAATTTGCAAGTGAGGAAACAATAAAATATAATATATAAGAAGCATAAATCATGTATCAATAGCGAGGTCCTAGGAGAAAATCAGTGGTTAACCAAAGAATGAAAGTTGTTTTTTTATTATAATAGAGGAAAGTGGAGTGATAGGTTAGACTATATATTCTCCTTCATTCCCTTTTTAGCAAATTCTGTTTTATTAAATTTGTGTTTTGTTTTGTTTTAGATTCCATTTTTAAGACGCCAACTGTAAATATCCATGTGCAATTTGTTTTGTTTTCAACGTAGCCGATGAACACGAGGCGTGGAGCCATGTCCAGACATCAGTCGGCATCTGTTTTGCATGCTTCTATGTTTTTCAATTCTCGTCAATTCGGGAAAAAAAAAGACGATGTTTACACTGTCATTTCCTTTTCTTTGCTTCTAGTGTCTAAAATAACACTATTGCCGCCTTGATTTCAAAGCCGGTACCTGGCTAGAGGGCATGTGTGTAGTGTCGTGAAGCAATTTGTGTTTCTTGCGCAACTCAAGACTTTGCAAGATCTCCTGATTCTTATGACTCAAGGTCAGCGACTCTGATCTTGCAAGGCTGGTTCTCCATTAACAGAGAGTGGAGACAGCCATTTAACCATCACATTGTCTTAGGTTAAGTGATTACATTATAATAGATACATACATCAAGATGGCGCCGCGGATGGTTGCCTCGGTGTGTTGGTGCGCGTTGTTTTGTCTTGTTTTGTGTTTTAACTCCGTTTTTTGCGATTATACCCGGAGCTCTTTCACCAGAGAAGAGCTCATGAACATCAGGGTAACAACACCAGCGGACTTATTTCCTACTTTTCTTCTCCCCACACTGGAAATTTTGGACATTATGGTCAAAGGTGTGCTCACCTTCGTTCACGCAGTGAAACGCCGGAGGAGAGGGAAACGGGCCGGTGCGCTCGTGCGTCTTCGCCAGCGCGGATTACGCACAGAACTACCGGGTATATTTCTCTCTAATGTGCGTTCACTGGCCAATAAACTGGATGAATTACAACTGCTGTTGGGGAAAAACAGGGACTTCTACTCATCGGCTGTTTTGTGCTTCACGGAGACGTGGCTGTGTGGAATAATACCGGACTCTGCGCTGCAGCTGGCAGGCTTCCAACTCTACAGAGCGGACAGAGACACGGAACTTTCCGGCAAAACCAAAGGTGGAGGAATCTGTTTTTACATCAACAGTGGCTGGTGCAACGACGTGACAGTGATCCAGCAGCACTGTTCTCCTGACCTGGAATCTCTCATCATAAACTGCAAGCCTTTTTATTCACCCCGTGAGTTTGCTTCATTCATTCTGGTCGGTGTTTACATCCCACCGCACGCCAGCGTGCAGGAGGCACAGCGCATGCTCGCCGATCAGATACTGTGTGTGGAGCGGATCAACCCGGACTCTTTAGTTATTGTCCTAGGTGACTTTAACAAAGGAAACCTCACTCGCGAACTCCCCAAGTACAGACAATTTATTAAATGCCCGACCAGAGAGGAGAAAATTCTGGATCACTGTTACACCACAGTCAGGGATGCTTATCACGCCGTCCCCCGTGCTGCACTGGGACTCTCTGACCACGTCATGGTCCACCTGATTCCTGCTTACAGGCAGAAACTAAAACTCTGCAAACCTGTAGTGAGGACATCAAAGAAGTGGACCAGTGAGGCTGTGGAGGATCTACAGGCGTGTTTGGACTCTACTGACTGGGATGTATTCAGGACTGCTACCAACAGTCTGGATGAGTACACAGAGGCTGTGACGTCATACATCAGCTTCTGTGAGGACTGCTGTGTTCCATCATGCACCAGGGTGAGTTACAACAACGACAAACCCTGGTTCACAGCCAAGCTCAGAAGGTTAAGGTTGGATAAGGAAGAGGCCTTCAGGAGTGGTGACAAAGACAGACTTAAAGAGGCAAAGTACAAGTTTAGCAAGGCGGTGAAAGAAGCTAAACGACTGTACTCTGAGAAGCTCCAACACCAATTCTCAGCCAACGACTCTGCGTCTGTCTGGAAAGGGCTTAGGCAGATCACCAACTACAAGCCTAAAGCCCCCCACTCCTTTAACGACCAACGCCTAGCCAACGACCTGAACGAGTTCTACTGCCGCTTTGAAAGACAGAGGGACAGTCCTGCAACCATCCCCCATAACACCTCCCAACACCCCCAGCTCCAGTGTTTCACCTCCACCTCCCCCACCTCAGCAGGGGCCTGGGCATCTCCACCAATGCCCACCTTAAAGGTCCCCCCCCCCTCCACCCCACCACCCACCTCAGTGTTGACTCTTTCCATCCACGAGAGGGACGTCAACAAACTCTTCAGGAAACAGAATCCCAGGAAAGCAGCTGGTCCGGATTCTGTCTCCCCATCCAGCTTGAAGCACTGCGCTGATCAGCTGTCTCCAGTGTTCACAGACATTTTCAACACCTCATTGGAGACATGTCACGTGCCAGCCTGCTTCAAGACCTCGACAATAATCCCTGTTCCCAAAAAGCCAAGGACCACAGGACTTAATGACTACAGACCCGTCGCCCTGACCTCTGTGGTTATGAAGTCCTTTGAGCGTCTTGTGCTTTCACACCTGAAAGCCATCACCAACCCCCTCCTGGACCCACTGCAGTTTGCCTACAGAGCCAACAGGTCTGTAGACGATGCAATTAATCTGGCCCTCCACCACATCCTCCAGCACCTGGACTCTGCAGGAACCTACGCCAGGATCCTGTTTGTGGATTTCAGCTCTGCCTTCAACACCATCATCCCGGCTCTGCTTCAGGAGAAGCTCTCCCAGCTGAGCGTGCCTGACTCCATCTGCAGGTGGATCACTGACTTCCTGTCTGACAGGAAGCAGCATGTGAAGCTGGGAACACATGTCTCCGAATCACAGGTCATCAGCACCGGATCCCCCCAGGGCTGCGTTCTTTCTCCTCTGCTCTTCTCCCTGTACACAAACAGCTGCACCTCCAGTCACCAGTCCGTCAAGCTCCTGAAGTTCGCGGACGACACCACTCTCATCGGACTCATCTCTGATGGTGACGAGTCCGCCTACAGGTGGGAGGTTGAACAGCTGGTCACTTGGTGCAACCGTAACAACCTCGAGCTCAACGCTCTAAAGACAGTGGAGATGGTTGTGGACTTCAGGAAGAACTCAGCCTCACCTGCACCCATCAACCTCTGTGACTCCACAATTGACACTGTGGATTCCTTTCGCTTCCTGGGAACTATCATCTCCCAGGACCTCAAGTGGGAGCTGAACATCAGCTCTCTCATCAAAAAAGCCCAGCAGAGGATGTACTTCCTGCGGCAGCTGAAGAAATTCAACCTGCCAAAGACAATGATGGTGCACTTCTACTCCTCCATCATTGAGTCCATCCTCACCTCCTCCATCACCATCTGGTACGCTGCTGCCACGGCCAAGGACAAGGGCAGACTGCAGCGTGTCATTCGGTCTGCAGAGAAGGTGATTGGCTGCAATCTTCCATCTCTCCAGGACCTGTTCGCCTCCAGAACTCTGAGGCGTGCAGGAAAGATTATGGCTGATCCCTCCCACCCCGGTCAGAAACTTTTTGAGTCACTCCCCTCTGGCAGGAGGCTGCGGTCCATCAGGACCAGAACCTCACGCCACAAGAACAGTTTTTTCCCGTCTGCTACTAGCCTTATCAACAAGGCCCGCAGCCCCCCCGTGACACTCTGACTCCTCACACTCCTCCTCTGCCTCTACATGTCACATTATCATTACATCTTTTTTATGCGTTACATTAACGTCATTACTGTGAACTTTTGCACCTGGTGAATATTTCACTGTTACTCACTTCTGCCCAGCTGTACTGCTCTTTCTGTAGTGCTCTTTTCATCTTTTTAAGAAAACATTTATATACTGTGTATATTAAAATTTTGTATGCTTGTTATGCACCAATGACACCAGAACAAATTCCTTGTATGTGCAAATCGTACTTGGCAATAAAGCTCTTCTGATTCTGATTCTGATTCTGATAGGGGCTGGAGCTGCAAACTAGCAAGTGCTACCAACTCTGTTGCAGCACATCAGCTTCATGCACTGTCTCTAAACTGTGTTAAACTACATTGTTCCTATTAAATAAATCAAATACATTAAAACAAATAAACATGGACCGTTTGAATAAGATATGGCTATGAAAGCAGAGCAGTGTAGGAATCGAGGATGCTGACCGCCGTCAGAAACTGTCTCCTTCGCCTGACGTCATCTCATCCTCCCCGTCATACCAGCTCTGCTTGACCGGTCTCTCATCATCAATTCCTAAAGTTCCTAAATGCCTCCCAGACTTCTTTTCTTACTTCATTCCCTCCGTCTTTCCTTACTCTCTTTTTCCCTCCTTCTTGTTAAGTAGACCTTCGCCGGATGCTCATTAAAATCTTGAAACTGAAACGGACAGGGAGAGACACAGCACAGCCCCTCTCCCCCATCTCTCCTTCTTGCTCATTTTTTTTTTCTGCCAAAGAGGACCCTGAAGTTGGCGATTGTTATGTATGTCTTTGTTTTTTTGCTTGGTCCTTGTGTTGTTTTTCTTCCCACAATCTAGTGCTGTACTGCAGTTTCAAGTGTTTCTAGGGTTTATAATAGAAACACCAATACCAATAAAATGGGTTTAATGCCATGGACAAGAAAAGAGCATGAAGAGAAGCATGAGCATGTTGCTGAGATGAAAATGCAAAGAAAATGAAAGAAAATTAACAATGAGAGCCTCTCAGCCATTATTAGAAAGGAAAAACATTTTCCTACACTGGGTTTTAATTGAAACCTCATTTATACAGTACTTTTGAAAACAATGTTACAAAATGCTTTAAAGAATAACAACAGAATAAATCAGGGGTGTCAAACTCATTTTATTTCCAGGGCCACACAAGGCAAAATTTGATCTCAAGTGGGCCGGACCAGTAAAATAATAGCATAATAACGTATAGAGAAATTTTAGATTTAATGAAGTATCTTTTTTACAAGACAAACTATATAAATAAATATAATAATAATAATCATAATAATAATAATTATAATAATATAAATTATATAAAATGAAAAACTGTCAATCTGTATTGTATTTGTGAATATATACAGTTAATGGGGTTAAACAAATTCTCACGTTCACCTGGAAAAACGTGGCGTAACTCTCTTTTGAAGCATAACAACAAACATTATTATAACAGTGACATAAGGTTATTTCATTAATTAAATTCAATTCAATAACATTATTACTTAACCCAGGAACAAAGTTAATAATGTCACATTGAATTCAATACATTCCAGTAACTGTTGCTGATAGAAACGCACACTCTAATGACGTTTTGTAAATTCCCTCATAGGATTTCCATTTTAACGGCTTTGTTTATTATCATGGTGAGTTTGGTGCAAATGTACAAACACATTAGACAAGGGGAGCAGTTAAGCGTCGTGTTCACCAAATGTCCATATGACATAATACACAAACACACACAGGCACATGCACACGGTCACATTGGTCCTAGTGGCTACCAGCACTAATTGAATGCCTCTCCTGACAAATGGATTGTTGAAATCGCACCTGCAATGCACCATTAAGCACTTCTCTCCCCTTTGTCCACCCAGGTATGTGTGTGTGTGTTTATGTGTGTGGAGGATAGAGTCAGGTAGCGTGCCTCTGCTCCCACTCATTCTTGGTGAGTTGCAGCCCTGAAAGGCTGTGTAATGGTCACATTCGATTTAGTTCAACCTTCAAACACTGAAGACACAGCAATGTGAATAAATGATTCCACTGAAGCTAATGCCGAGTACAATCACTGCTACATTACATTGGCATCCTGGATCGACTCCACTTACAAAAGCTTATAGCTACAATGAATCAAAGGAACATAAGAAAAAGAATGAAGAAATATTTTGTACAAATGCATTTCCTGACTTCTTTATGGTAAGGTAGATATAACACGAACCCATTGTCATTAGGTTAAATGGTTGTATGGAAACAGATAGCAGTGTTGTTTTTAGCAGGCATTTTAGATTTAGTCGTAGTCTTAGTCTCTTGGACTAAAATTCTTATTAGTTTTAGTCAAATTTTTGTCAAATTTGAGTCATTTCTATATGTGATAGTTTCAGTCCACCAAGCATATCGTCATGAAAACAAATGAATATAAATACAATCACATTCTAATGGTGTCAATAACATGTTATTAGACATGATGTTGGGTCCAAAACGACAAAAAGATCACATTTGGTTCAAATTGCAGGCGGGAAAATGGTATTTATTTATTTTTGTACACAGTCAATGCACTCATGTGAAGAAAGTGTTTCATTCAAATTGACTTACTGTTGCAACCAGCAGAGTTGCCTCCTGGTGGCTGTTCAATATATTATTCCTTCCTGATTGACTTCACCAAATAAACAAGAACACTCCACCCATTTTTTTAGACATGGTCTATGACAGGGGTAGTCAATTATGACTTAAGGAGGTCCAGATAGAGAAAATGTCCACATGTACAAGATGCATGATAATTTAGTTATACATTACAATTAATGTATATATATTGGAGTAGCATTGTCATTGTATCAAGGCTGTAATTCAATGCCATTTAAGCTATATTTATTTTCAGTGCAACTTTATTTTTGGAGGACTATATACAATAATAATTAAATAAGAAAACATCAATAACAAAAGTAAAAGCAAAGTCAATTTGATATTCAACTGAGAACTATAAATAATAAGTACTTTCAGAACAATAATAATAATTATAACATTATTAATGAAATAAAACAAATACTTTTTTAATGTGCACAAATGCACAGGCTTTTGTGGCGTCCCAAAATCCATGCAACTCTGTGGAAACACTCAGTTTTTGCCCAGTAAATGAACGTGTTAAAATCTTCTTTGACCAATCATAGTTGCCTTTAAGACCACTTATTTTTTTGAGCTGAATGTAGTGGGTAACCTTTATCAAATGCATTTTTCGTAGTGGTGTTTCACATTCCCACTTTTAACCACTGCACTTCCACTAAAGAGTAAAAAGGAAGACAATGTCCTCCTCATGAGCTTTACCCTCCCTGCGCCTGACTCCCACCTTATTTAACAGGCATCTTCATCAAGTCTGGGCTCATTAAATACATCATTGGAGCAGTGATTAAAAATGAAACAGCCTTAAATGCGGTAATCAATCATAGGTTAACGTATATATTAAATATTGGAGATCTCCCTCAACCTGAGAGACCCTGGGAGGAAGAAGAGATACCTGAAAATCATCTTTCAGGCGAGTACTGTTGTTATGGGTTAGGAAGCCATCGATGTGGTGTCAGGTGAGTGTTAGAACACAAAACTATCATTTACAGTCTCCTAGAAAACGGTGATGTGCTGAAAAGTGATAATGACCTGGAATTGGACTGTGATGCAGAGATATGTTCAACTAATTGCACTAACTGGAGTAATTACGATGTATCTACGTCGTGGAACTGCAAGTATTTCAGCCATAGAATGCTCAGTGTGCTGCTTCCTTTCAATCTGTTGAATGGCTGTTATTGTGAAAAGGTTGCACTCTGGAGTCATGCGGCGGTTAATTATGTGAACTGAATAATGCCCCCTGCTGATGTCGCTCCAAGCTTTACTTTTCTCCCTGTCGTGATAAAAGTTTACCAGCAAATGTTCTTTTCACCAGCTTGGATTGGAAGATGAATACGAGAGGAGTTTCTTCATGATTCAAAATGTCCAAATTGTCACCTTTCGCCATCTGTGCTGAGTGCCACAGATGGGTGCTGCAGACTTGTTCTGAGGAAGTGTGATGTAGGTTTCAATGGTATGTTGGAGGAAGTGGGAAAAAACAAACTCACTGCCAAGTAAATGAGTTGCTGTTTCAGAACATCAGATGGCACAGCGTCTATAAAACCTTAATGCTGGTATATTGCGGGGTGCAGATGTATGAAATGGAGTATGTTCAAAATGTACACACAAAGGCAGGATGCCTATGGATGGATATAGAGGATATGATGTGCATGCATCATATTTATGGTCAGGCTCAAGCCCCCCCCTTTTTTAATTTGGCTTTTGAGTCCCATTTTCATCTTATCTTACATTTTCTATTTTATAGTTGTCTATTGGTGCCTTCTCTTTTAGCATATTTCTACTTTTAACTCATGCCTTATGTGTTATGTATTTAATTATCAATATGTATGCAACTTATTCATCTAATTTTTGTATGATTTTACTTTACTCTATTTTAGATTTAGTTTAGTTTATATTTCATTATCTAATTTTACTTATTTTTAGGTTATTCTTTAGTTATATCACAATAATCAACAATATCAACCATTATATTATTACCTGTTTTTTTTATAATAATTATAAAACCTGTATACAGCACTTGTAAAGCCCTCAAAGCAAGCTTTACAGTTAAAACCAAAAAACGGAGGATATATATACAAGTAAAAAATGAGAATAAAGAAATCAATCCAATTCATTTCAGGCAGCAAAACCCAAAAGTTCACACAATGAGCAATGCTGGTGGAGCATGTCCGTGAGGTGTGGGTGAGGAGGCAGGCAGCAGAGTTCTGGATGTATTGAAGTTTGTTGAGGACTTTGGATGATGAGCCGTTGCGGTAGTCCAGTCTTGAGGTGATGGAAGCATGGATGAGGGTTTCAGTGGCAGAGAAGAGAAGCCACATGTTGTACTACTGACAGGAATTGATTAGATGTCCCTTTGTTGTACATTTTCCTCCTACATTTTGTCACTTTTAGCAGAAAATTAGTAAATGATATGGAAGTGAACTGGACAGAGCAATATGAGAAGATGAGCACTGAACAGGTACAATTTTGAACAATTGAGTGAGTGATTGAGTGAGTGTGCATGTGTTTCAGCGGCTGTGCAATGTAGTTGTCTGACGTCTGATGCCATGGACCACGGACCAGGATTGCAAATTGGCTTGAAAATACAAAGAAAGGAGCGGTGCAAGGCTATGCCAAACTGTTCACTGATGTTGCTGCTGTTTGAACAAATGTTGCTGCAGTGTTCCAGTGCCTTTTTGCACTATTCAATTCGATCCAGTGTTGATGAAGTCTATGAAGTTTTTATTCCCCACAAATTTCAGTGATTGAAGGACTGACAGTGTTCCGAGGCAAAATGTGTTTTTACTCTTGCCCAATTTGTGTTCCAGTCATGATTCAGTTTACCATTTTTTTTGTTTATTTTATTTGATATTTGATTGTTAATTGATTTTGACTGATTGCTTTTCATTGAATACGTTATTAAATTCAAAGTAAATCTTTATTTGTATATTTGTAGCACTGCTGTTGGGGCATTTTAAAGATGAGCAAATTATTCAATCAGAAAGACTTATTACATATAAATGAATAATACTTAATGTTTAGTGGCAAATCTTTTGCTGTGCATCACATATGTTCTTTAGATGTTTTATCAAATGACTTGTGTTGAAGGAGTTACTTTTCACCTCCTCCTTTTGACAGTATAGCAGAGCACAGGTTGCAGTCTGCTCTACTTTTGTCATCATAGCTTACCTTAAAGTATTTCCAAACTGCTGACATTGGGACACATCTGCTTATTGCCGCACACCTGCTCAGCTCACTTGAAGATAAGTAAAGTGGTATCAGGTGCAGCAGTATTGGAGTAGTTTTACGAATACAAATTCAGAACAGAAGGGCAACAATGCTGATTAAGCCTGATCCACATCACTCGCTCTCTGTTCATCAGTATAATGGTATCAACATCTTGTGTCGCCTGGCAAGACAACAAAAAACACAAATAAGTTCCCATGTAAAGGTTCAGAAATTAGATATAAATGGTTGCTCATCATTGCTGCAGACTTCATTGTCTGCCTTTGCACTACCGATGTATACTCCCATGTGCTCCCTCAGTCAGGTCTGATAGTATTGTTTTACAGAACAAATCATGTTAGCAGGAAGTTGTAGATCCATATCAATATCATTGTGTTATCAAGTGTTAAAGAAAAAGTGCAGTTTAACCTGTGAAGGTTCTCCTTAAACATGACCATTTCACGCTGTTGTAGTTATTTATAGTACCAGCTTGTACCTGTAACGCATCATTTGGAGTGATATCCCAATCATCAGCAGGAAATGTCAGAAATAATGACATAGTTTACAGCCCCCACATGGAAGCAGACTTAACGAGGCACTTCACAATATAATGATAAAATAAAAAAGGCCATAAAGAATGAGATTTTTATAAAAAAAAAAGAAAAAAAGAAAAAGAAAAACAGGAGCAGAACAGATAAGAAGGAATAAAATCAAGCACCCAAGAGCAATTAAGGTTAGAAATGTGGTTTTGGCTGAAATATCACAGAGGTGTGTCGATGGTAAAAAAGATCATATGTCTCAGTGAACAATAGCAGCGCATATAATCTTAAAGAGTAATGCTGCATGTTAAATTCTCCCCATAGTTCTGATTTGCACCTTCATTACAATTAACTACATGCCTGCACCACTAATATAACAGTGGATGTGTAGGAAACGCTGTATGCTTTTTAATTTATTTTAATCTGGCCGCATATGTTTAAAACCCTCAGGTTAACCAACAGTGTTGGGACAAGCACTGAAGCATCTGAAGTGAACATACAATGAAATATAAAGTGTGTGTGTGTCTTCAATCCAAAAACATGCAGATTGGGGTTATGTCACAGTTAGCAAAATGAGGAGCCAAATGCAGCGCATAGGAACACAAGTTCGTAATGAGGAGAACTAAACAAATAGGGCAAATGCAAACCAAGGCAGGAGAGGGTATAAGGTGAAATCAGAAAATCCCAAAATACTTCAGGAACATTAGGAGCAGGAGCGCCATGAGTGGGAACAAAGAACTGAACATTACAGGCCAAAGCAGAACAGACAAAACTGAGTAGGTGGATATTTTTGAAAACATAGCTTTTGGTGTGTCGTACACACAAAAAATGCACATTTTCGAAAACTTTGCCAGTGTTAGCATTTGCTTACTGGAGTTTTATGAAAAATGGAAAAAAAAGAAAAGAAGTCAAAGCCAAATAGGAAGTGGAGATTTATTAAAACTGCTGGCTACTCCGCTGGTTGCAAAAATAACTCAGTTTGAATGAAAGTATAAGAAAATTACCTCCTACTTCTCACTTGAATTATAGCATCAGTAATCATTTTCCTGAGGAGTTAATGGTCTCAGTCCCAAGTTACAGGTCAATTATGTTCCCATTTCCACAAAAAAAAAAAAAAAAGCACACATGGCACATATGAGTGGACACCAGTGTGAATAGCAGACTGGTATAATCCGAAACTCTGGATGTGACATGACTCGGTTTCTATGAAGCGCCATGTTGGCAGACTAAGATGCATAAAAAAAAAAGTACATACTGTACATATACAATGGGAAATAAATGAACTTAAATAAACATGTTTAAAAAAATGCAAAAACTAAAATGAATGAATAAATAAATGAATTACAGAATAAGTTGAATTCACACAAAATCAATACCAACAATGTAAAATATGAAAACAAAATAAATTACACACAAAGTAAATCAAATAAGTGTGTAAACAGAGTCAAAAGTTGAAGTTGCATTATAGGGATACAGTTTTATATACTTTATACACCACCCTGGTGGTCTTATTCAGTTCTTTTAAGATTTCTTACCTCAATGGGAAGGTGGGGTTGGAGGTTAATGTGTCACTAATAACAAATGTGCTCTAAAATGATTCTCTTTTTCTCTCTTGCAACCCTTTTGTTTATGATGTGGAAACCACCCCTGCCGCTCCCCTGTTAAAGGGTATTTTGGGAATTTGCACATTGTTTTCTGTCAGAAAATGTTCAGGTGAATAATAATCTCGGGTCTCTGTTTTAAATGCAGCTCTGGAGTTAGCCTAATTTATCATTTAAAAGTGGAATCAGGGGGAAACAGCTGGCCTGGAGGAAAAAAGCAATACACACACACATAATATGAGTAGTATATCAATATCAAAAATAATGAATGCAGAGTAAGCTCACAAATTGCATATAGAGTTATTCTGAGCATGCATGAAACAATGTTAATTCAACCTTACATAACACACACCCTTATGGCTCCATGCAGTTGACAAAATAAAACAAAATATGGTCTGAAAAAAAATTAGCAACCCTGAATTGCAGATGTTCCATAGTGTGTGACCTTTTAACAGCAGTTGTGCATGCAACGTGTTTGGTAAAATGAGGTTAGGTAGAGAAATAAGGCTGGTTGTTACCCTGTTGTGCTGATAAAGGCAAGAGCTCAGAGGCCAGCAGTCTGTTGGTGCCTCAAAATCATTCCAGTATCATTCCTGTGGTGTTGTAACGCTGCTTAAATGTCTTTATTTATTTTTTAAATGTAGTTCTTGTTTGGGAGTATTTGGGAGGCATTTTGGGGGTAACTGTAACGCTAAGATTCCTGTTCTGAAGACCATGAAAAGGGAAATAATGACGTCAGTAATCACAAACAACAACAACAACAAAACCCCTTGACTTTAAAGGTACGGTTGGTCATTTGTTTCCAAACCACAATGTATATACACATATAATGCAATCAGACCACATGGAATAATTAGCTCAGAGGTGGGCAATTATTTTCCCCAAGGGGCCACATGAGAAACATAAACACACAATAAACTAAATGAATGACAATGCAGATTTTATGCAATTAACTAACTCTATTGAAAATATAAATTACTATACTAATGAATACTACTATACTATACTGTGGTGTTGTGTAATGAGTATATTGTCTGACACCACACCAGTTAAGGGCTTTTCTCAGCAATTTTTAGGTGAGATTAAAAAAGACATTAATTAGATTAATTAATTACAGATCATGCTTGATTAATCTCTGATTTTTTTTAATCGCTTGACAGCACTAGATATGATACATTAGTGTTGATTCTGTCGCCATGCATTGATCAATGTAGAAAACTGTGGAAATCTTAGGTGCACGTCGCACTCTAGAACTCTGTTATTTAAGTTTATTTTCTCATTTCTAATGAGAAAATAAAAGGTGGGTGAAAGGGCCAAATACGGCCTGCAGGCCATATATGCCCAAATTAACTGGTGCACCTGTATGTCACACACAGCCAGATCACCCAATGGGGATTATGGGCACAGGCTGATGGGCCCTCGCGCACATGGGGCCTAGCCAAAAGAAAGAAAAACAAAAACATTTTTTTCATATTTCAAATGACACCCTCTACAACCAATACAAACCACGCTTAATTTTAATGAATTTAACCTGTGATGTTTTAATCTGTTTTTTCTTTTTTGTTAGAGAAAATAGAGAGAAGGGAGACAAAGAAGAGGAGAGAAAATGAGGCAGCCCCTGAAGAGAGGAGGAGAAAAGGACCGGATCATAGACCAAAGTGACTATAGTCATTTGTTACTGAATATTTGTGTTGAGTGTATGAAGGACCCAGAATCTTTTGCTGAAGAGTTGCAGAAGAGTCCTATCCCAGAGAGCCTGTCATCACAGGACAAAGTGATCGCCTGCCATGTGCCCTGCTTCAGTCACAGGGTGGACAAAAGTCAATATGTTAGGCAGTTGGATCAGGAATCTCCTGGCATATCACATACCACAGGATGACATTATAACTCGTACACTTCTACCCAAAAAGTCCAAGCACCAGCAGACAAAGCTGTGCCAAGCTAGATGTGAATCAGACAATGGAGCAGAAATGGGATTTGTGTGGTGTAAACAGGGGGTGTTTTATTCTGAAAAGTAAACCGGGGTGCTTTATTTTTCTACTTCCTCTCCCACTCATGCTGAATTCTGCTGAATTTATGCAGCTCTGCTGCGGCATCTGCCAGAAATAGTGCCGTGTATCCGCGCTGACGTTCCGCAACTGAGGGGACCTGACACGCAGCCATTACGGTGACCTTTGCAAAAAGAGTCATTTGACAGACGCAACAGAACTGTTCCGCAACTGATGTATTTTGGGGGTTACTCTTTCAGAGTGTTGTACACTGTTATACAGATTACCTCAATGATACTCATTCATGCGGGGTTGGACTATGAATTAATGAAAAGTTTTCAAACTAAGAAATAAATCTTCAGTGGACAATGTTACGTTTATGTGTCGATGTAGAGAGTGCAATGTAACACGTGTGTTATGAATAGTCTGAGTGTGCCTTCTTTCTGTTGTGAGTGTGTGTGTGTGAAGCTTGTGTGATTATGTAAATGCAATTAAAGTCTTTTTATCTTTTCAAAGGCACCCGGATGAAAGTGCGGCCAGACATGACCTGCTACACATCCCCATCTTCAGTATTGTATTCAGCACAAGAACACCAATGTTCCCATATTAACCCCTCTTCACACACACAGAGAAGGGTGCACAATCAACTTTGCACTATGTTAATGAAAGGTAAGAAAGGTGTTTTTGTATGAGTTAAATAAGGCCACTAATTGGAAGGAGAAGGAGAATAATGCTAATGAGTGACAGATAGAGTCAGGCTATGTTCTGCATGTGGATAGTGTACATCAAACATATCCCATCAATCTTACTACTACTGCCACTGCTGCTGCCGCTGCCGTGTCTAAATGTGCTCCAGCTCCTCTACACTAAATCCGAATCGTAAATCTTAACACCTCCACTCTTCTCTGATTTATTTCGCACGGTTCAAGTGTTGTGTTCACTGACAAGCTGTGCATCATGAGAGAATATCAGAGCCAATCAGAGCTGTGTAGGCCGGGACGTCATTGCTCTGTGCCAGAGTGAGTATCCTTCCAAAATCAAAAAGATCAGTCGCCAATACCACCTCCTTTACGAATGAACTTTTGTCGTCTTATGAAGAAAATGTACATGTTGCTATGGTAACCATAAGATGACCAACGTATAGTCTAACAGATTCTTCCTGTGACGTCATTGACCAAAACCAAAGAAACACCATCTTACCCATCGAGGCTTTGGTAAATTGAGAACGCTTGTACCTTGCAAGCTAGATTTACTGTTTTTATTAGGGCTGTCAAAGAAGGTTTAATTTTAAGAAGCTGAGCAACAGAGCCATCAATAAAATAGAAGTTCTATGCAACATGACAACTACCTGGGTGTCTCAGCGGCATCAAAAAAAACAGATGCACGACTAATTGCTGAGACCTGCGCAGAGGAATTCCTCGGCATCGCCAATGAGTGGACAGTAAGTGGCAAACTAACCACTCCAGGCACCGATAGTGCCTGTAATATGCTGGCAGCTGCCCGGCGACTTCCATTTGGACACCTACCCTGCATGGCTGACTGCACTTTCTCTCCCTCTCTCTCTCTGTGAATGTTTGAGTTCCATACGCAGGTGGATTGTTTTGGTTGTGATGTTTATGTTCTCGCTGCATACAGGATGGCGGTCATCCATGCTCAGCCTTTATTTTAAGATTACCTGGTTGGCACTTGATAAGCCTGAGCATATAAACCTGAGGCTCTTTGAAATCACATAGTTCAATGTGAAGTTCTGTGTTTGCAAAGACACATACAATCAAACAATGAATCGCGATTAGTCTAGATTAACAAATTTCAACATGTGAGATGAATTAGTTCATTTTTTGGCCGCCCTATCATTTTTATCATCACAAAAGTGTACGCTATCTTAAGAACAACATGTATGCTGCATTTTCTCACTGTTAGACAGCCTTTTCTCTCATGGCGCTAAAGTGTGTTTAGTGCAGAACTGCTCATTCTCCAACACCAAAGTCAATAGAGAAAACCAGTAATTGTTGTACTTCATGGCACACTGGTGTTGCAGTCCCACCGCTGCCTCCTCAAGAGCAAAAAAGCTACTAACACCAAGATAAAACAGTGAACATATTTTTAGAGTAGCATATAATTAAGATAAGTCAGATTATTTTAGGTTACCCTTTTGTTTAGTGACTAATATCACCTTTTTTTTTCCCTTTTTGTCACCCCCAGTCGCTGCAATGATTTGCCGAGCTTGTGCCCACCTACACTCGCCTGCTTCTCAGCGCATGAAGCACAGTCCCATGTACGTAACACAATGACTATTAATACAACTATTTTAATCCTGTGAGCATGTGTTTCCATCCAACTCTTTTGGGCATATTCAAAATGTGCCTGAATACAGTTGGATGGAGTAAATGTTAAAAGAAACGAACGCTTCCTCCAAGTCTCATTTATTTCTTCCACCGAGGATGTTATGTTTTTGCCCACGTTTCTGTCCGTCTGTGAGCAGCATAACTCAAAAAGATAAGATTAAATTTTCTGGGTTATGGCCCAAGGAAGAGATAATTAGATTTTTGTGGCGATCACCACACAGATACAGAAACAATTGTTAAATCGTTTGAGATAGGCGAGTGTATTGACACTGTGGGGAAGTGAGCGGCCTTTGCGGAGTCTTACGACTTGTTTTTTTTGTTTTTTTTGTTTTTTTCTAACCAAAAATGAACAGAGAGATGAAAACATAGTCACACGCTGGACAGTGCCCTGAATGCCACATGCATGTTGGTATATATCTATAAAGGAAAGAGAAATGTCATCATTCTATATTTATCTACTGAGTCTGACCATCAAAATTAAACCATTGAGATGTCACTAATAGGCAAATTTCACTTCTGGCAGGTAAGCGATTTCTTTGAATTGACTGTTTTATGTTATTACGTCTTGTGAAACATTTTTGCTTCGTGTTTGGTGTGAACTCACCATCACTTCTAATCAACAGCATTGAATTTGAAGTTGATTTCCATTCAATCAAAGCACTGAGCAGGTGGCGTCTGTTACATATGCATGTGAACACACACTTGTCTGACCTTTAGAATAAAACCTGAGTGGGACACCTAGAGCAGTAACCTTAGTGATAGGATTTATTTTTTCTCTCCCTTCCTTTTCTGTTTTTTGCAGAGTGCATCAGTGAGAACTGAGCTGTGTGTTTTCTGACATCTCGCTGTGGCAGCATTCAGTGCTCAGTTAACTACATGAGTAATGAGCGCAGTGGACTAATTTATCAAATCAGCCTCAACTCATTGACTTCCTGCTTCACATCTTTAAGACAGGAATGAGCTATGGTACAGCTTTTCTCCTCATTTCATATCTAAGGAACATTAGTGAGACAAACAACCTGCTGCAGTTTATGATTGGCTATATATCAGGGGAAAAGGTGTAGTTTGTCCTTTACGGCAGTGTTGCGCTCTTATAAACAACACTACAGCCACTTCCAGATGAGGGTTGTATATTTTTACACCATATTTTCTGCACCCACTGTTGGATTAATTCACTCCTTTTCCATACGGGTAATGTATCATGGGCCTTTCCTTCCCCATAAACTAATCCTTTCTGCTTTCTCCTTTCTAAATGTGTCGATTCCTCTCTTGTGTACAGACAATTCTTCATCCAGATAAATCACACAAATACATAAACAGTGATTTTTGTTTTTTTTTGTTTTACATTGCCTGCACTGTTAGTTAATATTTGATATCAGGCTAACCAATGAGAAATAAGGTTTTTCAGTAATGAACTTCGGGGGAAAAAGAGGATGTTGGTGGATATCTGGTGACTTTTAAGGTCATGGGGGTTATCTCTCAATATTAATTCCATCAAAACACCACCAAATCATGTAAATCATATATTTTGTATCTGAGAAAGAAATCATTGCTACTTGCTGTTTTACAAAGCACCTGTGCAAAAGTCACAATTTCAGCTGTAACAACTACCAATATGCCGCAAAGCAATCTAAAAAACTAGTTGAACCATAAATGCAATTAAAATCTATCAATACAGAGAGGTTACTCTGGGTCATCTGCGATGCATGTACTTAGTTTGATTGTCTGTGCTCATCTGGTGAGCTTTAATCCCAAAATGTTATGCCATGTTTCCATTATGGCACGGTTCGGTGTGATACAATCCAGTAAGGTTTGGAAGGTCCACCCAGACTGTACTGTATCATTTCACTCCTTCCAAGGGAAGGGTGCCAGAAATGGAACAGTTGTGGCCGGTTATTTTGGTAGTATTCCAAAAGAAATATGTACCGTACCATACAAATCCGAACCATTCCACTCGGAGGAAACACGGCTTTAGTGTTTAAAGATCAAGTGTGTAACATTTAGAATGTAGTCACTTCCCACTGACCTGCAGACATAGATCAAAATGCCAATTGGATAGACAATGTAGTGCATTCACCCAGAGCTGGAGCTGGTGAAAACGTGCAAGCATTGTGGAGTCATTTGACCCAGGAGTGAATCTTGATAAAAAACAAAACAAAACATTGAAACCAAGAGATGAAAGACTCACCAACTGTTATTGCTGTGTATTTCCACCGGCTCTACTCACCGCTGTATTCTGTGGAGTAGGCGTTTGTGCAGGAAGTCCGACACAGAAATCAAGCCTAACAGTGCCGAACTGTAGATCAGTTAAAATGATTTAACAATACTAGAAACGTGTGTGTTTGTAATGTTTGTAGTGGAGATACAACCTAAACTGTGCCGAGGCGAGTAGAGTCGGTGGAAATATGCCACTAGTGATTACCTACCGTGGTCTTTCTGTAGTTTCAGTTAAGCAGTAACATCTTCTTTTTCCTTTTCTATGTGGTCCGTATATTAGTTTTTTTCATGCTGGTATCAGCGAACAGACACAACTGTGTTTAGAGAAATAGCTTTGGCTTTTTCACAGGCACAGTTTATACAGGCAACACACAAAAGGCTTTTCTGTAGACTGGCGTCCACCGCCACATCCGCCTCACTGAATCGGAGTGGAATCATTTCAGCACCGAGCGCATGGCATGACTCATGCCTTATTTAACAAGGCGGCCTCTCTGAATGAGCTCGGCTGGCTAAATAGATGAGAAGCTCTTGAGGAAATGAGCACAGAGGAAATGTAAAATGGAGGCGCGTCAGCGGGTAGAAGACTCCGAGCCCCCTTGCTTTTGGCAGATAGAGATGCTGGGGGCTGGCACTTGCACCTTCCAGCACGTCGTCTGTCCGAGGAGACTTCATTTTGTCCCCAGTGGATGCGAGGCTGTGGCCAAAATGACACCCAGGGAAATGCGATGTGACAGCAGCAGCAGCAGCCAATGGGGGGAGGCAGGTAGTGTATGCATCATAGAGATTTGAGAAGTGTCTCTGTGTGTGTGAGTGCTTCTGAATATGTGTGTTTTCAAGTGAAGTTTCATGTGTTTGTGGACTGTATTATACAAAAAGTCCTACTGTTACTTTGGTATTTGCATATGTGCTATAGCAGAGGTGTCTCTCTCTCTCGCTCCCTCTCTTTCTATCTATATCTCCCTGTGTTTGGTTGAGGTAGAAAGTGTGCTGCCCCCTCTTCCACATCTCCAACACCACTGATGAGGAAGTTTAGAACAGGGAGCCAAAGGCAAAGTACTGGGCAGAGAATGTGAAGCGCCACTGTGCCAGGAGGAGCCTCCAAACAACAAGGTGGCAAGGGAGGAGGGCATAAGAGTTAGAGGAGAAAACTCCAGGTGACAGTGAGGGATTTCAGGTACCTGGGGTGGTTGAAAGAGGGGATTCAAAGCCAAAAGTCAAAACAGCAGTGGTTTAACCACTCACTCTCACACACCAAAGTCCATTGAGGAAAGTATTTTATAGCTCGTAAGGGTCACAGGAGCGATGAGTCAACTGGCCTTATCTGGTAAATAAAGAACTTTTAAAACTGAAGTCAAAAAAGAACACATTTAAACTTACTGATAGAGGCTATATATACATTTGGTGGGTTTTTTTCTATGGGTTTTAGTGGATGGGGAATAAAGAGTTTACAAATGCTTTACAAAACGCTGTCTAATAAATGGAAACACAATCATATCATATCTATAACATCATATAATATATAATCCCCACCAGGTCAATGGCTGGGGTTCGCCTGAAGAAGGTACCCAATCCCCATTACTGCTTGTCCCAAAGCAGGACAAATGCAAGCGTTATGTCAGAAAGGGCATCTGCTTTAAGAATCTCTGCCAAATCACTTATGTAGATAAATCATGTAGATTTTAAATAAATAAATTATGTAGATTCTACCTTCCCTTATTAGTTGTACACACAATATATGCACGTAATGTTAATAACGTGCATACGGTTATTTCTCTGGTCTTGGAAAATTAAGCTTGAAATATGGACAATCCACAGGAAACCAGGACATTGATCACCTTATATTGATTTGATAGTTATAGATAAAAAAAAAAAAAGGTTTTACTAGATGCATTTTAGAGTGAACCTGAAGCTATTTTTGAAGTCCACCAACCTGCATTTACTGCTCTCTTGATAATCCCTAACTCCTTCTCCTCCCTCAGTGTTTCTCTGTCACACCGTCCTCAGACTAGATGTCATTATGATTGTATTTTTGCAGGATTACTGTTCGGCTAGATAACATATCTTGTTACAGGAGGAAAACTCAGGGGAGTTGCTGGAAAGAATGTGTGAGGAGGATTAAGAAAGCTTTCTGAGGCTGACCATTCCTTTGCCCGCGTGTCAGGCAGGGACTGGAACGATTTAGCTTGCTCTGCACCTCCTCACTTAGCCGTGCAGGTCATTTTAGAGAAATGCTCTTAAGCCTGGGTGGATGCTTTAGTCATTTCTCAGAATCAGCAGAATCCAAACTAAATGTAATGTTTGTATTATTGTCATAATGATGTCAGTTTTATCTTTCTGACCACCGTCAAAGTCCAGGGAAATTGGGGTGATTCCTTTGACATGCCCTCAGATGGCCAAGCACATGTATGTGTGTGTGAGAGGACAAATGCTTCTCAAAACCCACACACTTTGCACATTTTGGCATTGGGAGGACATTTTGACATAAGGACATTTTGGTTTGGTGAGGACATGTTGATGTCAGGACATTTTGGCTAATCCTATATATATATATATATATACATATATATACATATACATATATATATGTATATATATATATATATATATATATATATATATACATATATATATATAGAGAGAGAGAGTTGTCCAGGGTTTGGCCCGCCTATAGTCCTATGTCGGCTAGGATTGGCACAGCACCCCCCGCGACCCTCCTGTGGAGGATAAAAGTGGTAGAAAATGGATGGATAAGTCATTTATTTATGTTACATGCCAGGTTGAGATGTGAGGGAAATTATGAAATGTGTGTGTGTGTGTGTGTGTATTTCATCAGCATTTCATAGACTCACTTACGCTAACAAGCCCAACGCAGCAGCTGAGGAAGAAGAGAATTCATCTCGCCATCCTGCTCTGAGACCCTCTCCAACATTATCACTAAAGAGCATCGATGAACTTGTGTGGAATAGTTGTGTGATCAGAGACTGAAGTATTTTGCAGCGGTATCTGGGTAAATGCCAAGAATATTTCAGCTTGATCTAGGTTAATTAATGAGGATCAATTACTATTTCTTTTTCTTTAAAAAGAAAAATCCACAAAACCGGTATAGTAAATTGCCTGAGGAAACTACTTGGAAGCAGAATTCCCAGACAGACATTCTATTTCCTGCTTACACAAGGGTTTACACCCAAAACAACTAAGTGGTTGAAAAAATGCTTGATTTGGGCCTATTTGTTTGGCAAGTTACAAAGTTCTCAAGCAACATCTGTTTCCTCAGTCTTACCTGAGGGTCCGACTGTTTTAGGAAACAATTACTTTTCCTCCCATAATTAACATGAGATTCCCATGGAACATTAACCACCTCAGCAGCGGACCTCATTAAGAGTGACTTGTTATATGGTGTCACTCTAAGCTTGAGGCCAAGTCAAATGTGGGATATTGTGATGACAGGGAATGGGTTTTGTTGAATAAATCATACATTTTTAGATAATCAGTCTTTGTCCGTGCTGGTCCCCATGCACACTGTATGCATACTCATTTGGATCATGGCGCCTTGGAGAAAAGAAATGTTTTCCTTTTGGCATAGTTACAAGGACAAAGTTTGTTTATGTTAAAGGTATAGGTCCGATGTTTTTGTATGAGGAATTGACCAACCTGTTTTCCAACTGAAACGTAACTATGGGTCATTTTGGGCGCTGGTTTTGAAAACGTAGACATAGGTCGTAATTCCTGCATACGACCTATGTGCACGTTTCATTGGAGGACAGTCTCGTATTGACACATTCTCAAAATAACTGTATCGAGTTAGCCCTCACCCTATTCAAACATTTTAAACTACTCAACTCAATTTGATAAGTTCAAATATTCAAATGAAGTGACACAAGCTCACCAAATCAAGGAGCAGTAGACCAGTAGCTCTTGTGTTCTCGCAAGCTAAAAATGCAAATTTTCTCAGTGGAATTTGGTTCATATTGGCCGGCACTTGGAATCTTGACTAATATCAACAGAGCATAACTGAGGAATGATGCTTTAATTAATGAGAAACACCACTTGATTATCTTTGCCTGTTAAGAATGTTTCAAAATGTTGCACAAGTAAAATACTGCTGATATTTTACTGACTCACAAAAGGTCTGTATGTGACAGGTCAGGTTACCACAGGTCAGAGTTTAGAGCCCAGACATTAAGTCTATGGCTTTCTGATCGCTATAAATTCACCATCACACATGTCCAGTTATCTCAAAAGCCAAGCGTTTAGACACCCAGGTGTCGTAAATCTTGTTGCTTGGCTGCCCGACAAACCAGACACCGGGATTATAATTCCATATCCATCGCTCACACTAAAGCCCCTAATTCCCTGTTACACAAAGCAGAAACAACCCTCCCTTACAAGTGTTCCAAAAAGTGAAGGACTGAAGGGAAAAAAAAGTACTCTGGAAAGTATTTTTGTGGAGGAGCCAACAGCCTGCAGTGACTTTGCAGTGCTTTGATGAATTGAAGCTGCTGCAGCACAGCTTCACACACCATCCCAGTGAAAGCTGCCCCTGATGTGCCCATTAACACGGAGGTAATTACCGGCGATTAGCCTTCCCCCACACCTGAACATACAGTATGTCATGCTAACACACAGCACTCCTTCACTGTGATGGAGGAACACAGAAGAACACACACTGTTGGCAGCTTCTTCTTTTCATATTTTATTGATATGCTTCACACTTTCCTTGTATTTATTTGATGGATAATTTCATTTATTTGCTCATTTGTGTACGCAATCTTCTTTAATTTGATTATCATTGACCAATTCCTATACACCTCATTAATTCTCTTTAAAGTAATTACTCATTTTGTAATTATTTCAAGCATTGAGGCAGAATTTTCAAGAACCTTCAGTATTTATTTTATTTGTATTTTATTTTATTTGATTCACAAAGAATGGTGAAAAGTAAACTTGGGATATTCTTTCCTTGTATGAAATATGAATAACTCAGTTACCTATGCTTTTCATTTTCACTTCATGACAGGAAGATGAGGCTGATTTTGTTTTTTTTGTCTTGAATGAAAGAGTCAAGCAATAAAAAAGTGATATGTCAGGGACCAACTTCAGGATCTCCTAAAAAAGGGAAACAAAACACAACAGACATGTGATGTCTAGCAGCTTTTGTATACATCCAACAAGGTGGCCACCAAAGAGCAGCTATATGTCGCGTCTGCTGTTGCTTTAATTTTCAGCAACTTGCTCCATGGAGCTGCCCCGGGCAAAAGTTGTGCGATACCATAGATAGCCATCACTCCTATAAAACTACAAGCACATTTGTTGACACTTTTTACGTCACTCTGCATACGTCATCTGGATCATCGGTGTGATTGGTTGTAGGTCTATCCAATTGCATACTGAGGCATTTTCAGCTATGTCCGTTGGTCATGCCTCTTGAAAGTAATAGGTCTCTACATTTCATAATTTATTAATTCTAGACTGCATGGATAATGCCACATGCAGTCTAGAATTACTATAAATGATCTTCCAGATAGACAATTTCAGTTTTCGGCACACAACATTTTATTTTTGAAAATTGTTTGTTGTCCCAGTGAGAAATGTGCATCATTGTTTTTGATTATGGAAAATTAGAATTTTGACGAGATTGTTTATAGTGGGACAGTAGCCTCCAGTTTTTCCTCTGGTCCACCAAGTGCTACTTCCTCATCATCATTAGCTGTAAAACAGTTGGCCCATGGCCAAGTGGAAAGGGAATAAGGGAAAGGGAACTTGGCTTATAACTGGAGGGTTGCCGGTTCAAATCCCCACCTGGCCAAAAGGGCTGGGGTACCCCTGAGCAAGGTACCCATCCCCGGGTGCAATGTATGGGTCAAATGCAGAGGAATAATTTCCCTAAGAGGATTATTAAAATTCTTTATATTTTTTACAAAAAAAATTGAACAAGATAAATCTCTAGCTTTTTCTAGCAACTTCTCCATTCCTTTTTTTCTTTTCATGACTGACTTTCATTGGTGGTGAAAGTCCCAAAAACAGTTCTTGTCCTCTGAAAAGCAAAGACGAACATCACACTTGCTGCACTGCGTGTTGGTGTATCCTTTATTGCAGTGTCGGCAGAGTCCTCTCCCTGTCTTCCGTGGGAAATGTGCAACTTGGTCCTTGCCTACATCCCATGGGAGGTGTGCACATCTCTTGGACGGTCTCTTCTGAGCATTCAGAGGGCTTCCTGATGTCACTGTCTGTGTTGCTAGGCTCCCTTTGGAGTTTGAAGTGTTGTGTTTATCAGGATGAGAGATGCTGTTTCTGAAAACTGTCTCCTGTTCGTTGTCTCTTTGCTATAGATGCTCTAGACGTTGTAATAACAACCCAAAAAAATTATAAAAGGCATTTTACTTACTTGAAATGTACGATCCAATAGCATTGTGAGACTGATAGGACCCAATGACTATGTAAATGTGGTAAAAAAAAAGATAAAATATCCCAGATTGTTTTTTTTAGGATGGCTAAAGGTAACGTTGTTTACAACAAGGGGTGTTACAGGGTTGTTAATATGAACAGAGTGTCTTCCCTGTGTATGGTGGCACAAGCTATTATACATATGCCTATGGAGCTTCACCAGTTTTCAATTTGGCTTGCTTAAAATAAGCTTAACTAATATACTATGGTGACAAAAATAAAGCAGATGGTCTTTTGTGTTTCCACTGGTACAGAAACATAGATATTTTTTTTTAGTCTGTTCTCTGCCTTCATCCCAAAGTGTAGCTCTCAACACAGATGGTAACTTTTAGGTTGAGCTGGCCAAATCATCACACATATCTAATGCCAGTAAGTTTTTTTCCCCCTTGTATTTTTCATGTTCAAGACATTACTTTTAAGCCACCCTACGCCCACAGGAGGAACACACCACATGTGCTTACAATTTATTTTCAATCACAATACCAAAGTGATATCTAATCACAGAGAAATGGTCAACTGAAAGTGATTTTCTTTATTAAAGGTTAAAAACTGATATATGGACATATGGACAGAGCTTTGGCACTCATTACATCACTACTGCTCCAGTTACACACGTCAGCATGTGCAGGTGCAATTCACACACACACACACACATTCCAGGAGAGCCACACAGGTATGAAGAGCCTAGCTGGTACATTTTAAGATGGTAGCAGTGTAGGTTGCTAGGAAACCATTGTTGAGTTGTGTGCAGCGTTAGCGTGTTAGCGCTGGCTCTAGGTATAGCTGGGATTTGAGATTTCGCTGGTGAGGTGCAAGCAGCTGAGAAGATAAGACGGGAGAAAGCGGCGCTTAGTGCAGGGGAATAGCAGGGATCAGGCTGAAGGGAGAAAACAGTCGGCAAGCTTGATCCTATTCTGCTTGTCCAGATGTGCATGTGTGTGTGTTTGCCTTCATTGCTTTCAGCTTCATTCTTTCACTGTGGCACAGATAGCCTGCCTTCACTAAAGCCAAGGAAATAATTAGACAAAGCTCTGAGGAGTCAGGAAAGTGTAAAAGAAAAATTTGGGTTTTGGAGTCAGGTCAAAGAGGTGGATAATGTTTGACAAAATGCACTCACACACACAAACACGGCTCCCACAGAAAACTATTTATGAGTTTATACTGGCTGATGAATAAATTGTGAAACATACGCTGGTAACCCATTCATAGACAGATTTGTTTTTCCCTTAAATTGGCCAACATCATAATACCTAAATCTATTTTGTACCACTTTATCATCCACATGAGGCCAATCTCAGCTGACATAGGAGGAAAGGTGTGGTGCACTAAAAGGTTCTAATAGTTTTTATTTAGTTCTGGTAGCGCTCGGTAGGTGATTCCACCAGTGTGGAACGACACATGAAAAGAGTCTGGATTGTCTTGTGCGGGGTATTGGCACTGCCAGATGACAATCCTTTGATGAACGGAGTACTTGAGCTTAACATAAGCTTAAAGTAGGTGGGAGCAGACCCATAAAGCACTTTGAAGGCTAGTATTAGGGATTTAAATTGGATGCGGGTGGCTAAGGGTAGCCAGTGAAGTAGAGCTTCAACTAAAGATTATATTCATAACCGATTAATCTGTCGATTATTTTCTCGATTAATCTATTAATTGTTTGGTCCATAAAATATCAGAAAACCTTAACAAATGTTGAACGGTGTTCGTCTAACCTGGATAATGTTCTCAAATGACTTGTTTTGTCCACAAACCAAAATGATTAACTTTTTATGACTTCTTTGTTATCCAGAGCAAAGAAATGAAGAAAATACTCACATTTAAGAAGCTTAAACGGAAATCTTGTTTTAATCAGGAAAAAAGCTTCAACCCAATTAATCGATTATCAAAATAGTTGTCGATTAATTTGGTAATTGATTAATAATCGATTAATCAATTCATTGTTTCAACTCTACAGTGAAGCTCAGTGAACAGAGGGGTGACATGTGCCCTTTCAGGTTGATTGAAAACCAGGTGTGCTGCCGCGTCTGTAGCAATCTCACAGCACAGGTGGGGAGGCCTGTTAGCAGGGCGTTGCAGTAGTCAAGGCGGGAGATGACCAAAGCCTATTCTAGGAGCTGGGTAGCCTGCTGAGCTAGGTATGGTCTGATTTTTCTTATATTGAATAGTGCAAAGCGACATGACCGGGTGACAGAGGCAACATGATCTGTAAAGATCAACTGATCATCAATCATGACAAGTTTCTTGCTGTCTTGGAAGGAGCCACATATAGGGAGTTGCTAATAATGCAGACGTTATGATTTATCGTTGGCTTGACTGGTTTCGCAGGATGATCTGGAGGTGATGGGCTTTCGTACATGCAGATATGTCAGAGTGACAAATCTGAGATTTGTGATGACCATGTGGTCGTCAGGTAGAAATGAAAGATACAGCTGGATATCCTCCACATTGCAGTGATATGAGAAGCCATCTGGCCCAGCGAGGTTGTGTACATGGCAAAGGAGAGGCCCCAGCACCGATCCTTGGGGCACCCCTGTGGCAAGGCTGTGTGGTGCAGATGTGTGACCTAGCCAGGACACAGGATTCAAACCAGTAGTGTGCTCTTCCTGTGATGGCCACGTTTGAGAGAATGGACAGTAGGATATGGTGATTAACTGTGTCAAATGCTGCTGATAAGTCGAGGTTGCAGCAGTGACACTAGATGAGAAGAAGGTCAGTAGTGATTTGTTCTGGGAGACCCACAATGAACTGAATGAAATAGTGGTCAGAATATGTGAGTTGGAGGGCTGTGAACCTGGTGTAGCTCAAAGGAGTGCATCAGTGATAGGAAGTCTGAAGAGCAGGGATTGTCTAAGTGGATGTTCATATCACCTAGGACAATCATGGGACAGTCATACTGGGGGATGGAGGAGAGCTCTGTGGACATGTGTAGATCTTCAAACGAGAAAGGCCAACACTTCCGCTGACACTTCCAAATGCAACCATGGCAGTTCTTGTGTTTACTAATTGCACCGCGAGAGACCGCCCACCGAGAGTCAGACAAGGGAGGGTTCACAGAGGGAGTGATTAGCCGTTCATAGCCCTATTGTCCCTGATTGTTTTTTGATTGCTAAGCCTTGTTACTACTTTCACCCACTGATGGGTTTCTGGTGTTCCTAATCAAGTATCACCCCAGCAGATTTTAGCTAGCAAAGAAGCAGGAAGACTGCACTAGCAGACACTCATCAAGGCCCTTTCCTATAGCTTCCACATAACAACATAACAAATGTTATGTTTAACTTCCATAGCCTTATGTCCCACATTGTAAACAGAAACAAATTAAAAAAACATTTCATTATTCATTTTTTTTGTTTCCTATTTCATTATTTTTCTTTAACTATAATAACCTTGGTACATCCAGGTCAGGTTATCAGTCCATTATAGGGCAAACATACAGAGAACAACAACCTTTCACTCTGCACACCTACAGTCAAGTGTTTAATTCACCTCTGCATGATTTTGGACTGTGGGAAGAAGCTGGAATACCAGGAGAAACACTCACATGCACACAGGGAGAACCAACCTGTCCTCCAACTGAAACGTATCTATGAGTCGGCTTGGCCAACCCTTGGATATGACCCATAGGTACATTTTTGGTGCACTGGTCCAGTATTTGTCAACTCAACTACACAGAGGTATTAGTGACGTTAGGGGTAGGGTGAAAAATAGAGTTTTAGGCAGTAAAAATGTAAAAATAGTCAAAATGAGAGTAAAAGACTAATGTGGGAATTGAACCCATGTGCACGACACTAAATGACAGTGCTTTAACCACTAAGATAACTGCCAGTGGGAATCACAGTGAAGCTACTGGATGATGACAAATGATGATAAATATAGGTCAGAATTCCTGCGTATGACCTATATTACGTATGTTTCGTTGGAGGAAAGTCTTGGGAAGAACATGCAAACTCCATACAGAAAGGCCCTAGGTCAAACTGTGATTCAATCGGGCGACCTTCCTGCTGTGAGGCAACAATGCTAGACAATGGCACCACTGTGTGACTTAATACCTAAAATGCACCCACTTTTGATAAAATGGAAAATCCACACAATTAATCCCCAATCAGACACATTTTTGCTTTAGGAATTGTGGGAAGTCGGCTTCAGTCTCTGGCAGTTCTAATGGTCACATCAATGGGTCTCTGGGCAGAGCACTTAAAGTTCCAGGTTGTGTCATTCATAGTGAATATAAGTGTTTTTATATCAGTATGTAATTGCTTGAAAAAAAAATGGTTTGTGTACTCTTAAGGTCTTTGCACACCAGACATGTTGCGTATATACGTGGCGAAAGTGCGGATAATTGGGATGCAAATTACGACGCACCCTCTCATGCACATTCAGCACGTTGCGAACAAGTTAATAAATTATGAGGATGAGGGGGGGGGAAATCAGAGCATGACACACACACACAAACACTCAGCTGAGACAGCAGCTCAAAGCAAACATCAGTGGAGAGCATTTTGTAGCTTGATGTACACACACCATCCCACTGGATACAACCTCCCTCTACATGTGTTATGATTGTTTTATAGTTTTTGCTTGTTTATTAAATAGAATGGGGTTCTGGGAGAGAAACACAATCAATCGATCATGATTTAAAAGAATAAAAGAAGCAATTTTGAATGGTGAAATTATGTGGCCGGTGTGAATGCTGGACACATTGGACACATGTTTGAAATTTCAATTGTGTGAATGAATTGTACCCAAAACAATACATCTGTGTGCAAACATGTTTGATATGGACTTTAGACACCACCATGTTTCTTAGGGGCTGCCCACATGAAAGTTAGTCAAGGTGAATCTTTTTTTAGTTGATCGTATTGACATTTTATCCACACAGAAACAGCGTTTTGTGAGTTTTGTCCAAAAGGACAAACCAGCCACAGCAAACAAAAAACCTTTTGAGGGTATATGAGGGCCATGGTAGTTCCCTGGTGAACAAGGGTAAGGGAGGAGTAAGCAGAGGGGTTTGAGTGGTGACCAATAAGAACCAATCATAAAAGTGAATACTTTGCTTAAAGTAAACTAGAGTTTTCCAAATAAAATTGAGGCAGCAGTGTTTTTAAATGTCTCCATTTAATGTGCGCCAAAACTAGAAGTGTGTATGGCATGCTGTGTGTTTTAAAACTCAGAAAACTCAACCAGATTGGATGTAGCCTGAAGGACATAGAATAATCCAGAGGTATATTTATTGCAATTCTGTTTATCCAGTTCCTGTAAGAAGCTCTTTGCAGTTTCACCTTCATACATTTTGAGTGGATTTTATCTCCTGGCTACTATAACTCAGGAGCCACGTTTTGGTAGTAACTGCAAAATTGTTCAGGGCATTTTCACATAAACGAGGTGTAGAATTCTGTTTAAAAACTATCACTTTAATAATATTTTTAATTATTAAATTTCTATTGCAGAGAAAAAAGATACAAGAATATTTTTGTATAATATTCTTTTTTTTAATATGTCTGCAATAAACCAATTTCCTCTAGAATTTTCAAAAGGTGTAAGTTGTGTTTATGAAAAAGCTAAGTCTAAGGGGTTACAATATTTAGACATATCTCGAAATAATACTTCCACACAAACCCAGTATCCCCGTCATAAAATGATAGAAAGTTGTACTCTTGTTTTATCTGTAATTGTATTCTGACTATGAAGGGCAAACAGCCTTTCCCTAACAGGGCATATTGACTTCGGCAATAATGAGGTTATTAAATTAACATCGAGTATGCTTCTAATTACACAGAAATGGATCATGTGAGCAGAGGAGTCGTGGGTTACTAGAGCAGACTTCAGAATATTCATGCAGACATTAAAGGTCATATTCATTACTGAGGCAGCAGACAGTCTGGATAAAGGGTGAGGGCAGGGGTTAACACATGACAGTCTAATGATATTAACAGCATGTGATGATGGTTATGAATAATGAATTCAGGATAAAAATGTGATCTCTTAATTTTTTTTTTTTTTTATGTTCACATTCGTACGCAGAACCCGAACCAGTCTCCAGGATTCTATGATGCCTTTTTAATACATTGCTACAGACCACAGATACGTATGAGGTCACATATCTGAACTTGTCATTTACAAGATGTGAGCATCTCTTTCTCTCATCATGACTGTATATATATATATATACACACATATATGTAGTGATATGTATCTAGAAACATGGGCTATGATATGATGATTTAGGGAGGATACATTTTATGATGGAATTACAATACAGTTCAACGTAATTCAATGTAATATAATTATTTGTTTAACGCAGAAATTTATTTTGAATTGCGTATAAGAAACAAACAAATTTAGACAAGTTTAAATAAAAATTATGTAAACTTATGCTTTTCCCATTTTCCAGTATTAAATTATTGTTTTATTTTATCTGATTATATATATGAAAATACATATTTATCATACTACATAAAAATTAAAATAAAAAAATCCTTCATTCTCTCAATCAATGGTATACAGCCATTGCATTGAAACGCAGTTTATCAGAACATACTAATACGTATGAATGGGGCAGCAAATTCACATACCAAAGAGAGGAACATAAAGGTAAAAAATTGCATAAATATCCAGCTTTCAACAATAGTAAACATTATATGAGTCTGTGTGTGTGTGAGAGAGAAAGAGAGAGAGAGAGTGTTTATGTGTGCACGAGTATATGTGCGTGTGTAAAGAGAGAGAGCGAGAAAGAGAGTGTATTTGCATGTATGTGTGTCGTCGACACTCAATTTCCAACTTGCAATTTCAAAATAAAACACACACGGACACAAGCAACAATCTTCTAATAACACTGCCAACATATGCAGCCATGTTCGATCTCAAGCTGGTTTCAAACTGTGTGGTCGATGTCTTGCTCACAAATCTTCTGCAACACTTCCTATCGCGAGGTATGCTACTTGGCAAAGATCTTGCAGAGATTTTGTTCTTGCTTTCTACCATCCAACTCTTCTCTTTCCAGTGGGAGTGTTTGCCTCTTGTAAACAACATCTCTAGAAATGGTAACTCTTAAACTCTTAAATTTCATTTCACTCTGTACAGGATGTTTAAAATGACATTTCCAATGATTTGTAAAAACCCTGCTGTGGAGCCACCTTTGTACATTAGAAGGTTTGGATGAAAAAACCAAAGACTGCCGACACTGTAACACACTCACACACACACACACACACAGACAGATTTTGGCACAACACAATATCCCATTTCATGGCTTGGCTAGGAAAATCCTCGCAAACTGGTCATGTGTGAAAACTCAGCCTTTTCCACCTCACAAGCGTATCTGCTTGTGTCTGTACTCTGAAATGTTTAACACCCCATGTCACAATGTAAATTGGACACCCTTTGGGGGTGGCCGAGGAAGATAGAGAATGTGGAGTGATGGATTTGTAGTGTGCGTGTGAGAGAGAGCGACAGAGAGGACAGGCTGACAGAACAGCAGGGTATTTACATACCAATGGCAAGCACTGTTTAAGTTTTGGTTTCCTTTACCTCTTCTAATTGAGAGCCCTGTTTGGTACATTGAGGCCTGGCCACCCAGAAAGATGAGTGTAGGCTGTCCACTGAGGTAACCCTGAGATCCCCCCCGTGACCAGCCTGTAAGCCTCTCCACAGAACTTAGCTATGTGGATCCACCAATTACCCATTCCACTTTCTGCTCCCTTGACTAGTTTTTCATTTTTACTCCCCATTTAGTCTCTTCATCTGATTCCAATCTTCGCTAATTCCTTTCTTCTAAGTATCACCTCTTCGTCTCACTATGCCATTCTCCATTTCCCCTTCCGCTCCTCTTTCATTTCATATCTCCCCCCCCATCTCTTCCCAATTTTCAATCTCAGTTTATCTCATTACCTGTGTCATTTTCAACACACAGTTATCCGCTTGTTGTTCTGTGGATGGTGGAGCCCCAGCTGCACCCCATTAGGGTTGTAGACAAGGCTTTTTTGTGGCCACATTAAGTGAAAGCGGTACGGCAATGACCTCTGTCGTTGGCGATTAAGGGGACAGCGCAACCTAAACAGCTTGTGAGGAGAAAAAAAAGGACTGCCCATTTCTCACCTCGGCACAGGTGATCTGGCAGTTAAGAACTAAAATGGTACATTGGCTTGCTGATGTAACAGTGGGCTTTATCAAAAATCTGTTAGTGTTGTCCACCTCAGAAAGGACAGATTTCTTTAAATCTTCTCTACGACCAGCCCCCCCAAAAATACACTCAGTCTGCTATATTTTGGAAGACTTATACTCAGACCTTTCAGGAGTGGCCAAACGTTAAAGGTATTTACTTCATTTACATTCAGTAAGTTCACACTAATGCTAGATTCTTGGAACTAGATACTAGAAACTAGATTTGTATGCGTTTGCTTTGATTGCCAAACACCATGCTGTGATGCAAGCTGTATTTTCTTGTACGCATCAGAAAATACTTTATAGAAAGGTTGTCACCTCAACATGGTTTTGATGGCCTTGTTCAGGGGTTGCTCTGAGTTACTGAGAGTTCAAGAGTCTGTCCTGCAAAACCTCCTCCCAGAGGACAGCAGGGAAAACAGTCAATGGTGCGCGTGGGTCCTTGAGGATGTTACAGGCTCTGTTGACAAAGCGTCTGTGGGCAATGGATGGAAGACAAGTCCCGGTGATCTCTGCTGTCCTCACCACTCCCTGCAGCGATTTCTGATTTGAGAAATGCAGAGGGCCCTGCCGTGGCGAATTTGATGCTGCTGACCACCTCTGTTGTCAATAATGAGTAGGGAATGACTGGTTCTCCTGAAGTCGATGATCATTTCCTTTGTCTTCTCTATGTTCTGGATCAGACTGTTGTCACTGCAACAGTCCACCAGTCGCTTCACCTACTCTCTGCATGTCAGGTCGTAGTTGTCCCTGATGAGCCCCAGCACTTGTTGTGTCGTCCGTGTACATGATGATGTGTTTAGAACTGGATGCAGCGCAGAGATGGAGCTGGAGATGCTATTTCCCAGTCAGACTACCTGTGGTCTATCGGTGAGGAAGTCTAGCAGAGAGTTACACATGAGGTTGTTGGAGCGGTTTAGCCAGTAAGCAAATTGGAGTGGATCAAACACATGGGGCAGTGTGGTGATGTGGTCCTGCAGCCTCTCAAAGCACTTCATCATTATGGGAGTTGCAACAGGGTGGTAGTCATTACAACATGTGATGATAGATTTTTTTGGGCACTGGCATGATGGTAGCGAACTTGATGTGAATAACAGCCTGCCCCCAGTGAGATGTCAGCACTCCCTGAGTACTCGTCCTGGGATGTTGTCGGGGCCTGCTCTGGGTTTCACAGACATCAGCCATGTTGAGATCCAATGCCTTTTCATCCGGATTAGAGACAGCTTTGATTGCAGGGGTGTTGTCATTATTTGAAAATCTGCAGAATAATTGGTTTAGTGAGTTGAGAAGATTTGGGCTGCTGTCACACAGTGTGGGAACTGCCTTGTAATCTGTTATCACCTGAATCCCCTGCCACATGAATCTGTGTTTCATTCGCTCATTCGTTTTTCAAAATGAAAAAGAAACAGATAACAAACTGTTAATTTGATTTTCAAATTAAAATGTAAAAACAGATAATGAGTCGTTTTTTCTAATTTCCAATATTGTGCTCAAATGAAAAACGAGCGCTTCCCTTTTCTTCCAGTTTTGATTTTACATCTAACGCAAGTTAGGTGACCAGAAAGTTGTATAACCCAGAAGTGACCTGTGACGGGGGGGCATCACATGGGACAACGATAAAACTGTCCGCAAATCATAAAAAACTGACATTTGTATGCTTTTCACTGGAAGTAAGAGGTTGTCTCTGACACCAAAAGACATGACATATGTGTCATACATTAGGAAGATAATCATTGATTTTTTCATTTGAGCACAATATCGGAAGTTAGAAAAAACAAGTCATTATCTGTTTTTTCATTTTTCATTTTAATTTGAAAATCAAATTAACAGTTTGAAATTAACACTACATTGTTGTAGTGCAGCCTCATCTTCAGATTTGAAATGTGATGAAATGTGTCCAAGTTTTCACGTACCTCCAGTGTCATCCATGGTTTCTCATTAGCCCTGGTGGTGATGTAATTTATGACACAGAGGTCCTCTGTATACTTTTGGATGTAGGCAGATAGAGATGTAGCATACTCCTCCACATTAACATTGTTATTGTCAGTGGCAGCAGCTCCGAATCCAATCCGGGTTTTCACACTCAAATGGCACATTTCCATTACCCAATCCCGGCATGGCTTGGCATGGCACTTTTTTTTGCTTTTCCATTAGCAATAGTACCTGGTACTAGGCCTGTCACGATAACACATTTTGCTGGATGATAAATTACCACAGAAATTATTGCAATAAACGATATTATTGCGATAAGCGTTAATATTGCCGTTCTGAGACCATTTTCATCTAATACGATGATAATGGCATAGTAATGACGGTACACCTTTTTCAAATATCAATAAACTGTATAAAGAATTTTTAACACTGGAACACATTTTAAATATCCACAACAAAAACGAAGCAAACAAAAATTGCACTTCAACAAAAAATTAAACAATAAATGAAACAGAAATGAAAAAACACACACAACCAAAAGTAAATAAAATGTAAACAAAACTGCACTTCAAAAAATATTAAACACTTTGTTCAAATAAAGCGGTCAAGAGAGAGAGAGATATTATGCCAGATTCTGAGCAAGAAATACCAACATGTTTACTTTGTGTGGCTTAAGGCAGGATATTTCCGGAGTAGCAAAGTTGCCAGCTGTGCTAAACATTCTTCTTCTTCTTGCACAAATGCACATGTATTTTTTGGCCAACTTGGCCTTTAAAGGATAGCTTTTTTGATTGTCATGCCACCACATCAAGGGATCACAAGATGCATCAAGTGCATGTTCTTGGAGGAACTTGGTCAGCTCTGCATCAGCCTGCACTGTTTTTGGAAATGCAGACCGGACCTGGCTTGTGAGATGAGCTCTTCTGTCTTGAATAAGGTCACTCAGTCTCTTCTTCTTGGTGGGTCATTTCCTTTAGCGGCTTTGCTGCAGCTCTCACCACTGGTGTCTTCTCCACATCCTTCTGGTCCTAAGTCCAGTAGCTCTTGCACAAGTTTGACATCATCCAATGCATCTGCCTCCTCCATGCTGCCACGATACCTTGGATCCAAGATGGTGGCCTTTCTCAGGAGGACTTGGATAGCAGGTGAGCTGTATTTTCAGTGCCCTGTGCATGTGTTTGTTTGATACTGGCTGTCAGTGCATTGTCATCGGGGCCTGGAGAGAGAACATCGTCTTTAATCAGTTCCAGCACAGACTTAACTGAGGACACAGTGACATATTTTGCCCCTGAGAGGATGTCTGTGAAGTCAGCCAGTGGTTTCATTGCTGCGATGATGGACTCCAAGACAGAAACATCCAGCCAGGTTGGGTTGAGGTGGCTATGTTTTTTGTCTTCAACCAGGACATGTCTTATGGCTTAACCTCTCTACCATATTCTGCTTAGTGCCCCATCATGTGACAACATCCTGTGTGAAAGATATAATTGTTCTTGTTCAATACTTAGTTTATATCAACATTCTTAAACAAATACTATGTTTTACATTTCCATTTATGGCCATATTGCTTTAAGGTAGAGTGGGAGATCATTTTCTGGGTAATTTATTTTTACTGTATTCACCACCCGATTGTAACCAATTAATTAAAGCATTGTTAAATGTTAAAATGAAAAATGTTAGTCACCTGTGGACAGGCCTGTAAAAATACCATCCAATCATATTGAACACTTCAAACAAATTCATTGGATCGTGATGCATCAATCAAACTGCCACCCACTTCCCCCTATATGCAAGTACCACTCTTTGTGCCCTGATCGCACAGGCTCAGAAGACAAAGCCAGATCTTATCCTAGATTGCTAAATCCAAGAGAGACAGTTGCAGCAACATATTATTATGGAAGAAAAGGTGCCTACAACAGGTGTTGGTTGCAAATGAAATATGTTTTTGGGAAAGCTACTGCCAAGAAATAGGCTGATGCAGAGTGATCCAAGACAAGAGTGAACTGTGTTTAAACAGTGGTGACAACTGAAAGCCCAGAAAGGGTTATAAAGTGATGACACGGTGGCGCTGTTTCTACTGGACCGGTAGGTTAATCTAAGTATTTGTTGTTTTTCATTATCACGTTGTCAAGTGAACAAGTATCCAAAAAAGCACAGAAAAACAGTGGTTGCCCTAGTCCATTTTTAGCCGTCATTTGAATTTAGATTATGAAATATAGTCCATCTACTAGTATATCATTTTCAAAAACAACAGGGCTTACAATTTCCAGGCACAGAACTTTATTCAATGCTTTCATTTTTGACAGTGGAGGGAGGCAAAGAACGATGCTTACATAATTAGACAATCAAAAGTGAGTAAACAATTTACAATAAATTAAAAAGTGTACTCAACTGACCATCTGTAGCGTACCCTCAGTGCTCTAAATTAACTTAAACCTTCCTCCTGCTCTGCTGGGACTTAACATTGTGCTCGCTTCAGCGTAATCAAACGCATCAAGGGAGACTGCCACACTCGATACTGGTATTACCAGTGCCACTTTGGAAAGAGTCTTAAAGTCTAGTCCGATCCTGCGAGCACTCCCTTGAAATCCGCTTGAAATCCCGCAGCATCCGCTCCTTTTGCACCAGCAGCAAAGCTGCACCTCTGCGCAATGTGTAATGGTCACGGATGCGCTCCAAGGCCCCCAGTCTATAGCTTTTCAATAAGCTGTCAGCACCTGGATAGCGAGAGACATTTACTCGAGGTCAGAGAAGATGCCCAAATGCTCCAAGGGAACCTTTTTTTGACTTATCTCCTTTGGTTATCTCCTTGATGTACTCATTGCCGTGCCAAGGTGGTTATCTCCGACAGGCACGTCACCAGCAGGATCATATTCAATTGTACAGGATAACGGCTGCCGGCACCACTTTTTACAAGTGGTTATTGACGGTGTGGTGTGTTATTATGGTAGATCGACCTCTGTGTTCAATCTCTAAAAATGACAGACAGTCTTCAGTCTGAAGAAAAGGGGCTTGGACTTTTGAATTCAAAATGTAGCCTGTGTTTTTTCCAGGATCTCCAGAGTGAACTAGTTACCTTCAGCACTGATGTAGCCACAGTATGTGTTCTTTTGCATAAGGAGTGAGAAATCATAAGTGGTCACTAGAGACACAATCTAATGCCAATGCTGTATTTAGAGCTGTCCACAAGAGGCATGTTAATGCTAGGTATGAACACAGGTACCCTTTGAGGTGATTAGATGCTCCTGTAAAAGAACAAGGAAAAAGAAAACCTTTTAGCATGTCGACCATGTGCTGAGCAGTGGAAGATGTGATCCGAGAACAGTGAAGGTGGGAGGAGAGAAAATCAGGGGATATGTTCAGAGAAAGATTCAGATTAGATATTGATTCTCCAGGCCAGATCTGATATTTTGTATTAAAGCTACTGTTATGCTGGGCTGATATTCAATACTGTTAGATCCAACCATTCTTTATAGCAGAAACAAGATTAAAATCCGTAGGCTCTGCTGTGATGCCCGAGAGGCTGCATTGTTCTAAAAACACAAATATATCTCAGATAAAATAAATCATGCGAGGGATTTTGATTTTCTTTGAGCCTTACCAATAGAAAGGTTTTGCCTTTCCAGTAAATGGATGTACTGAATTAAAAAATGACAATCTACAAATAAGATTATTCTCTAAAACATATGAGGGTGGTTCTGAAAAGATCATAGGCTGACTAAGAAGGAGTGATTGCCAGAGCAATGGAACTTGGCATACTTGAGATTCTACCTATTTGTCAGATTTGTTAAACTGACTACAGTGTTTCCTTATGGATAAACCCACATTTGAAAACAATTGAAAATTAGTACTAACCCTGATTGCAATGACTGCTGTGCATGACTGTGGCTTTAAACTGGTTGATCACCCTCAATATTCTCTTGATTTGGCACATCTGACTGTTTTCTGTTCCCCAACATGCAGTATCAGACTGATAATAAGGTCATATCTGCTTTTGAGGACCTTTTGACCATCAGGTCGGATGAGAGCCTCTATACCAGGGGTGGGCAATTGTTGGGGGCCACATGAGAAACAAAAACAATTGTTGAGGGCCGGGCCATCTCTTTTATCTGAAAAAGCAGTAAATTGTATTGTTTTGGTGTAAATTTGGCAGCATACAGACACACAATAAACACTTACTAACCAATTACTAACCAACTCTATTAAAAATATCAAATGACTACACTATATAATGAATACTATTATACTATACTACTGTATACTACACTGGTAATACCAGTATCGAGTGTGGCAGTCTCCCTTGATGCGTTTGATTACGCTGAAGCGAGCACAATGTTAAGTCCCAGCAGAGCAGGAGGAAGGTTTAGCAGTCCATGTCTTGTTGAAAACACGTTAACATTTTTTTAACGTGAGTCGACATTTTTAGGGGGCCAGGGGTAACTGGCTAGCGTGTCTGTGCAGATTTGTGCGTCCATACGTCAGGCTTTTCTAAATAAAAGCAACACAGTTGTATTGCATGTGCAGCATAAATACCTCATCTGTGTTTATGACTGACATACCGTGGGCCGGACAGGGATGCCCAAAGGGCCGTATGTGGCCCACGGGCCGTAAAATGCCCAGGTCTGCTCTATACCAAGGGCATCCAAGGACTTCGATGCCAGTGGAAGAAGTGTGTAGACCACAGGTGAGTCTATGTTGAAAAATAAACCACATGTGGCCAAATACAATCTCTGACATTAAGAAATCTTAAAAAAGTGATTATTTTTCAAAATACTTCAGCTGCGTCATTTTCCGTTGTCCAAGTCATTTTATTGTGAAATTCCCTCTTATTTTGAAGTCTTTTTCGTCCCTTGTCTGTGAGCACTTTACTTTTGTGATTACCCAACCCGTTTCACCTGTGTCTTGTTTGTCACAGCTGTTCGTCGTCTCCCTGATTCCTCAGTGTACATGACCACTTCCCCTTCCTTTTTCTGGTTGTGAGTTTGTCTTCGTCCGTCACCAAGTTAAACACATTTTTTGAGCTCTCCACGTCGCCTTGTGATTAGCTGTTATCTGTTTTTCCGCTTATTTGAGGATCTTCGTTCCTGTCAGCCTGCATTGTTTTTCCGTGTGTGAATAAAGACTGTTACTTAGTGATGTGAGATGAAGCCTCATAAGTCATTGAACCACTTGAGCCAATTGGTTCGAGAAAGGGTTCATTTCTCGAAGCTTCATGTGCACACGAAACCACCTACTGGCCAAGTGTATAATCACAGGCAGCTGTATCTGAACCACATAATGTGTGATGCATTATGTTTGTTGGGAATGACTATGAATTACAAAAATGTATGACCAAATAATTTCTGTACATTTGTTGAATGTATTCTGTGTGTAAATTTGGTAATGTCATATGGCAGGTGGTGCAATGTTTTTTCTGAAAATGGCATGGGCGTAATCAGGCAGAGGACAGTGAAAGTGCTTGTGGAACTAGGAAAAGGGCACATAATATGCTTGTGTAACCTGGACAGTGATGTACAGGACAGGGGAAATTGCATTAATTTTTATTCAGAAACAAGAAAGAAGTTTTTGGTTTTAAACTATTTCTTTTTCTTTTTTTGACACAACCTCTCCAGCCTTGGAGAAGACCCTTTCACAAGGCACAGAATTGGGATCCAGTTTGGACACAAATGCCCTGAATCAACATCTTCCACAATACTGAAGGGCTTTGTGTCCTTCACTATCATGGAGACAAGGGCTTCATCCAGCTCCTGTTTTCTAGTGGCTGGTTAAAAGAGAATAAATACAGTGTTACTTGTCTTTATTTGCACAATAAACAAAAGTAAACATGGAAAAATTGTGATAGTGTGTTTGTAATATTTTTATGACTTACCTTGGCTAGATGATGCTCTAGTTTCCTCCTTATTCTCATGCAAGGCACGGTAATGCCTTAGCATGGATGAGGTGTTGTTATTGTACCTCAACTCCTTGGAACACAATAAACACCTCACCTTTGAATAAAATAAGAAACCATGAAAAATTGTTCTTGATAAGCAAACCTAATGCGTCTGTAATAATGTTAGATTTAGCTTACCTTGTTAGGCGATATCAGATCGAAGTGTTCCCACACAGGGGAAATCCTCCTCATCCTCGCTGGCTCCATCCTATAACCTATCCTACTCTCCTCACTCTCCTAAATCTCTCTCTCTCTCCCTAAACTATCCAAACTGTCTCCAAACTATATAAACGCTATCCAAACTCTCAACTGACCTCAACCCACATTTTGAATGAAGCCTGAGGGGTCTATATAGCTGTAAAACCTTGCGGCAAATTCTGAAACCACTTCCCGAAGCAATCACGTGGTACAGCCGGGCAGCGAGGCTTCGGACGATCATTTTTGGCTCCTCCCCTAAATGAAGCAAGCCTCGATACGCACTTCGTGCAAAACGCCCCTGTCATTTCTCGACACACGCTTTGAAGCCTCGGTACATCTCGTACAGACTTTTACTCCACAGTTGTTACTTGGTGGCACACAAATGACAGGCCGTTTTGCTGAAGAGAATCTGGCTTTATTAGCTGATCGCACAGTAACATCAAAAACTCTCCATATCTGCTCCAGTCGCCGTCTCGACCATTCGTTCACCGGCACACACGCACTCACTCACTCACTCACATTCACACACTGAGCTGCCTGTGTTACACATTAGTGTCAGAGACATCCCACAACACTACTGTTACTTACCATCGTACTGCATCTGGGTCCAGTCCTGTTCGTTACAAGCTGTATCTGAGACTACTTTTGGAAAAAAAAGAAAAAGAAAATATTAAATGTAATTAATTTTAGGGATGCACAATATTTATCGGACCGATAAAACATCAGCCGATTTGGGGGAAAATTACAGAATTTTTTATCGATCAATTTTATCCAATAAAAAGATCTGATAAATTAATGAAATTGGGGGAATTGTTTTGACGCGCTGGTTACGTCATCCTTCGCACCTTACTAGCAGGACCCAAGCCTGACCCGTCACTGCCTGATTAATAATGAACATGTCTTTACCAATGTGGTCGTTTTTCTCCGTGTCAGAAGCTAATAACAGCATTGCTGTTATTAGTTGTGAGAATTGAGAGTGAGCAGTGAGCAAGAGGAGGAAAGAAGTTTTAACACAACAAATCTTATAGCTCACCAGAAAAGTCGTCATTGCGGCAAAATGGTACTGAAAGTATACGAAGCAGCCGTGGTAACAGTTAGCGGTGCTAAGGCTAAAACAACAACACGGAGTGTCGATGTCCCCAACTGTAAACACGTTTCAAGAGACAGTGAACAACGTGATGGAATTCATAGTGCTCGACGACCAGCCTTTTATTGACGTTGAGAACCTGGGTTTTCGCAAGTTAATAGCACATTTGGAGATAGTAGTAATAATAATAATAACTAGTACCGCAAGCGGTAATTAACGGGTTCGAGCTCGACGGCTCGCGAGTCACCGTACGTCCACGTCGCAGCACGAGTCCTCTAGCTCATATCCCGTTCATTCACCGCTTGCGGTACTAGTTATTTTCAGCTGCGTCCCTGCGCAATGTCAGATGGCGTTTCCTGTTTAAAATGGCCGACTTCCTGTTAGGTGAAAGGCGTGTCCGTAAACGTGTTCAGGGAAGGTCTCTTGACTCACATATCAAGTTTCGTGCAGATCGGACATTGTACAGCCCAGTTAAAAGGGCACTTCCTGTTTAAAATGGCCAGCTTCCTGTTGGGTGAAAGGTGTGTCCGTAAAGGTGTTCATGGAAGGTCCCTTGACTCACATATCAAGTTTTGTGCGGATCGGACAATGTTACACTTTACTTCCTGTTTCGGGCGTGTCCACTTCCTGTGGAGAGGTCACGTTTTACAGACATGTTCAGGGCGGGTCTGAGGTGTCACATATCAAATTTGGTGCAGATTGGACAATGTATGGCCAAATAAAAGGGCACTTCCTGTTTAAAATGGCGGACTTCCTGTTGGGTGGAAGACGTGTCTGTAAACGTGTTCAGGGTAGGTCCCTGGACTCACATATCAAGTTTTGTGAAGATCAAACAATGTCAGAGTTTACTTCCTGTTTGGGGCGTTTCCACTTCCTGTGGAGAGGTCATGTTTTAAAGACATGTTCAGGATGGGTCTGGGGTGTCACATATTAAGTTTTAGGTGGATACAACAATCCCTGTGAGAGCAGCATCAAAAACTGTATATGTAGTTCTGTCTGCTGTCACCAGGGGGCGTTGGCTTTGACATGGAATATTTTCATGTAGACGTCTTCAGGGTCGGACTATCATCAATCCTATCAGGTTTGGTTTGGATCAAACTAGGATTGGCAAAGTTGTAACAGTTTGTTTTATTTAGTACTTTCTGCCACCAGCAGGAGGCATTGTAGTAAAAATGTACTCTCTTTTGCAACGTGGTTATTTTAAGCAACTACTCATCATCAATTATAGCAAGTTTGGTTGGTATAGGACCTTCCATCGTGAAGTTATAAGAGTTTTGTTATCTGTCACGAAAAATGAGAATGTGCGCCAACTTTGGCGCCCCCTATCTCATACCCCATGCAACATTTTAAAAAGCTTTTGATTACTTATTTTCCTAAAGTGGTTCACAGTGACCTCACCAAGTTTAAAGGTGATCGCACAAGAACTCTAGGACTAGTTCATTCAAATACCAAGGGTCATATTGTCTTTGTCACCAGGGGGCAGTGTTCCCGAAATTGAATATTTTCATATAGACGTCTTCTGGGCCGGACTATCATTAATCCTAGCAAGTTTGGTTCAGATTGGACTAGGATTCGCAAAGTTGTAGCAGTGTGTTTTTTTGTCGCAAAAATCTGACTTTGCATCATTACCATGGCAACATCATGTAACGATACGCCATCATATTGAGCACGCATAGTCTACCTTGTGTTTAGAGTCCTTTAACCAATTTTGAGCTTGATACAATAATTTCTGTAAAAGTTATTCCCGAAATTGTAAAAGTAACTTTTTTTTTTAGATGTTCTGCCACCACCAGGAGGCGATGTTTACAAACTTGACAGTTTTTGCATGGCATCTTCAGCAAGGGCCCATCATCGATCGCCACAAGTTTGGTTAAGCTCGGACCTTCCATCGCAAAGTTATAAGAGTTTTGTTGTGCGTTGCGAGAAATTGGTAATTTACTCCAAATTTGGCGCCCCCTATCTTGAAAACCATGATACTTATTAGAAACCTTTCAATGACTTAAGCTCCTCAACTTGTCCACAGTGACCTCACCAAGTTTGAAGGTGATCCCATGTAAGCTCTGGGACAAGTTCGTTCAAATACCGATGGTGCGTAATGGCCAAAATCGCCTCTGTTTTGGCGTGCAATCCAAGATGGCGGCCTTCCTGTAGGATTCACAGGGAAGTCGTCATCGACTTTTTTGACCGTCCCCACCTCATGAACATGTGTGCCAAGTTTCGTTCATGTACGGTAAACCCGAGAGCAGATGACCTAATAGAAGTTTTTTGCGTCAGTTTTTAGCCCCGCCCTCTTTCATTTTTTTACGCACATTCCCCGAAACACTAATATACGTAATTTTACACCAGGTCTGATGGGGTTGCAAAATTTGGTGAGTTTTGGGGCATGGGAAAGGCCTCAAAAACGCGATTCATTTGGAGGAATAATAATAACAAGCGGTAATTGACGGGTTCGAGCTTGACGGCTCGCGAGTCCCCGTGCGTCCACGTCGCAGCGCGAGTCCTCTTCCTCATCTTCCGTTCATTCACCGCTTGTGGTACTGGTTATTTTCAGCTGCATCCCCGCGCAATGTCAGGCGTGTCCTTTTAAAATGGCCGTCTTCCTGTTGGGTGAAAGGCGTGTCCGTAAACGTGTTTAGGGAAGGTACCTTGACTTACATAACAAGTTTCGTGTGGATCGGAGAATGTCAGACTTTACTTCCTGTTTCGGGAGTTGTACTTCCTGTAATGAGGTCATCCTTTACAGACATGTTCAGGGCGGGTCTGAGGTCTAACAGTGTGATTTCGTCTATAAGTTGTTATTTTTGTGAAAAACAACTGATGGTATCAGAATTGAAGCAGAATTTTAGAAATAACTAGTTATTTTTGTGATAGAACATCTGATGGTATAAGAATTTAGGGTGCATTTTCTCTTTTTTCCCTCTGTTACTTTTTCTCTCTTCCCATTTTCCCTGTTTTTTTTTTCCTTGGCCACTCTTGCAGTACCTTTTGCCCCATCTTTCCCTTTCAGAGCAGCATGAGAAACTGTAAATGTTAGATTTGATAGATTTGTAGGCAAATGCCTCCATCATGTGGCGAACAAAGGTTACTGCACTGAGGAACAACTCAGTAGAGTGGATCCTGTGTAGTGTTCTTATGTCAACACCATTGAACGATTTGTTATCATATTCAGCAAGCATCATCTACCATGTGTTTTACATGTTTTCATTCATTTTGAGTATGATACAATGAAATTTGTTAAAGTTATAAGGGAAATTGTGAACTTGTATTTTCTGTTACCACCAGAAGGCGCTGTTTTCAAAATGTAGAGTTTTTGCATAAGCATCTTCAGCAAGATCCCATCATCGATCGTCACGAGTTTGGTTAAGATCTGACCTTCCATCGCAAAGTTATAAGAGTTTGTTGTTGTAGCGAAATACTAGACGTCATATTGTCTGCCGTCAACAGGGGGCACTGTTTTTGAAAGTGAATATTTTCATATAGGCATCTTCAGGGATTGACTATCATCAATCCTAGCAAGTTTGGTTCAGATTGGAATAGCATTCGCAAAGTGGTAGCAGTTTGTTTTTTGTCGCAAATATCTGACTTTGCAGTGTTGTCATTGCAACACTGTTGAACAATTTGTTATCATATTAGGCACGCATCATCTACTATGTGTTTTGAATGTTTTCCCAAATTTTGAGTTTGATACAAGGAAATTTGTTAAAGTTATCAGGGAAATTGTGAACTTGTACTTTCTGTTACCACCAGGTGGCACTGTTTCCAAAATGTACAGTTTTTGCATAGGCATCTTCAGCAAAAGCCCATCATCTATCATCACAAATTTGGTTAAGATCTGACCTTCAATCGCAAAGTTATAAGAGTTTGTTGTGTGTTGCGAAATACCAGACTTCCTAGTGTTTGCCACCACCAAGAGGCGATGTTTTCAAAATGTACAGTTTTTTCATAGACATCTTTAGCAAGGGCCCATCATCGATTGTCACTTGTTTAGTTAATATCTGACCTTCCATGGCAAAGTTATAAGAGATTGTTGTGTGTTACGAGGAATCGTGATTTTCGCCAACTTTGCCGCCCTTCTTCTTGTTAGCCGTGATACTTAATGAAAAGATTTTGATACCTTTGGATCCTCAACTTGTCCACAGTGACCTCACAAAGTTTGAAGGTGATCCCATTAAAGCTCTATGACAAGTGCGTTCACATACCATTGGTGCGAAATGGCCAAAATCTGCTAAAAATGTACTTTCAATCCAAGATGGCGGCTTTCTTGTTCGTTTCAGAGCTTAGGCTGCTTTGAATTTTTTGCCCGTCCAGACCTAAGGAACGCGTGAGTACCAAGTTTAGTGCATGTACATTAAACATGCTCCTCAGGAGGACAAGTTTTACGGGTTGTAAGAGTTTTGCCTTTTGTTGTGAGAAATATGAATGAACGCCAACTTTGGCGCCCCCTATCTCGAAAACCATGGGACATTTTGAAAAACTTTTAATAACTTTAGATCCTCAACTTGTCCACAGTGACCTCACAAAGTTTAAAGGTGATCGCACAAAAGCTCTATGACAAGTTAGTTCACATACCATTGGTGCGAAATGGCCAAAATCTCCCAAAAATTTACTTTCAATCCAAGATGGCGGCTTTCCTGTTCGCTTTAGAGCTTCGGCTACGCTGACTTTTTTGACCGTCTGGACCTAAGGAACGCGTGAGTACCAAGTTTCATGCATGTACATTCAACGTGATCCTCAGGAGGACAAGTTTTACGGGTTGTAAGAGTTTTGCCTTTTGTTGTGAGAAATATGAATGAACGCCAACTTTGGCGCCCCCTATCTCGAAAACCATGCGACATTTTGAAAAACTTTTAATAACTTTAGATCCTCAACTTGTCCACAGTGACCTCACAAAGTTTAAAGGTGATCGCACAAAAACTCTAGGACAAGTTCATTCAAATATCAGGTGTCATAGTGTCTGCTGTCACAAGGGGGCGCTGTTTTTGAAAGTGAATATTTTCATATAGGTGTCTTCAGGGCCGGACTATCATCAATCCTAGCAAGTTTGGTTCGGATTGGACTCAGATTCGCAAAGTTGTAGCAGTTTGTTTTTTTGTCACAAATATCTGACTTTGCAGTGTTGCTATGGCAACACCGTTGAACCATTTGTTATCATAATAAGCACGCATCATCTTTCATGTGTTTTAAATGTTGTCACAAATTTTGAGTTTGATACGATTAACTATGTAGAAGTTATTACCGAAATTGTGTATTTGTTGTATTTTCTGTTACCACAAGGAGGCGCTGTGCTAAAAATTTACAGTTTTTCCACAGACTTCTTCAGCAATGGTCTATCATCAACCCTAGGTAATTTGGTTGGGAAGTGACCTTCTATCGCAAAGTTATAAGAGTTTTGTTGACTATGGCGAAAAATAAAAATCTTCACCAACTTTGCCGGCCCCTTTCTCGTACGCCATGATACTTATTAAAAAGTTTTCAATAACTTTAGATCCTCAACTTGTCCACAGTGACCTCACCAAGTTTAAAGGTGATCCCATGTAAGCTCTAGGACAAGTTCGTTCAAATACCGATGGTGCGAAATGGCCAAAATCGGCATAAAATGAATTTTCATTCCAAGATGGCGGCTTTCCTGTTCGTTTTAGAGCATAGGCTACGCTGACTTTTTTGACCGTCCCGACCTAAGGAACGCGTGTATCAAATTTCATGCATGTACATTAAACGTGCTCCTCAGGCCCACAAGTTTTAGGGGGTGGAGCAGTTATTTGCCCCGCCCACTTTCATTTTTTAACGCACATTCCCCGAAACACTAATAAACGTAAATTTACACCAGGTCTGATGCGCTTGCAAAAATTGGTGAGTTTTGGGGCATGTTCAGGGCCTCTAAAATGCGATTCATTTGGTAGGCGGAAGAAGAAGAAGAAGAAGAACGAGCTTGACGGCTCGCGGGTTTCCCTGCGCCCACGTCGCCGTGCGAGACCTCTAGCTCATCTTCCGTTCATTAATTGCTTGCGGTAGTAGTTATTTTCAGCTTGGACTATTTTCAGCGTCCATGTGCTAAGTTAGAGGGCACTTCCTGTTTAAAGTGGCTGACTTCCTGTTTTGTGAAAGGTGTGTCCGTAAACGTGTTCAGGGACGTTCCTTTGACTCACATATCAAGTTTTGTGAAGATTGGACAATGTTAGACTTGACTTCCTGTTTCGGGAGTTCTACTTCCTGTAGGGAGGTTATCCTTTACAGCACATATGTCAGAATCAAGGCCCGTGAATGAGTTATCTCTGGCTCGCGGGATGATATTTAATTACTATTAAAACCGGCTTTCAGTATTATGTGCCCTCAGCACCATCATACTACAAATCCCAAGATGCACTGCGAGTGCATTGGCGCGTACCGAGTGCCCCCAAGCGAGCGCGATCCCGTGTCATCCTTCATGAACAGCATCACAGTCACAGTGGAGGACTAAACATCGCCGTCAATTTTCATCTCCCTCTCCCCCAAATAGGCAAATAGAAAGGTAGACGCTGAAAACATGGGGTTTCAAGACAGGTGGGAGGCAGAATAATGTTCACCGAAGTAAATGGAAAGCCTGTGTGTCTTGTGTGTGGAGACAGTGTGTCGTTATGAAAGAATATAACTTAAGAAGGCACTATGAAACACGTAACTGTTTTGCACTTTTTCAAGTTTGCACTAACTTCTAATTTTATTAGACAGACATTGGTGAGGATCAGAGCAGCACACTGATTTGTTTTGTAACACATGCTGTTTCATTTTTGCATTTATCTTGCCATTGAGCTTTGAAGGAAAATAACATTTTGCTGTTTACCTGTTAAAAAGAAGGAAAAATGTTTTCAATTTGTTACTGAAAGAGCCTTGAGAAAATATTGCAACTGATTTTATTTATGTTTTGCTTAATTTAATTTAATTTAATTTAATTTAATTTAATTTAATTTAATTTAATTTAATTTAATTTAATTTAATGATTAAGTGCAATATAGGCTGTGGTATTGGTATTGGTATTGGTTCAATATGTGCAATAATTGCAAGTTTTAATAAACAATGAACCAGCCCAGCCCTCCACTTTTTTTATTTTTGCCCCCCGTGTATTTGACTTTGGCATTACTGCTTTATAGACATGTTCCTGACGGGTCTGAGGTCTCACATATCAAGTTTCAAGTGGATACACCAATCCCTGTTAAAACAGCATGAGAAACTGTAAATGTTAGATTTGATAGATTTGTAGGCAAATGCCTCCATCATGTGGCGAAAAATGGTATTGCATAATTGAATCGCTCAGTTTAGGTAATCCTTTGCATTTTTGCCAGGCAACACCGTTAAACGATTTCTTCTCATATTAGGCACGCATCATCTACAATGTGTTTTGTTTTTTTTCATAAATTTTGAGTATGATACAAAGAAGTCTGTAAAAGTTATAAGGGAATTGTGAATTTGTTGTATTTTCTGTTACTACCAGGAGGCGCTGTTTTTAAAATGTACAGTTTTTGCATAGACTTCGTCAGCCATGGTCCATCTTGAACCCCTAGCACATTTGGTTGGAAAAGGACCTTCTATCGCAAAGTTATAAGAGTTTTGAGTAAAACCTTTGCAGTGTTGACATGGCAACACCGTTGAAGGATTTGTTATCATATTATGCACACATCATCTACCATGTGTTTTAAATTTTTTCACCTATCGTGAGTTTGCTACAATAAATTCTGTAAAAGTTATATGCGAAATTGTGATTGAAATTGTGACATGTGTTGTATTTTCTGTTACCACCAGGAGGCGATGTTTTCAAAATTTACAATTTTTGCATAGACATCTTTAGCAAGGGCCCATCATCGATTGTCACTAGTTTGGTCAATATCTGACCTTCCATGGCAAAGTTATAAGAAATTGATGTGTGTTGCGAGGAATCGTGATTTTCGCCAACTTTGCCGCCCTTCTTCTTGTTCGCCATGATACTTAATGAAAAGATTTTGATACCTTTGGATCCTCATCTTGTCCACAGTGACCTCACAAAGTTTGAAGGTGATCCCATCAAAGCTCTATGACAAGTGCGTTCACATACCATTGGTGCGAAATGGCCAAAATCTGCTAAAAATTTACTTTCAATCCAAGATGGCGGCTTTCCTGTTTGTTTTAGAGCTTAGGCTGCTTTGAATTTTTTGACCGTCCCGACCTAAGGAACGCGTGAGTACCAAGTTTAGTGCATGTACATTAAACGTGCTCCTCAGGAGGACAAGTGTTAGGGTTTATAAGAGTTTTGCCTTTTGTTCCGAAGATTATGAATGAACGCCAACTTTGGCGCCCCCTATCTCAAAAACCATGTGACATTTTGAAAAACTTTTAATATCTTTAGATCCTCAACTTGTCCACAGTGACCTCACAAAGTTTGAAGGTGATCCCATTAAAGCTCTATGACAAGTGCGTTCACATACCATTGGTGCGAAATGGCCAAAATCTGCCAAAAATGTACTTTCAATCCAAGATGGCGGCTTTCCTGTTCGCTTTAGAGGTTTGGCTACGCTGACTTTTTTGACCGTCTGGACCTAAGGAACGCGTGAGTACCAAGCTTTGTGCATGTACATTCAACGTGCTCCTCAGGAGGACAAGTTTTACGGGTTGTAAGAGTTTTGCCTCTTGTTGTAAAAAATATTGATGAACGAACTTTGGCGCCCCCTATCTCGAAAACCATGCGACATTTTGAAAAACTTTTAATAACTTTAGATCCTCAACTTGTCCACCGTGACCTCACAAAGTTTAAAGGTGAACGCACAAAAGCTCTAGGACTAGTTCATTCAAATACCAGGCGTCATAGTGTCTGCTGTCACCAGGGGGCGCTGTTTTTGAAAGTGAATATTTTCATATAGGCGTCTTCACGGGCGGACTATCATCAATCCTAGCAAGTTTGGTTCAGATTGGACTCAGATTCGCAAAGTTGTAGCAGTTTGTTTTTTTGTCACAAATATCTGACTTTGCATCATTACCATGGCAACATCATGCAACGATACGCCATCATATTGAGCATGCATCATCTACCTTGTGTTTAGATTCTTTTAACCAATTTTGAGTTTGATACAATAATCTCTGTAAAAGTTATTCCCGAAATTGTAAAAGTAACTCTTTTTTTTAGATTTTCTGCCACCACCAGAAGGCGATGTTTACAAACTTGACAGTTTTTGCATAGGCATCTTCAGCAAGGGCCCATCATCGATCGCCACAATTTTGGTTAAGATCAGACCTTCCATCGCAAAGTTATAAGAGTTTTGTTGTGCGTTGCGAGAAATTCATAATTTCCCCCAAATTTGGCGCCCCCTATCTTGAAAACCATGATACTTATAAGAAGCATTTTAATAACTTAAGCTCCTCAACTTGTCCACAGTGACCTCGCCAAGTTTGAACGTGATCCCATGTAAGCTCTAAGACAAGTTCGTTCAAATACCGATGGTGCGAAATGGCCAAAATCGCCTCTGTTTTGGCGTGCAATCCAAGATGGTGGCCTTCCTGTAGTATTCACAGGGAAGTTGTCATCGACTTTTTTGACCGTCCTCACCTAATGAACGTGTGTGCCAAGTTTCGTTCATGTATGTCAAACCCGAGAGCAGATGACCTAATAGAAGTTTTTTGCGTCAGTTTTTAGCCCCGCCCACTTTCATTTTTTGACGCACATTCCCCGAACCAATAATATACGTAATTTTACACCAGGTCTGATGGGTTCGCAAAATTTGGTGAGTTTTGGGGCATGGGAAAGGCCTCAAAAACGCGATTCATTTAGAGGAAAAATAATAATAAGAATAAACATCACAGTTACAATAGGGTTCTTGCAACCAAGTTGCTCGAACCCTAATAAGAAGAAGAAGAATAACTCTAGCGATTACAATAGGGTTCTTGCAACCAAGTTGCTCGAACCCTAATAATAATAATAGTAATACATGTAATTTAAGGGTGCCTTTCAAAGCATGCAAGGTCACCTTACAGTACATGATTAAAAAACAGAAAAACATAATAAAAAACATTAAAATACAGGCAATAGAATTACAAATGTCAAAGCTAAAACGTTAAGGAATAGAGAAGGTGTGTGTGGGGGGGTGGCTGGTCTTGACTTAAAGTGAGAATGGAGTCAATATTGCCACACATCCACAGCTTGCCACACAAGGCAGAGATGCTTTCTCGCTTTCTAGCAAATAGAAAAGACAATGTAGACATTAGACAGAGTGACAAGTGAAAAGATAGTTTGGGGGAAGTTAAGAAATGTTGCGTAGAAAGTCAAAATAATTTTTAGGTTTTCTTATTTTGAACTATAAGATTTCAAGAAAATCTCAAAGCATTATTAATTCTGTAAACCTTTGGTTGATGATTCACTTTATTTTTGAGGATGCACTTTGTTTTATTTATTTGACTACATTGTTTGTAATTGAGGTTGACATGTCAATGCATATCATTTTATATTTAAAAAATATTTGACTTAACTCCACAAATACCTTACTGTTATTGTTATATACAGCAAATGACCACATATTTGTGTGTGATGACATGATAATAAATAATAAACATTTGAAGAGCCAAAACTTGTTTGCTGTTATAGGCCAGTGTTAGACCTTTGGACACCAGACTGGTGGACTGAAATGCACGACTCACAGACGTCGTTAAGTTTAACAAAAAGTTAACTTAATAAGGATATAACCAAAAACGCTCACATGGAGGATTCAATAAACATGAACATAAGGTGGTCTTCAGGAGGATCAAACAATTTCGATTCAATTAAACTAAAGCAGGGTATCATGAACAACTTGCGAGAGAAACTTGACAGAGTAACTTCTTGGACGAGACAAGACAAACTGGCGACATGACAGAGGAAGACCAGGGCTATTTAAGCATGATGGAAGTGGTAAAAGGTGAATACAATCAGGGGCGGGGCAGACAATCACAGTGGAGGGAAGTCACAGAAGGCAAGGAGGTCAGGCTCTGAAACGAGAGGGAAAGGTGAATACAAAATAAAGCAGGAAGTGCATATGGAAATAAAACATGAGTGAGTAACCTAACAAACTTGGCGAGACATTACAGCCAGAGCTACTAAAACATCAATTTGTCATCACTGCATCGTGCGCAAACTCCAGATTATATCCAGATTATATTAAAAATGAATTTATTCACTTACACTTAGTGGAGCAATACAGCACAGTAGGCCTGTGCGATACTGCAAAATTTGGTATCGATCCAATACCAAGTAAATACAGGCCAGGGCCAGTATTGCCGATACCGATACCGATACTTTTTACTACTACCATCTACTTTTGTGTAGGGGAGAGCAATGTATCACAATTTATTAAGTGAATGTATCATCAATATGCAAATTTGACTGAAAACTTGAATTTTCATGATTATTTAATTATTTTGTAAGTTTTCCTTTAATTTATCATGTTTATGATGATAATAAAACACAGGACACAGTTTTCAGGCAAATAAAAATACTATTATTAAGTAACTCAGAATATTGTTTACATTGTTCCGTTTTATTGAGCTTCTTCTCTCACTTACTAACTTACCTGCCTTGGAGAAAATCCTTTCACAGGTATGTTGCAATTACTATCAGAAAGATAAAAATACTTTTATTAAGTAACGCAGAAATGTTTATAGAAAACTTAAAACTTAAATTTCCCTTTTGGGGGGGTAATCTGCATTTGCAATTAACAACATTGCAAACATCACGGGTTGCAGTGGTGTGATTTACAGCTGTAAAAAACCTCCAAACAGCGGTTCTCTTCTGCTCTGCCATCACACAGCCACAACAGTGCACTGCTCGCCTCGCAGTGAGTGAATGAGTGTTGCAGGGGAGGGGGGAGGGGGTTGGCAGCGGAGTAAAGGGGAGGGGCTAATTGAGCATGAGTGAAGTGAGAGAAGAGTGGTGTTGTACGGCCAGTCGGTCACTCTGTAAATGCCTGGAGTACTTATGTCACGGGGTTCTGCTGCAACTCCTTAATAGACCAAAGATGATGGCGTAGTCGACTGATATTGTTTCTCTGTTTATTTGTCCAAGCCAAGATGCATACCGTAAAAAACTATTTACAGGTGAAAATCGAGAAAAAACAAAACATGAAATGTCCCAAAGTGCTATTTCCAAAAGAACCTATACAAGTCTCAAAATAATCAAAATAATGGAATTTAGTGGTGAGCACAAAATAGGTGTTACCTCCTCTGTAACCCAATATACTCTGCTCGAGTGGGAGGTAGACCGCTCTTTATATGTGTCTTCTGCCCCTCCCATCCAAACATCAATTATCCCAAAAACACAATAAATATTGCCCCCACCTTTAATAAACAAAATTAATAGATAATTAATAGAACTACAAACAATAGTGACGTCACACTAAGCGTCCCGCCATCGTCGTCATTTAAGTGCGCCCCTGACGTAAACAATGTTTGGAATGCTGCAGACGCAAACTGAGGATGAGGAGTAAGTAAGTTTGAACCAAGTTAATTGTTCGGATGATTATGTAGGAGTGGCAAGTGTGCACCCTTGACGATCTACAAATGTTGCTGAAACTGGCAAAGCATTTCGGTATGTGTATGCGTCTGTCTGTGCGCTCTATCAGCGAGTGTGTGTGTGCCATTAGTTACGTGTCACTCCGTCACAACTTAAGAATCGATCTCATCAAACAAGTATCGATCAATACTCGATACCAACGTTAGTATCGATACTATCGATATTTTAGATCGATCCGCCCAGCCCTAAAGCACAGAGTGTTTGATTGTAGATCTATCTTTTGCTAAAAGAGGTTAAATACAAAAATAAAACTATGTTTGGATCAAGTAGAATTTTAATGCTTCGGTTTACCAAACAGGGGCCACACAGTTGGTGTAGTGGTTAGCACTCTTGCCTTTGCAGCAAAAAGACCCGGGTTTGAGCCCCGGTTGGAACAATGGCCTTTCTGCATGGAGTTTGCATGTTCTCCGTGTGTGTGTGGGGGTATTCTATGGGTTCTCTGGCTTCCTCCCACAGTTCAGAAACATGTAATATGGGGATTAGATAAATTGGTCACTCTAAATTGACCATAGGTGTGTGGCCCTGCAATGGACTGGCAAACTGTCAAGGGTGTACCGTCGGTTGAGATCGGCACAGCACCCCCCGCGACCCTCCGGTGGAGGATGAAGTGGTGGATAATGGATGGATGGATGGGCTTACCAAACATCTAGTGTGCTCCACTGTATATAAACAAATATGCTAGGTATGGTAGTTGAAGTCTGGCAATCCAATTAGCAAATCGGGGGGAAAAAAAGCTGTTGTGCAGCATTGATGCTGAAAACAGAAAGTGTCAAATCCTGACATGTGTCAAGACATATATATATACATATATAGTGTTTTGCATAGCTTCTGCAGTTGTATTGGCTAACAAAAGAATCAAACATGTGTTAACACGTTACTTGTCGCTTGAGTGTTTCCCTGTTACTACTGCAAACGATGGTGATAAAGTTGATATGTTCACACTTTTTCAAAGTTACAGATTATTGTCAATTGTGTCAAGTAGTCAATTAAAAGTTGCCTAACATATAGGACAATTGAATAAAATAGGACAAATAGCATGGTAAAGAATAAGGATTGTAGCAGAGCAATATAAATTACAACATTATAAAAATATAAAAGTAAAAGTAATCAACTCAAACCGCAATACAAGTGGACTTAAATCATGACACTTATATAGATTCAAGAAGTTTCTATACTAGCACATCAGCTGAAGAGTCATGACACTAAGAATTTGTTGATGTAATGAATCACATAATGAGGGCAATTTTGATTTAAATAATGTAAGAAACCAGCCAATGCTCAGCTCAATACCAATGTAACACCACAAGGCAAAAAATAAATACTTAAACTACTTCAGCTTAAAATGCAGGAAATGCAGTGGATCTGATTGATCTCTAAAGTTTTAGCTCCTGTCCTGAGTCACACCACTTATCTGCACTTGGCCCAGCTTCAGCCAACTGGCTGGCTCATTAGCCAGTGGCAGACATCCTGTTTTTGAAGAAAATTAACTAACCAGGCTCATGTGCACCTGTTTGGACATGGTTTCCCTGGGCAACTGTTCTGCCATGACACACACCGACTCTGAGTGACAATATTTTGACTTTTCTTTTTTTTAATTTTTTTATTACATTTTAAGTTCATGTATTTAATTGATCTTTATGCTCGTTTTTCTTGTTTTTAATGTGTCTCTTTTTTCTTTTTGTTATCTGCACAGCACGTTGGTCAACATCTGTTGTTTTGCGAACGTGCTCTACAAATAAATTAACTCCGCTGGTGTTACACTAGAACTAATTAATTTATAACAGTAATTAAATTTAATTAAGTACTGGAAGTGGAACACTGACCGGCCAGTGAGTATATTCAGATGCATATTTAAGCAGGGTTTTTTGTAAGCGTGGTATAGGATATGATTAATAAAGACTGAATCCTGCTCCGACATTGACTCATAAATTACAGCCCACATAAACTCTCGTCCCCCACCAGGTGAGTTGTTGTGATTTTTTAGGTGTTTTACAATTTGATATTCATTACTTACTAATGAGCATTTGAGTGTCAAGCTTATGCAATGAAATTGTCACCTGCTGCTAGGCCATGCGCTCAGAGCAGTTGAGCAGGAGCAGTGGGTGAGGGTTTATCTTTGACTGTGAAGTATGTAGTGTCACACAGCTGCACAGCAGCCCCTCTTATATGTATGATGACAGTGTACAACTTATTATGACAGACAGGTAGGCCCATGATGTACAGTAACACATTATCTGTTATATTAAAGAGGAATATTGGAGACATCTATTGATCTATTCTATCTTTAAACACTTAATCTATCTTAAATCATCTATCAAAACTTCAGTGCAGAACCTTTATCACACACATAGTCTTGTAATGCTTTTACTGTATTTTAGTAAGTTATCAGTTGTATATTTCCAAATGCAGCAGTATCAAGAATTGAGCTAATTAATTCATGAATGAAAGCTAAAAGTGCTATTTGATTTGTTTGTGTAACACTGTCAACTGGCTATGTTGGTGAAGTTTGAAAATCTAAACAAAGAACACATTTAAGTTGTTTCAACTGCCATATGAGTTTTTTTTTTGTTTTTGTTTTTTTACAGGCTTTAGATTTTGGCAGCTGACAATACCAGCTGTTTATTATGTGATCATTGAATGTCCCTCTCACTTTGTGTGAGTGTCCACTTACCAGTGCAAGTGTTGCCATATGTCCAGTAGCTGTGGCAGTTTATCAGACTGCTCAGTATGCAAGGCAGCTCCCTCGCAGCACCGCAGCCTTGTGGATCCTATAATTCACCTGCCTTTGCTTTTAGAGACCTAGGGAAATACATCCATTTACAGACTAAAAGGCAATGGCTGCATTTCCATTTAGATTTATGACTCATTCTCATTGATCAACATAGTTTACTAGTACACTCTGGAAATTAGAGGCAAGAAGAAAGCAAGTGAAGAGGCCAGACAGAGAGGGAGACACCGTGTGAGTTCAGGGAAAAGTAGAATGTGAGGATGTAAGACTAGGGAGTTGTCAGAAGGAAAGGGTTTTTGTAGTTTTACAGATGTTCTCTAGTGTTCCTGACATAATGGGGCTGTAAATCCACAGGAATTTCCCACAGCATTTTCCACCACTGTGTCCGTGTGAAAAAAGGCATAATGAAGTATGGTGACTGTGACTTATGTCCTGCCCTTCACAACAAACAAGTTGTGAAGGTATGAGGTGAGCAGCTTCATGTCAGCAAAATACATCTGCAAACCAGAAGGTTCATGGATGTTGTGAAAGGAGGACATGAGGACAGTTGGTGTAGCAGAAGAGGACACAAGAGATAGGGCAAGATGGAGGCAGAAGATTCGCTGTGGCAACCCCTAAATAAGTTAAAAGAAGAATAAGATATGTTTCTGTAAACCACTGATCAGAGGTAAACCAATTCATCATTTTAGCCAATTATTTGGCTACAGTAGGGGATTGTATCGTGCTATTTACAAGGAACTTTATAAATGTAATTACTTATGCAAACACACATTTACCTCACTCTACAAATGCATGCTTTTCCTGCCACATTGTAAAAATGGATTCACTTCTAATTAGGTAGTCATTAGGTCATGGAAATACACTTTTTTTTAATTAATGCAACCATTGATAAAAAATAAATAAATAAAAAAAAATCCACTATGGATTGATCTCTACCACAGACCTCATGTTTCAAAATTATATTATTTATTGAAGCTTCCGATATTTGATTGTGAACTGTGGTCAGATGCTTTCTCCTGGACATATTGCACATAATGGCTGTCCTCTGACATGAGCTGAAGTCCAATATAGGTGCATGTGAGTGAGAAAGAGGAGAGATAAGATGGGGGACAGAACAATGGAGAGCTGAATAGAGCAGAGTTAAAAAAGAAAAGGAGCACTTAAGAAATGTGCTAAACTCTGCAACTTAAAAAAAAAAAGAAAATTCACAGTTAAGAACAGGCGCCCGGAAGTTAATGGTGATGATGAGCCAGGTGTGCACAGGCTCACATGATGTAAAGGCTGCGATACAAATAAGCCCGGTGTTAAATTAAAGATGGCACACAGCGTCAGCACTAATGCGTGACACACTTTGCTGTTTATTGTCTCTCAGCTGAGGCAGCAGTGGAACAGTTTACTGCTGCAGATGATACTGGAGACAGAACCACAGCCGCAGCCATGAACCTTGTAACCTTGAGAGAGCACCGGTAGAGCTGATTAATGTTAAATAGCATCAGGACATGATAGTGTAAAGGGGGGGAATTTTATATTATTATTTTAATTTGATGCAACCTCTCACAAACTGTTACTCATTGCATTGTACACTCATGTACAAGGAAAAAATAGAACATAAATAATATTAACTTGCTTTATTTTAGTTAAAAACACCTCAGCTAAGAGGCTTCTTCAGTTCTGACTGACTGGTGAAAAACTCCAGTCTCGTTAAAACAAGGTAGGCCATTCACCCTTTGACCCAGTTTAAAGAGTAACTAAAACCCCTTTCACCTTAAAACTAGTGCATAAGGTTATCTAGTAATATTATTGACTGATCCAGGTCTTTTGGTAGTTTTGTGTAAAGTATTTGAATTACGTATTTTGTGTTAAAAATGGGTGTATGTCATGTCTTCTCTGGATAAACACCTCCCATTACATAGGAATTTTCGTATTAGTTGGCTCTTCCCATGTTGTCGCCACTGTCCCGGTTCTCCGTCACTAACCGCCCTCCTCTAGCCACGCCCCCAGAGACACAGCAGTGAGGGGGGGACTTGGAGTGAATACGCAGTACTCGTATTTCTGGTGGATATCGCAGCAGAGCGGCATAAATTCCGCACGAGCGGGAGAGGAAGTAGGAAAATAAAACATCTTTACTTTACGTTTACTTTTACGTTTACTTTACGTTTACTTTTCAGAATAAAAGATCCTGTGTTGACACCAGAAATACTGCTCTGTCTGTTGTGTTTAGAACAATTAAAGTGTATTTCCGTGCGAGAAGAACCCAAAAAAAACCTTGCGACTCCAGCTGTGCAGCTGTGTGGAAGAACAGTTCTTGCTACAAGCTAGAAAAAACATTTACATTACCTGCTCTCCTCAGTAGATTTAGTTGCAACTTTTTTTCCCCCCTCATATTTATTCTGTGCACTTTATATTTTCTCGACATACCTTCATTCATTAAACAAGAAGGAGCCTCTCAAAACACAACACAGACACAGACTCACTCAATTCTCCTTTGGGAAATGAGCTCTGTCTCTGGTTGTAACTTCCGGCACTGTTAGATCTCAGTCAAACAGCATGCTGCATACTTAGTGGCTCATTGACACTGATGAGATAAAGTCTTTACGTATTGAAATTTGGTATCAACAGTCAACAGAATTCATGATGCCATTGTTGGGCCAGGTCCATACTAAGGGATAAAAAAAATACTACTTTGTACTCAGCTAAATGCCAGTATGAAGCCTGGTCCTTCAAATATTTCACTAAAAAAATCTTTATTGAATAAAAGGGACCAAGTGTTGGACGTGCTGTGATTGTGGGACGGGTGAAGGGACAGTATTGTCTCCAGGGGTTTGCAGGAACAACAAAGTCAATGGTTTTCGGGGCGACCAGGCTAAGAAACATGTCTTCCTGCTCCAGCTCCTACTAGCTGGTTGATGGAATCTTGTGTCTGTCTGGATGCCTTGTCCCTGTCAAGAAGCCGACAGAATCCATCCTACCAGATCAATAACTTTGTCCACTCTGTCACAAAGACATTGTCAGCATACGTGCAGGTACACTGCATTATCTAAGTCACTTGGCTCAGCTCTTGACAATGGGTGAACAAAGACTAGCAAATGAGGAGTTACATGTTTCCAAAGGAATTACAGTAAGTCAGTCTATGGCAGTGATGAGGTGTAAATGTATGCAGCACTCTCACATGCAGCAGAGCCCGAGTGACAGGTACGAAGTATTGAGCCTAAAAGAGACATCTCAGAAAAAAGAGAAAGAGAAAGAGCAACTGTCTGCTTGGATGATAATCACTGAAATCAGTATTTCCAAAACTTTCTATATGGGGAACTTTTTAAAGATGGCAAACTTTCATGACCCAAATCACTATAGAGCCAATTTGTACACATGGCACAGCTTAGTGACTGTCCACTGTGGACCGTGGATGAGGGGGTAAAACTCAAAGGTTGGGAGGAATTTGCTAATTTGTTTGTGAACCTCCCAAAAAGTCTATCATGACCCAACTGTGGGTTATGGTGTGAAAAATATGTGAAATCATTATTTGGGTCCCACGCATATTGTTGAGTGAGATGCAAAAAGACTGTGATGGAAATGCAGGCAACTCCTGTATAGTCCTAGAAGTCATATTTATTGCTTTTGAGACAAGCCATTCCAGTTTAATGGTGTTGATACCACTTCATATTTGTTAAGGATGTGGTTTCTGATACTGTTTGTGTTTGCTACGTCACACAGGTGTGTCGATCATGCACAGACACACCATGCAATCATGTGATGTCAGAGTAATCAAAAAAAAATAGCTGAGCAAACATCCTAAATGCATGCATTGTTTTTGTTGATATCATTTGTAATATTGCAATAGTTAGTTGCTTTCCATGACCTACTGTATATAATCAGTAGTAATCCTCATGACAAGTCAAGCAAACCAATTTTTCTGTCATAATTTAATTTTAATCCCATCTTTCTTTCTTAAATTTATATAATTCAGAGCTGTAAAACAATATTCCAATATGTTTGTTTCTGTCACTTATAGTTGCCTCATGGCAACCAGCTGTCCACGGTCCAGCCAAATTGTGTTTTCACTTTCCCAGTCTGAGTCTGTCTGAGATAATTATAACAGCTTTGCTGCAAATGCAACAGTAGCTGAAGCTCTTGGCAGGCATTGTTGCAAAAGCAAAACTTTCAAATAGCTCCATTAAGTGCTAAACAATGACATAATTCAGACCTGCCTACTTCCATAAATTCCAGACCCATATTTACCTGCACAGAAAATGAGGGTTAAGTTCAGAGTGGAGCCTTTGTATAGCATAATTTAGATCACAAGATATGAAAAGCTAAAAGCCGGCTGTATGAGTGATAGAACAGGGTACAAATGTCTCCCATTTTGTCATTAAATCTTTCCACCATTTCTCACAGACTCATGTTTTTGTGCTATAAACAAGGTAACAAGGTCACAGAAGGCAAACTTTCTCTTACACTGTGTCCATGCATGTACACATACCTTCTAGCTTATTCTTATGAAATGGAACATTGTTGTTGCATTACTGTGTGTCAGCAACAATGGGGCAAGGTGGCAATAATGGAATAGGAACAACATGTATTTTAAATATCCACCAATGATGTAAGAGAGAGAGTGTTAACGTGTTAGCCAATCTTGGCTGAAAAAGTACTGGGTGCACCATTGTTATCAATGAAACCAATATTTCAATTTAACATCTTTCCTCAATCTGTCATGACACATCATTGTAACTGTATGTCTCAATAGAATAATAAATACATTTATAAACACCTCTGCAAGCACACATGCAACTGAGTGCTTGCAGCTACCACCAAGTGATGGGTAGGTGCACCACATATTGTGTAAATTGTCATTGGAGCCAATAAAAAAAATTAAATCACTGCAAGTATTAGTGAAGCAATTTTCAGTTTTGTGTCTTTTAATACTATAACCATCACATAAACTGGTCGACTTTTTTATAATCAAACAAATAATCACATAATATTCATGCGCATCCCTGTGACCATTAAGAAAAACAGAGCTAGGCTAGTTGCAGCTTTAACAGGGTTCAATTTACCAACATGCCCCTCTCACACCAGCTGTGGGGATCATCTGCAGTAGATCATCTATGTGGTTATAATAGAAATTATTTGTTTGTAATCACATATAAGCCACAGTTTATCACTTATGAAAGACATAACCTCCTCTGTAAGACAGAGATAATGTAAGTACTTCATGACAAGATCCTAACCCTGGGATCTGCTAAGCTTGGCACAGTTGTCTGCAAAGAGCTGTCTTCTTACATAACCTCCCTTTAAGTAACAAACCCAGCAACTGGCTCCGGTTCCACAGTCATTTACTGGGTTGCAGCCTCTCTGGGCTCAGTTCCATGAGGGTGCATTAGAGTGCATCAGATCCTCACTTAAATTAATGCACCCTTGCTTTTTTTTTTTTTTTTTTTCCAATCCCTGCTCACTGTGAGTTGAGTGCACTCCAAGTCATTTGATTTCAGATCATTTCACAGTGCTTGGATTTGTATTTAGTATATGAGCCATGTCATTCTCAAGAATATGTACTGACAGCAGAACTTTTTCAACACAACAAAAGACAACATAGTGATTGATTGGTCCCTGTTCCATATTCATATCACCCTTTAACTGTTTTTCAAAGAATATTCGTAAAGCGTAGATACGTTGAAATTATTCATTTTAGGATAAACGATCTTATCTTTCATGTTTCATGTACAACAAAGGATTATTTTGAGACTCGCTGGTGAAAAATATTTTGCTAAATATAGAGCCACTCTCCATTACAGCTTTGGCTGGCAATACAAAAAACAGCCAAAATTAGACAATGAAGTTGTCCAACAAACTGGACCTGATACAACTGATTAAAATGTCTAGAGCTAATGACCCACTAACAGAGGCGGCGTGCATATTCATGCCAGAGTATTTGGTACATGCTGTTTTTTCCCCGTGTGAGACTTACTTTGGATTGGTACACCCTGAATTAGCCTAATACAATCGAATTAAACTCAACTTGTGCATTAACCAACATATGTGGGCCTTCAATTTCGACAACACAGTTTCCATCTAGTAGGCTTTGGCAATGGAGCCGTGGTTTTGTAATAAATCCATATCAGTCACGTAGGTTCCTTCATTCCCTGAAAGCAGAGATGAAAAACAATAATTACTTTGGATCTTCATATTTGGCTCTGGTATAATGTCCTTTTACATGTGTTATGTAACAAGCATTAGCTGAGCTGTCCAGGAAATGTCCATATCCCCAAACACTTGAGCAAAGGCTGCAGTCACCCAGGAATAAGACAGCTGTGTAAAAACAAGGCACCGCCACTGTGGCTAAAAGCTATTGGGTACATAAGGTGCTTTGTAATTGTGTAAAACCTGAAAATATTGCGTCTATAATGAGTAAGTAAATAAATGAATGTTGTTTGGGTGAGTGGGTTGTATATGGAGAAGGAAAAGATGTATGTTGCACTGAGGTGGACTCCATTTGCTAAATGCTAGAGGCCTACAATTATTTTTAATATCCTTTTTTTTTTCAAATAAAATAATATATTATCATATACATATGTACATATATATATATATATATATATATATATATATATATTCATATTTAAATTCAATTCAAAATGTATTTGGGACACAACAAGTGAGCTGTCCATAGCACCAACAGAACTATGAAGAAAAAAAAAAAAAAAAAATATATATATATATATATATATATATATATATATATATATATATATATATATATATATATATATATATATACTATGATAAAATATAATGCACACAATTATTTGTTATGTTTAGAATATTAGGATATCTACATCTAAAGTGTCAAACAAAGACCACTACCCTGAGAATGTAAATAAAAAAAAGTAGCTTCATGTGTGTGTTAGACCTGTCACAAAAATAGCTCTGAGGCCGTGATATCTGGGTTTATGACATGTGTGGCTGCCATATCCACACTATCTTCACACCCCTCTTTTCTTTCTCTCTCTCTTTTGCCTTTCATGAATAATCTATATAAACTCTGAGTGGAGATAGATAGATAGATAGATAGATAGATACTTTATTCATCTCACAGAGAAATTCACATCACAGAGAAATTCACATTTCTCTCTGAGGCCTGCAGGCATAAGGTCTGGCCATGTCCTCAGAGGGAAAGACAGCTCTGGCAGAAAGAAAAGTAAAAAAAACCTAAAACAGTCACAGCTTTGGCCTTTCTGCTCTGCTGCTAGACAACAGGCAAACGATAGCTACATCAAAGTTTGTACTGTTGATCCTGTTACGAATTGCTACAGGCGATGAAAGTGTCTGGAAGTTTGTGTGTGTGTGCGTGCATGCAACTGTGTGTCTTACTAGGTGTAGGATTTGATTTTTTGTGATGATATCTGATACTTTTTTTGACTCACGAAGCGGGAAGTATATCTTTAAAGAATCAAATCATCAACAAGGCAATCGGAGATGGCAGACTTCACCCCATTCATGCAACAAGCCTCTGTCGGCCTCTGTTGGTCATATTGGCAAGTGCAGAAACACAAACAGACAGACAGACAGACACACAAAGAAACTAAAAACAATACTTCCCACTCTGTGGGGTGAAGTAATAAATGTCAGGTTTGACAGCATTAAAAAAAAAAATAAAATAAATTGGACTTGCAAAATCATTACAAAGAGAGATTAAGTCATCACACAGGCAGAAAGAAATAGATGTGGGAACTACTTAAAGAAGCAGTTGGCAGGATCACTAGAAAAAAAAGAAAATGTATTTCTAAATACTAACTTCTTGAAATGGATGTTGTCTCGCTTCATAACAAATGATCCATGTCAATCTTTTGATCTCTTAAAGGCTTTGTCCCCATTGACATGCATTTATTGTCCAACTCTCTTGAAGACAATGATTCCATATCCTTGCTTAAAGTCCACTTTAAGAAAATGACACCCACAGTAATCTCATGATACCTGGCTTGACAATATGCTCAAGATGATGAAACTATCGATTAAGTCAGTCTAACATTGGTTCTGTGCTTCTGTACTGCTGAGACACTGGTGGCATTACATTGTGAGATCAGTGTCAATAGTGTGACTCAGGCTCAACTGGATGTGGACACATGTGCTACGAATCAAAGTTTGGTCTGTTTTTTCATTATAACTTTCAAAACTATTGTAACCCATCATATCTGAAATTACGTCCAACAAAGACCTGTGCAGTAGAAAAATAGGAAGTGGCTTGGGACACTCAGTGGAACAGTAGCTAGCATTGTTGCCTCATAGAAAGAAGGTTTCCAATTTGATTCCCAGACTAATTAGACACTCTAAATGGATCTTAAGTGTGAATGTGAGAGGGGTCAGGGGTTGTTCGTTTCTATATGTTGTCCCTGCGATATACTGGCAATCTGTCTAGTTTGTATCCTGGCTTTTGCCCTAGGTCAGATGACCCTCATGTAAAGGATAAAATAGTTAACAAAGTAGCTTGTTCTGTCATAAAAACCATCATAAAAACTAATAAGAACACAGGGATTTCTAAAGCTCGACACATGTGTTAATGCCACTGCTGCAACTACTGATTGAGTGACACATTGTAGCCAGCAGCTAACCCCAAACGGGATGATGGATGGATGCATTGATGGATGATGGATGGCCATTCTCATGTAAAAACTTTTGCTTTGTGACACAGAGTATTCTTCTGCTAGAAGTCTCCATCAGATGATGGTGAACTGTGGATATAAAGTGTTGAACACGTTCAGTAACAACAATCAGATACAGCTTTGCATTCAAACCGTGATTGATCGCTATTAAGAGGCCATTACGCCACCAGAAGCAGCCTGGACTGTTGGCTCCATGGATTTGTTCAGACTCTTCAATTGTCCATTGTTGCAGAGTGTGTGTGTGTGTGTGTGTGTGTTCTCTGCAGCCCCATATTTCTCTTCCTGTCTGACAGGAGTGGAACTTTACAGATGTGTCTAACATAAGTTATATTTCCATACACACACAAAACAAACTGCAAACTCAACATTTTGTTTTGTTGGGAATGTATTTACTCACCAATTAAGTTAGTTCAGTAGTACACATCAATTTCGGGGGGGGGGGGGGGGGGGGGTAGTAGTAAAATATACTGAATAACCACCAGGAGGAGTATAATGGAGAGCTGATATAATCCGACAAGAGATTGGTCATAAACACATCTGTGAATTTCCGGTCGCATAACCTCAACATAGTGCTAAGATTCTGCAGGCTTCAGAACAGGAGTTTAGATGATTATGGGTAATATCACAACAGGTTGCCACTTGGGTAGGATCCAGGCATCTGCCAAGTAGCAGTTTGAAACCAGCTTCATAGCAAACGTTGGAAGATCCGTTTTGCAGTTATGCTGATTATTTGATGTGTTTATGGAGAACAACACCACGTGTATGCTCTTATTACAGAGATAATGTTGAGACCCGTGATGCAACCCATGGAAAGGGTGGAAAGGCGGCTTGTAACCAGTATTCCTCATTTGCACTACCACCTGATAAATCACCACATTGATAAAGACATCTGTAGATGAGAAGGAATGTAATCATGGTTCTGAATGTTTTATAATGCAGTTACTTTGTGTGGTAAAGTCATTTTTGATGAGATTTCTGCTCTTGTAGAACCATCCACCCCAAGCTGCTGAAGGTTAGACATGTGGTTACCTGAGTTACTGTAGCCTTTCGTGTTCAGTGCGTTTGGTCATTCTCCTCTGACCTCTCATAAACACTTTGTTTCTCTCCACACAACAGTTTTTCAAGAATGCTGTGTGGGGAAAATCCCAGGAGATCAGCAGTTTCAGAAAATACTATAACCGGCACGTCTGGCATCAACAATCATGCCAACAGCCAAAGTCATTTAGGTCACTTTCCCCCCCATTATATTATTTTATATTCTGCGCCATTGCCACAACTGGCTCAATTGATAATAACAATAATAAGCAGCACAAGTGTTCCTATAAAATGCCTACTTTCTAGTATAGTACTAAGTAAGTGTATAATTGTCTTGTTTTGGAAAACCATTTTTCTTTTTTTCTTTTTTGTTTTAACTGACTGGATGGAAAATGTTGGGAGATAATGTGAGATAAAGAGGTTACTCAAAGATCAATACCTGCCTCATCGGTCTAGCCCTGTGGCTGTCCTTACCAGAGCAAATCACCTCCATCTAATTATCTCCCGCTGTCTCTTCTTTCTTCTAGTTCACACAACAGACTGTTAGTGAATACACTCTGGAGGCTGTTTCTCTAATTACAGCTTCTAACCAACCGGCTCTCAACTATTACTGCACCAGCACACTAAAACCACCGACTGTCACCCCAGCATCCACTATCTTTCAGCTCTTCCCCACAAACTACCTCACAAACTATACGTATATTGTTTTAATATTGTATGAGATACTGAAACATACAGTAATCAGCCCTGACTGCACTCTGCGTGCGTGGAATCAGAGTCCTAACAAGAGCACAAATGTGTTATGCATAGACCATAGGTAAAGTGCCAATTTCATAGCACCATATGACTAAACTACAATACAGTTATGTCCATGATAACGATGGTATGATGATACAGTGATTCTGATATATTCATTACAAGACTATTTAATTTATGATATATCATGCAGGGCTGCAACTATTATTTAATGACTAAATTAATCGTAATTAAACTCTTTTGATAAATGAGGAATCACTTTTTCTTTTTAAAGAATAAAGTTTCTCTGATTTTTCAGCTTCCTAAATGTGAATGGTTTATTTGATCCATATAACAAATTAATCATTCAAACTGAATCATTTTCCGGTTTGGTAAACACTGATCAACATTTGTCAAATTTTGTTGGGATATATCTTTTTGATACTCGCTTTATCAAGAAAATAATTGACTGATTAATGGATTATGAAAATAATGGTTAGTTGCAGAAATAATATCATGATGTATGCATAGAAATTCTGTATAGTTTTTGTATTTATTCACAGCAAACATATCTTAAACTATTGCACTCATTGCCATAAATTGGAAAATAACAAACTATGAGAAAGCAGAACATTTCTGGATTTAAAAAAGTGGGCTAAAACTATGCTTCTCTTGAATCTTTTATGTCAGTACATATTTAAATTTTCATACTTCGGCAATAATTCTGCTCTTTCTTTGCCGCATCCAGGAGTTATTTGTTGCCAATGATCCTTATGCTGATGATGCCATGCTCTTTTGACCATTCAGAATTAAAAGATGTTTCACCATTTATGCCAAGTTACCCCCGTTTAAGTTTACCTTATTTAACCAATGATATATCAGACATATTTGACTTACACCACTTTATTTAGTAGATCATACATCTTAGGTCATTGGAAGTTATGCTGAGTTCCAGTGCAAAAAGGAGGACAACTGTGCTGGACGCTGAACATATGGCCACCCTAACCATAGGGAGTGAGGACATTTTGGTAAAGGGAAGACATTTTGTCTGGTTTTCACAACTTTAAAGGGCTTTTTGGGAGTTAAGACCCAATTTAAGGGATATAGTTAGAATTAGGTTGGGGGTTAGGTTAGGCATTCAGTTGTGATGGTTAAGGTTATGGTAAGGGACTAAGGAATGCATTATGTCTATGAGTGATATGTCATATGCACAGCTGGAAGGACTGTCCTTAAGAAACAACAAAAACAAAAGAATCAAATGCATCCCTGCTGCTGTTCTTTCAAATTCACAACATTAAAGCTTTGCGTCACCACTGCAAGTAAATGTTTAATTTGCCTCCATGCTCACATATGATGGAAGTGAACAGGAAGTGTGAAGTTTTGTTTAAAGGTGCTTTCCCGCCCTCTGCAGGGAAGCGAATGCTTGCTGATTGTGTGAACTGCTGGGTTTCTCTTTAATATCGCATGGCATTTGACTATATTTAAAAAGCCGGAAATTATGTTTTTCTGTCGTCTGAATTTTTTCATTGTTGAAGTCAAAATTACAGCACTTAAAGTAAAACAGAGTTAATTGGGATGAGAAACAAATCAAATGCATTTTAGTCTGAACATTAATCACCCACTCTTCTACTTTCTTTCTTCCTCTGTCATCCATTGAAGCCGCTTCAATATCTTAAAGGGACATAAACATGAATCACATTCGGACTGTGGGTGTCCATAGAAAATGAAATGTGGTGGGGCTGGGCAGGGCAGGGGTGCGGCGCAGAGTGATTTGAACTCATAATCGTAATGCATGTCGCCTTGAAGCAGACTATGAATATGCTCAGAGAGTCAGAGTGGCTGGCTGGCACCAGGTCAGACCTGATTTGCATATTGTTTATGTGCCACCAGCTTAATTTAAAGCAGAGGTTTGAGCCTGCGATAACACCGCAGGCCTTATCACGGGAGTCTGGCTAAGTGGCTCTGAGAATAAACTTCTCAAAGTGATACGCTCCAGTAGGCTGACAAGCAGCATGAGCAACGGTGCTCTCTCTGTGAGGAGATGTACACGTGTCATTTCTTTAAATGTTATAACCTGACATGAGAGGACAAAAACCACATCATGTCTGGAGAAACAGTTCAATTATACTATTACTTGTAAATTACAGTTTGTGAATCCACCATTTTAAAGGTTTACATGCATGTGTGGACTTAACAAAAGTACAATAAGAGGCTAATATGCTCACTACAGCCTGTTTCCTTTATTTAGGTTTCTTTGCCAGGGTAGTTTTAATAGAACAGCCAATGGGAGTGACCTTTCATTTCAACTGCTGTGGTTTAACGTTCATGTCAGAGCTCCGATTTACTAAAGGTTGAAATTAGAAATCTAGAGGAGGTGCAGAAGTTTACAGTTCCCTCTCAGATCACTTGATTTGCTTTATGCTGAAAGGGTTATTGATCTGTAATGATTAAAAAAAAACAAAAACATTTTCCTAATGCACATTCCAATGCTGCTGTCCAATGATTCACATTTAGCAGGACTTATTGGTAGAAATGAGTAAAAATAAGACTTCTCTGTTAAATATTGAGATTTTAGACATTTCCTTGGCAATTGCTGTACATTAACCCACATTTGCAAGTCTTTTTAACTGATCTACAGTGGTTTTGGTTTTACTCTGCCTTTTTTAAGTGATCCTCTGACAATTACAATCTACTTTTGACCCTCATATTTTGTGGTTATGTGGCATTAGTGTACATTCTCACGCCTCAGTGTTAAGATACAACTATTGAATTATTTTTGTGTTATAAGTGATGAAAAGTGAGGACATGCTACTGGTAATGTATGTGGGAAACCGTGCAACAAATCTGGATATTATCTGAGTGGCTTCATGTGAGATCATGTTAGGAAAATCTATGGATAATTCATAGTGTATGAGTGAGCAGGTTTCTTGCCTCCTGTATGCCCAAGCCAGCCCTCAGTGTTTGTGATATGTGAGTGGCAAAATTATTATTATTTTTTTCCCCTGTCTGTTCATGTCTGAAAATGGCTCAGGTAATTTAAGGACTTTGCTGTCAGAAGGTAGTCAACAACGAAAGTACACAGTTCACATTATTGTCTGGTTTGCTCATATGGAGTTGAGGTCTGGTGCTACAAAAGAAGAGCCGTGGTAAAACTCAAGGAGGTCAGATTTTATTGGCAGAAATTGACACTACCCATATATGTGTTTTGTATAATCACTTTAAAATAGAAATAGTTTGATTTCAGTACTTGAAGCAAGTGCCTTGCCTCAAGTACATCTTGTTTCTACAGCACCTTGAATGGATAGAAGCATGTGTTTTTTTGTGTTTTGAAAAAAAAGCCTACATAAAAAAAAAAAAAAAAAAATTGGTGGACATTTTCAGCTTTTACAGTTAAATGGAAATTAAGGCCATTTTCAAGTCGCATTTGAGTTTGAGAGTAATTTGAATTGTGTACAATCACGTTCTTCTCTACTTCTAATATATATAATTAACTAATTGATTTTATAAGTTCCTCCATTGACTAATAAAGGATTATCTTGTCTTATCTTATTGTATCTTATCCTATTGACAAGTGATTAAGCATGGATGTTGTTGACCATTTAATCATAGAAATATTTTATAATTTATTTTGGTGAAAAATTAGAGCTACTAGGAGCTAAACCTTTTGAACTGAACTCAGCTGGTAATTTATTTTCTGTTAAGTGGTACAAATAATGGATAAATTATATAGTATTATTATTAGATATAACATTCCAAGGTGTATAAATAAAAAAATCCATTCTGGAAAGCTGAGTGTCATCTTTTAGGATCTATTTTCTTCTATACACACAACATAATCATCTGCATCATGGCAGTTAATGTTATTTTCTTTTCCTTAGATGGTGTCTTTCCTGTGAACCGTGTGCACTGTTGCTGTACTTGGTGACAGTGTGTGCTCTGTGATAAGTGGGTTCACTCTGAGCTTCTGCGCACAATCGACCAAGCCTGTCTTTTCCCCTTGTCTCCTTCCGTGTCACCCCTTCTTCATATTTCCCCTCCCTCGCTCTGTCATTCCCTCAACTCATCATCTCTTTCCTCTCTCTTCTTGTTCCCATCCCACCCACCTCTCTCATGTCTGTCCCTTCATCTTTCTCCATCTCCCTCCCTCCCTCGTTCACTTTCTCTCCGTTTCCCTCCTCCTCCATATTCCTCCCATGTGCCTGCTCCTTTTTATCATGCATCAACTGCTGCATCTGATGAGCACATCAGTCAAGGCCTGGCTAATGAAGTCCCTCTCCTTCGCCATTAGAGTGAAATAACTAATCTCTTTCTCCCTCTCTCTCATAGCCAAACCATTTTCTTGCTCTCTCTCTACTCACCTCCTCTCTAATCTATTCCCCTCACTTTTTCATTGCATGTACTCTTCTTCCTTTCCCCCTCATTCCCCAGCCTTGTTGAAACAAATGACAGGCTGCCTTAGGTTAAGGTTACATGTTTATGGAAAGAAGAGAAAACGGAGTGAGGAGGATGAGGACGTGAAAAACAACAGTGTACATCGTTTGTAGGTGTTATTATTGTGCATGCAGTCCTTAAAAACAACATACAAAGTGTGTCGTCTGTAAGATTCTGAATAATATCTCTGCAATGAATAGAGCTGTGTAAGTTCAAGGTACGTGATCTGTTTTTTTTTTTTTTTTCATTTGTCACTTTAAGCTCATTTATTAACTGAAGGCTGAACGTGGATGGAGACGTTTCTCATTTAGTTGTGTAAAAAGAAACTAAAGCATTACATCCAGTGAGTAATCATTCATTATAGCTGCAGTACATGTACATGTAATTAGATTGGCTTTTCAAAGGGATTCATATTTAACATATTTAACACGTTTAACACTTGTTTCACTGAAAGTCTTCGACGAGGGATGTCCTAAAATATCGGCCCACCGAAAATATTTGCCTGATATTAGTCCATTTATTCAATATCGGTTCGTATCGGTATCGGTTTTTCTGCCGATAATGAAAACCCGATACAGAATGATGCCTGGATTTCTCGGAAATGTGCGTGCAAATAGTTGGTATATGTTGTGGTGAGCTTGTGTTGCAGTAGGCATTAGTAGATAGATTCATTTGAACAGGAAGTGCATTTAAATTGACAGTCACAGTTATTCCAAACCTGAAATAAATATCTTTCTGTGTCCCGGAAGATCTCTTGTGGCGAGAAATCAGTGATTTAGAACTCAAAAATGTGGTTTGTGTTTTAAGATATGACGGATTTATACTTTGGCAGCTCCGCCTCTGTGGACGCTCGGTGCGCACTGCGCCTGGCACTGATCAGCGTTACCTCGGCCAGTCCTGCTGAAATGATCGGCTGGCTCAGACGTCTCTGTCATTAGATACTTGGCTTGCTCAATACATTTGTTGTTGACGCGTTATTTTGTTTTTAATGTAAAAGTTTTGACCTGACGGTTTGAAAGTTTGTATATTGTAAATATTGTAAATTTATTTCAACTTTGAATTTTAGATTTATATAAAAAATTGTATATATATATATATATATATAAATATATTTATATATATTTATTTATAAATATGTATACTCACTGCTGTATTATATCTATTTTCCACATGGTACTGTATATTTTAATAAAAATTAATTAATAAAAAAAAAAAAAAAATTAGTTAACATTTAAAATGTGAAAATAATAACTATAAGTATTTTGCATAATGTAGGTGGTGGTAATGAGGCTTATGCACTAAAATTTAGTGGGAAAAAAAGCTTGTAGATATCGGTATCGGTTGATATCGGATTCGGAAATTAAGTGTAACCAATATTGGCATATCGAATATTGGTTAAAAAAAAACATATATCGGACATCCCTATCTACGACCTAATTTATGAGTGACATCTGAAAGACCAGGATGGTGCACATGGGCTGATCCCACAAACTACTTATCCAGCAGATAAAACACCCCTCACCTGAACACCGTCTCCATCTGCTCTCCCTAAACACACTGTATCCCCCCTCTGCCCTGATCCCTGCTGACATTTCCAGCACAACCCCTCCCATATTTCAAATTTATGCAAAACGCGCCCAACACATTAATGCCAGGATCACTTAGCTGAGTACTACAGTTATGCTAATGTGCCATCTGAAACCTGACAGATTAATTACATTTTTTTTTTTTTAGCTCCCCCTTCCCTAAGAATGGCACAGCACATGCAAAGGGCAGACTCGTCCACTTAATGAATCTGTTTAAAATCCAATAAAGACTTTCTTTGCAGCACATCCCACCTCGCTCCACATCTTCGCTGGCGCTCACATCAAGACTTATTTACGTTAAACGACAAGCTCCCTTTGCAGGTGTTGGGACAACACGGAACCACCGGGGTCACAGGAAGACACGCGACTGCACAGTGCAATCACAGTACAGGCAGTGTGTGTGTGTGATGACTCTGAAGATACAAGGCGAGGTTTATGGTCTGTTTTACTGATATCTCTGTCACCTTGTGGCTCCACAGTCATCTAAATGATTAAAAACACATAAAAGAGCCATACTATTGCACTGGGCATCTCATTCTTTTATTACACTGTGGGGTATAGTCCTGTCAACAGTGTAGATAGTACTACAGGGATCAAATTAATGTGTCTTTTTTGTGTGTGTTAAAGGCCTAGCACAGTAATCAGCATCATTGGGATGAAGCAGTGTGTCATCTACACTCACCAGCCACTTTATCAGGTGCACATGACACCTAATAAAGTGTCTGGACTGGTCTTTTGCTGCTGTAACCCAAGGTATGATCTTCTTCACCTTGGTTGTAAAGAGTGGTTATTTAAGTAACTGTTGCTTTTCGATCATCGCAAACCAGTCTGGTCATTTTCCTCTCACCTCTGGCAAGAAACAAGATATTTTGTCCCAGAGAACTGTTGCTCACTGGATGATTTTCTTATTTCTGTACCATTTTCTGTAATTCCTAGAGATGGTTGTGGGTGAAAATCCCAGACTTTCTTCATTCTGTCTCTGTTTCTGTGATTTTATTCATTGTAAAGTGCACTTATTCAAATGAAGCTTCACTGGAAATGTGCATTCTCAACGTGTTCTTCTCTTTACTATTGAACTATTTGTGTTGTCATAGAAAAATACATTAAAAAAACGAAAATAAAACAAAATAAAAGGAGGAAATGAATCAATTTAAAACTGTCAGGTTGTTTTAGAGCCTCTGGGTTCTGCTGCCGACATAGTGTGTTCTCATAAGTTCTCGGCTCGGTCACTGGAACAGATAAAAGACCTCAGCCTGATGATCTCAAACCATGTACTGGCCCATTTAGCACTAAAATGCATAGATGTCACCAGGAAGTCATAAGATAAACAACATTGTTGGACATGATGGCTGTCTCATCAGGACTCAGCTTTGGATAAGACACAATTTTTGAATTTATTTTTTCATTAAACAAAAGAAAAACAAAAAAAAACATCAGAACGGCTAATCAAACCATGTCTTTCATAATAAAAGGTGAGCTTTGCAGCAACGCTACATTGGGCCTTGTACATCTCTCTGATGATGCTGAACCACCCTGTTGACCTTTACGTTCTTACTCGTATCATAATTTGATCAAAAGTACAATAACCTGTGCCCTACTCTTTCTCCTGCCTGAAATACATTATGGATGCGTCTTCTTTCAAATTTTCTGTCAAAGAACATTTGAAGGTCTTGTCAGATTTGTCAAATAATCTCATAACCTCACTCCCTTCACAATCACAGAACCTAATTTTATGCTGGCCCCTAACTTCCGCTGGCCCCACTTTATCATAAAACTACCTTTTTTAAAAGGTACACAGGTTATTTATTTATTATTTAACACTTTGTAAAAAATAATTAACAATTATAGAGAAGTAACTACACCCTTTTCACACTAGTTTCAGTATTTTGGCAATATTCTGGACTGTTTGTTTCTCATTTATCATTAGAACTGGTAAATAATAAAGGAAGCCTTTTGGTGATTTATTTGACAGTTCATTGACTCTCTATTAGTAAACAACAGGTATTTAGTGTCATGTCAACAGATAATCATTTGACACTAATTCAACTGATAAGTGACAATACAACAGTTAACTAACTGCCAGTAGACGAGTGTTTTCAACAAAATTGCCTGTTGACTATAAATACTACGTTTGCAGTGTCTTTAACCATCATTTAACTACTTCTCTGTAGAGTATGTCAGCATCCTAATGGTTGACTCTCTCACGGGGTCGCGAGCCACTACACCAACCTTGGATCATGCTTATCTATTAATAGGGAAACTACACTTGCATCTGTAAATGTGTGTCAGGACCATCTAATTAAAGAGAAAACAGTTGAGAACAGAAGATCTGCTGACATGTTGATTACGAGTAGAGTCAACGAGGGACTATGACAGAGTGATACAGCTTAAAGTGTAACAAGGCAATCAGAGATGGCAGACCTGACTCCATTCACGCAACAAGCCTCTGTCGGCCTCTGTTGCTCATATACCAAGTGCGGAAGCACGCGCACAGACAGACAGAGCCACTAAAAACAATACTTCTTCTACTACTCATTAGTAGTCATTCACTAATCTCGTGTAATCATTTTCACTAACGTTACCTCATGGAACCTTCATGGAAATAAATAATGTGACTTTTTTGTAATATCCTCATTCATTTTAGTAATGAACAACTGTCTAAACTGTATTTTAATTTAAAAAAAAAATTTGTCACGCAAAGCAACGTATCACTGTTGCCATTTGTATCTAATTTGTTCATATATCTTATTATTGATTACCAAAGGCCTAACAAACAACTTACTAACCTAATTATAAAACAATAATCAAGCCTTATTGTAACAGATTGCACCTTATTCTCCATTGTTTTATTGCAACAGTTCTCATGATCACTAAATAATACAGTATCCTCTTTTCCCAATGTTTCTTGGCCTTTTTTGCTTTTTTTTTACATCCAAATGATTCCATCACGCTGCAAAGTTTACACAGATGGTGAAAAACAGCAGTTAGCGGATCCATTTTAAACCATACGACAGTAACCAATTAATTTGAGCGTCGTCGTGAGCAGGGTATTTTTGGTTTGGATTGAGTTTCCATGTGCAGAACCAAGCCCAGTTAACTTGAGAATGTAATCCTCAGCTCATGTTGACACAACTGCTCCAGCTGAGGGCATTAGTCCTCAGCAAACATGTTTAATACATGCCCCTGAGAGTTTCACCTGTCAAGGCACAGAAGGCAGGATCGGCATTTCCAAAAAGGCGTATGTTGTGTTGTGTTGCAGCTGCAGCCACAACCACAGCATCTGCCAAACACTGTTGGCTGAAAGTAGAACATGCTGCCTGGTTGGACACACGCCTTTCTTCAAGTAAACAACATCTGTGGTCCCAGCCAGGTGAGGTTAAGAGGACCAGGACCACACTGACGTCACTTGGTGTGAAAGAGCTCCTTCCTCACCAGCTGTGGAGCTAAAGCTGCTCATCTGTCCACGGTGCTTTTCTTTTTTCAAATAGCATTTCCTTGGCTGTTTAGTGGTTCTCTATCATGCACAGACACGGCAGGTATTATGAAAGATATGTAAGATTATGGTGTAGAATGTGTTTAGTATGTATGAGGGTTTGGACCATGCTGTGGATGCTTGTGGACAGCAGAGAGGCATATGACGCTGCATAAGTTATTAGATCACGTTATGATATACAGATTTGTTTTTGAAGAGCCGGGGAAAATTAAAATCTAACAGAAAAAAATGTGTGGCATCTGGCTCAACCATCATAAAATAAAGGTGCCACAATGTGGACACTCACCAACAGATATTCAAACATTGGAGGAAAAGGATTCACCATGGACACAGGAACCAGAGAGGTCCAAGCCCTGGTCCTTAGTAAGTTTACTTTATTTATCCCTGTGAGGAAACTTGTCCTCATCGTTTGACCCACCCTTTATATAACTGGCGACTTGGAGGTCAGTCTCCAGTGCCTGGGGACCAAGTCCTGTTCTGGGGCTAATGCCTTAGCCAAGGGCAAGGACGGCGCTCTGGACCAGGGCATGAAAACAGTGTTTCTAAACATGGCAATGGGGTAAAAAAGGGGCCCGTGCAAGGCATCAGGTTACAGGGGCACAATCTGTCACCAATGTCTTCTATTGAGATGTTTAAGTCCACATAGATGTCAGTGAGGGCAGTTCTTCTCCACACAGATGATAAACAAAAACATGTGAAGGAGGGGGCACATTACATTGTAAAAGTACATTTTGTGTGTGTGTTCGAGGTATTATTCATGTTGTGGGGACCTAAATCTGATTACACAGTCACATCATGGGAACTTGTCTTCCTTATGAGGCACAAATCATGTCCCTATAATGGAAATTATTACATTTTAAGGTGTCGACATGTTGTGAGGTTAGGTAAAGGGAAAACAAGACATTGGTTTGGAGGTCCACAGGCAAGGCACGGGATAATTCTGTAGTCTCTGCATATCATGCCACATTAGTTGCACTGTGTACCGTTGGTTAAAAAATATTTGCCCCCCCCCAGCGCAAAAGTCATACTCCACCTATGCATGTACTGTTTAGCTATAACATTGGCTTCACACGGAGAAACTGGTGCAATGCTTTTATTGTGAAGAACTAGTCATTTCAGTGGGGGTACAGGTAAAAGTCCATGCTGTGAGGTTCAGCACAGAGCCAGAGCTGCGTTCACAGCATGACTCCTCAACGGTGGAAAAAAAAATGTAAGAGGATTTGAGACTGAAACAAAGCTGTTTATTTGTGCATGCCAATAAATATGCAAATAATTTAATTGGATAATTGGCTTTGGTTAATTTGCAAGGTCTCCCTGTACCAGCTGAGACTTGAGAAGGATAAACTTGAGAGCTGAGACTGTGCTCTCAACTCAGCTGTGCATAGTGGAGAGCAGGAGAACAGCATTTTGTTTTTGTTTTTGTTTTTCAGTAAAAGTATATTGTCACCACATGGTGCATGATAAAATCTAGCATCTAAAAATGCACCTCACTTTTACTTCTTCCCCGCTTTTTGGTGTAGTGTTACAGCGCTTTGAGCCATTTCAGGTGGTTCCGTGTGGACGGAGGTATTTCCTGAAACAATGCCGTCTTTACGTCTTTAATTATATGTCAGGCAATTCATTTGCACATTAATGCTGTAATTATTTAAACATTCAAACTGTGTCCAGTCAACACAAGCTTTCACATCAGCAATGGAAGTGTGGCTTTTTTATTTTTTGTAGACCAAGGTCAGTATTTTTCTGTTTTGACTTCTAACCAATCAGAAAGCACATTGTTGTCAATGTCACATGAAGGTTTTTAAAATGATTGTCCATAATAAAAAAGATAAAGTCCACCCTGAGGTGGTTCAGTGGCAGAGTGTACCCTTATTTCTTCCTAAACGCTGGTTGTTTTCAACCTGTAATGTGGTATTTTGGTCATAAAAACATTTGGCATTGCACCGACTGTCACCTCAGAATCCCTTTTGCCATTGTTGATGTGCAAAGGCGTTACAGCAAGTCTTCAGAGGCTTCAGAGTAATTCAGGACTCAGACAAAGGCTCTTGAGGGTCTGTCTGACCTGCCCAATGAACATGCAACCGACCAGCGATGACATAAGCAGGAAGTTGAGCTGACAGGCTCTTGCATTTTTCATCACCTCACCTGTGCAGAACAGCTGACTATTAAATTCTGCATCTTGCAGGTACATGTACCCTCCACTTGAACCTGTGCTCACGTGAAATTGCTGCAATGGTTAAAAAAGACAAATGTGATTTCTAATTGATTATTTTGTCATATTTCCGGGCCATTGCAAAGTTTTACATTTTTAAAATCTGGATAACCTTCCAACCAGAAAATGCAACACAAGCAGGATCCAAGGCAGGGGGACAGCAGAAAGCCTCAATCACTTTATTTATCTACACCTTTATTTTATGACAGTTATGCACAGTGACTTAAAAAATAAATACTACAAAATGTGGGTCTTCAAAGCTACATTATAATATATTTTACATGTTTATAATTAGTTCTCTGGGTGATAGGTTAGGTTTTATTAGGTTAGTTTGTCAGTTTGTGAACAACAACATCAGACAAAGATTTAATGAATTATTATGGGGATGTAGGTTAGGTCGGTTTATGGAAGAAATTATCAGATTTTCGTGGTGAAATGGAAAATGAATGGCCTTTGAGGAAGTTTGTACTCTTTGAGTGCCTTTTCTTTTTTATATTAGCTCTTATATTATTTCTTTAGAAACTTGAGTTACTTACTGTAAATATTATAAGTGCATGATAAGGAGAAACATAATTTGATAAGATTAGATGAGATAAAATACGACATGAGATGAGGTATGATGAGATAAGGTACAATGTGATGAGATAAGATACATTCAGATGAGAACTGATGAGAGAAGATAAAATAATGTGTCATCTTCTCATCTTATCCTCATTTTATCTCATGATAAAAACAGGATTAGATAACACTGGATGAGATACGATGAGATAGGATGAGATGATACACAATACTATGAGATGAGACAGGAGGATGTATGATAAGATAAATTAAGATGGGAACAGTTGAGAGGAGAATATGGGATACATGTATGAGGGAAGATAAGATTAGGAGATGAGACACAATACGATACTATTAGATAAGATACGATGAGATAAGATGCAATGACATGAGATACAGTGAGATTTGATACAATACGAGACAATAAGATACCAGGAGATATGATAATATAAATTAAGATCAGATTTGATGAGATGAGATAAGATAAGATACAGTAATTAAGATACAATGGTATACGGTCAGATATTTAAAAAAATCAGCAGCATCAATATGACTTTTATGGAAGTCAGATATATACTGTAGTGTAATACATTTGTATTGGTATGTTCAAGAATAAACAGTGCAGGTAAGTGGCAAAGACAGTTCGAGTTCGAGTGCTGTAACAGCACAAGTGATCTCCAAAGGAGGGGAAGGTGCACTTTATTGTTCGTGAGTGGGAATATGTCTTTGGTACAGTGCTACAGAGCGTTTTACACAATGCCAGACCATTGCTTCTTTAAAAAGAAGATTTTAAAACAAATAATCATCTCAGAAACATAAAAGGGGCATTTGAATATAACGTTGACATTGGCAACAAAATAGCTGTAAAGGAATCTCTCAAGCATTGAAGTGCTAAGTGCTAAAGTGCCTGTTTGTTTGGTGTATTGTGCATTGCTTTACTGCATTAAGATTTAGCATTATAGTGCAGCAGCAGCAGCAGTTTGATTGAGGCTGGGACAAACAATATCTTTGAACAGTTTGATTTGCACTTTGGCATGCTGAGAGGTTCGTACTCAAAGCAGAGGGGTTGGTTTGAGTCTGCCATGATTTTTGCTATTATTAATATTACCTCTGGGGTTTTTTGTGCACGCAGGCAAAGCCTCCTTCTCATGCTACCAATCTATCATGTAATGATACGCACTGGGACTTTCTGATTACACATCAACATCATCTAGATACGTGGTTCCCAAAGTGGAAGGTACAGCGTTACAATCAAACAGCAACCCGTCATGACATCACCATTATATATGTGATGTCAATATGGTGTAAGGTGTTCCTCTTCGTGGTCTGGGTTGGAAATAAGCAGAACAGTGCCCCCAGGCATGGGCCAGATCCCTCTACCTGAATTTTGGCTCCATAGTGCCACCTGAAACGTGTTCCCATTCACTTTATGCCAGATCAGTTCACCCACCCGATGTCTTAGAACAAGGGTCACTGGTGAAGCAGCTGTAACCCGTTCTTTTCCTTACGTAGCACTGCAACTAAATGCGTACCCACGGCTAGGTCTCGTCATCCGATGACACTTTGCTCGTCTTCCTAGGACCGTAATGGAGTTATTCAAGTTTAAATAGTATGGTTGTATTTAAACTTGAATAACCACGCCCCGTTATGTTACACCATGACTGAACACATACCCACAAACTAACTTCATCCCTATACCTAACACAACCCTAACCTAACCTAACCCTCACTCACATCCTGTAATTGGCTTTAAATATGCGGCTTCATGTTGACATCTTGCAGTCCAAAGTTCAGAGGTGTCATCTGCAACCAGGCTTTCACTGGATGATACCAGCTGTCAATCACACCGGTATCCACTCACAGGTGCCATTTTTTTATCATCTATTTCCTTCTAAATGGAAATATAATTTACAAAATCAACACCATGTGCTGTTGGAGAACTGTCGATTGAGACCATTAACCTTTCAAGAAAATCTTTCCTGACAATAAAAAAGTGGGAAATAAGCTAATTTCTAAAAGAGAATAGAGACCCTGCACCCCTCCATTGCCGGGGTCAATCTAGAGTGTCCTGTTAACCCAATCCGTGGGGTGCAATTGCTCAACCTGTATGTCTCTTGACCTGTCCGAACTGGCAACCCTCCCGTTACAAGCTACTAGGCAATGGGTCGCCATGTAACAGCAGGGCACTAATGTGCTGCAAAGCACAAAGCCTGCTTTCATTCAGCATGCATTTTAGTCGCTGTCCACAATGGGGGTATGCAGAACTGGCAACTCATGATCTCCTGCGATCTGTTTTCCTCTTTTTTCAGTGCATGCTGTGAGAAAACTGGGTCAGTAAACACTCTCAAATCCATTATACATGTCTTAAAATGTATTGTTGGGATTCTAATAAATGATAAATGTGTATTCCTCTTATTCTCTGTTACAACTTCCCCCATCTCCCTTCAATCACCATGAAAATGTGGTTATTATTTTACTTCTGTTTGGTCTTCATGAAAAGAAACGATATATGCTGCATCCTTCATCTAAAAGCAGGCTCAAGCAAAAAAATCACATCAAACTACTGGATCAAGTTTTTTGAGCAGTAAAATTCACTTCTGAAAGTTTTCATGGACGATTCTTTCAATCTTACTGCAACCTGTTTGCAGTCGTCTCGCTTTACTAGCGTGAAGTTGCTGTTGACATGAAATGAATCACTTCCTGTGTGCTTCCTGAGTGACACAACATTTGTCACACATTTGTTGACATGTTTTCTGTCGCTCTGCATTGGTCATCCAGATCATTGGGCTAATTGGTTGTAGATCTATCCAATTGTGTACAGAGGCATTTTCATTTACTGTTGATCACGCCTCTTGGAAGTGAAGGTGAATATATCCTTTCCAGACCCAAATCTCAAATGAGATTCACATGCAGCTAAGCTGAGATATTATTTGAAAATGGCTTGAATGTAACACACATTTGTTTACAAGTTACATATTAGAGTTTTAATGTAAATATAGTGTAAGATCACCATCTTAGCTTCAGTAGATGCCCTTTGTGAAAAGAGTCCATGTTTTTGGCTCCAGAATCAAAAGGAACAAAACTGAAGCTTTATATGGTGATGCAGTGGCTGCCTTGTTAAAAAAAACAACAACAAAACAACACCTGGGTGCAACAGTTACAGTTTTCCTGCGGTTCAGTATGCATCACGGTTTTTGGGCCATGGTAATGGTATGGTTTTGATATCTTAATATAAAACTACTCAGACTAGCAAAGGCAATATTGCATTGTAAAAATAATTAAAAGCACAGATATAATCAAACAACTTTATTTAAACAATAGTGCAGATCAGATCAAATTAAACAGCAAACATAAAACCACACAAATTAAATATAAATATAACGTTTAGTACTATCCAATAAATTAAACACAATTTAAACCCACTCACAAAAACTACATCTACAAATACAATCAAATGTGAACATGATAAGGCTGGCAACGTCCTCATATGGGAATGTGTGTGTGTGTGTGTGTGTGGGTGTTTGTTGCGTCTGTGTAACAGTCAGCACGGAGGGCTTCTCTGTGCAGTCACCGTCAGTGTCATTGCTCCGCCCAGGGATATGGCTGCATGGACAGGTACCAGCGGGTAATCTGTGCATTTGAGTCCCGCATTTGCAGCTGATTGGCTCCAGGTAAATTCAGCGAAGGTCGGATTGGCTCTGAAGGCCGAATATTATTGTTGCATCCCTAGTGTACACTGAACTTCAGTCCTTGGATTCTTTTTGATGTCACATCAGCTCTGAAGCAGGGCAACAACATTACCACGGCTGGGATAATATTTGTACAAAATACATGCAGCAACTGATGTAGTGTGGGATCACCATTGGAAGCTGATGTGAATGACTTGCATAAGTGAATGGCAGGATATTGTGGACACAAAACACTCAGCAGGAGGGAAAATGAGAACCCCAACTTACTGCTGTGCTGGCAATTTACATGCTGGACACAGAGTTGGTGACAAACAGTATCTGTAATTTAATATGTGCAATACCTGTGTTGCCCTTCCAGCTACAAAGCAACATAATAAAAACACACATTTATTATAGTAAATGTTTTAAAATGTGCCTTATTTTAAATAAATGGATAGATTCTGCTAAAAGATAGATATGCAAAAGACCATGTCTTGTAGTTTGATGGTATATAATGATGCTGTCATACCATTTGTCATGTTGCACAGGATATGATTGTGTCATTTTGTATCGCAGAATTCAGTGTACGTGTACATTTCAAAGGAGTTATAGTTGATACCACATAACCTTGTGACACCCCTGTGTTGCAGTGTTTATGTGAGAGTGCACCATTAACCTTTACTGTATTCTTTTAATTAGAATGAATTCAATGAATCAATAAATAAAATTAGAGCATAGGCTTTTTTTTGTTCTCATGGTGCTTGAAGAAGCGTGAAATGCTGAAGAAAGCATTCTCAGTGCTGCACTCATGATTATCCTATAAGCAAACTGACATGTGATAATTATCAGTTTGACCCCACATTTCTCAAACAGTTGACACATGAGGTCAAAGCTGCAGACCCAACATCATCACACAGTGATCACAATCTGTTACTACAAAAACTGAAAGCACATGGTTTTAAAGCAGCAAAAATACTCTGGCTAGAAAGCAATTTAACAAACAGGAAACAGGCAGTGAACTTTAATAGAAGTTTATCTGAGGTAAAATCAGTAAGTTGTGGAATTCCACAAGGAAAGCTGCCTGGGACCACTGTTACATTCTGTATTTACCAATGAACTACCTTTAATCTTAGAAATATGCAAAAATTGCAATGTATGCTGATGACTCAACAACATACATGGCAGAGTCCACAACTGAAATGTTTACTAATGGCTTGAACAAGGAACAAGTAAGGATGAGTGGCACATCTTTATCTTCTAGCTTGAGGCTATCGCCTTTTTATGTTTGTTTTGTGTTTTTGTTCGTGTTTTCACTTGTAATTCAGAGACTTGAAGCCTTAATCCAGTACAGAAGGGCTGAACTGTGGGAATTGGGGAAATACTCCGGACTTTAGATTCAAGAGTCAAAGATTCAAAGTGTTTATTGTCATAAACACAATAAAGAAACATGTTTCCTTGTACAATGAAATTCTTACTTTGCTGTCCACTCAAAAATACCAGCAAAAAGTAAACAAGAAATAGTATAAAAAAAAGGATATAAATGTACATCAGTGATGTGGACCCCGAGGTACTTAAAGCTGCTCACCCGCTCCACTTCAAGCTCCCGGATAAACAGTGGTTGATGATGTCTCCTCTCCTTCCTCATGTCCACTCTCATCTCCTTCGTCGTGTCTGTGTTTAGGGTGAGGTTGTAGTCCTCGCACCATGACACTAGACTGGCAACCTCTGTACTGTAGGTTGCTTCGTCCCCCGCAGTGATGCGTCCTATCACTGCAGTGTCGTCCGCAAACTTCAGGATGGTGTTGTCCTTGTGGGAGGCGACGCAGTCATGTGTGAACAGGGTGTAGAGGATGGGGCTGAGGACACATCCCTGTGGAGTTTCAATGTTTGTGATGATGCTGGCTGATGTCTTATTGCCATTTGTGGGTGAGTTTGTAGGGAATGACCGTATTGAAGGCAGAGCTGTATTCTAGAAAGAGCATCCTGATGTAGGAGTCTCTATTTTCCAGGTGGGACAGGGAATAGTGGAGGATGGCTGTGATGGCGTCTGAGGTGGACCGGTTGGGCCGGTAGGCATACTGTAGGGGGTCCAGTGTATCCGGGATACTGCTCTGGATGTGCGCCAGCACCACTCTCTCGAAGCATTTCATAATGATTGGAGTGAGTGCTACTGGTCTGTAGTCATTCAGGCAGGTGGGTTGGCTCTTCTTGGGGAGGGGGACGATGGTTGTGGTTTTGAAGCAGGAGGGGACGGTGCTCTGGCTTAGGGAGAGGTTGAAGATGGAGGTGAAGAGGTCAGCCAGCTCGTTGGCACATGCTCTGAGAGCACGGCCAGGGATGTTGTCTGGTCCTGCTGCTTTATTGGGGTTGATTCTCTTCAGGACTTTGTGTACCTGATCTGAAGAGACTGTTGGTGGCGGTGAGGGGAGTCCGGTGGCCCAGGTGTGTGTGAGCCTCTGTGCTGTTGGTTGTAGCCTCAAAGTGGGTGTAAAATGTGTTGAGGTCATCTGGCAGGCTGTCTGTAGGACTGATGGTGCTGGTGGTGGTCCTGTAGTCTGTGATGTGCTGCAAGCCCAGCTGTCCAGCTTCTCTCTGTGCTGCCTCTTTGCTGCTGTGATGGCTTGTCTCAGTCCATACTTGGCAGCTTTGTACTCAGCCTCGTTGCCTGATTTAAAAGCAATGGAGTAGTATGCTGGTAGTATTTGGGGAATACAGTCCGTAAATTGCACTGGTTAAAGTCTCCACCTCCACCAAGTCTTTGCCCACCTCCAAAACTGGATTGTGTCCCACCCGAACTGCAGCGAACCACAGAGGCTCTCATCATCCCCCTTCTGTGGCCCAGGAGACAAAGGAGACATAGTAAACAAAAGCGGGGCAAGCGGAACGGGGTGCGTGCTAGGCTACATGCTAAACCACACAGACCGGCGCTGCCCAGTCTCCTCCTCGCTAACCCCAGGTCATTCGCCAATAAACTGGACGAGATTCGACTTAGGATTGTCTCACTTAAGACAGACAGCTGTGTGGCGATCTTCACCAAGACCTGGCTGAATACCAACTTCCCCGATGCAGCGGTGGAGCTGGCGGGGAACTCTCTGTTCTGGTCCGACAGGGCTGCAGCTTCAGGCAAGACAAGAGGCAGAGGTTTGGCACTGTACATTCCCAACTTGTGGTGTACAGCCACAAGAATAATTGGAACTTTCTGCTCGCCCGATTTGGAATATCTGGCTGTGAATTGCAGACCGTTTAAACCGGTTAGAGAACTCAGCTCTGTCATGATCATAGCAGCCTACATACCACCGCAAGCTAATACTAAATTAGCACTGGAGGAGCTGTGCTGCCAGATTAGCAGCCAGGTGAACGCTAATCCAGAGGCACAAAATGGAAGAACCTATAGCCTGGGTGGTGAGGACAGCACAGGGGATTGTGGGATGCCGTCTACCAGATCTGGACTGAGTTTATGCTGCCCGAGTCCAGAGGAGGGCTAGACGCATAGCAACAGATTCCACACACCCGGGCAACGCTTTTTTGTACCGCTTCCATCAGGAAAGCGGTGCAGGAACATCAAAGCCAAAAACAATCTATGTTGTTTTTTGTGTGCCTTAAGCCGGAAGTCACTGCAAAATCTCATTATGTTCTCATAATGACAATAAAAAATTCTTGATTCTTGAATTGCAGTCGGCACTGGAATGGGTAACAAATAACAAACTGGTTCTTAATGTGTATTCGGGACAAAACATCTGTTATGTAATGATCCAAAATTGAATTTGTATGTTAAAGGTATGGCAGTTGAAAAAGTTCAAAAGAACAAACTTCTGGGCATTTTTTTAGATAGTAAATTATCCTGGGCTCAACATATTGACAAGGTGGTAATTAAAATGGGCCGAGGTCTCTCAGTTATAAGGAGATACTCAAATTTCTTACCTAAAAATATAATGGGAAATGTCATTAAAACCATTGTCTTAGCTCATCTAGACTATTGTTCAGAGGTTTGGTCAGGTGCTGCCAAACAAAAATGAAAATTGCTCAGAATAAGGTGGCACTCTGTTTATTAAGGTGTTCATACATATCTAATGTGAATATAATGCATAACTGCCTATCCTATAAGGCCCTATAACTACCTATATAACCTATAATATATAACCTATATATATAACCTATATAACCTATAACTACCCTATAAGTGTTAAGAATAGATTTACTGCCTCATTGCTTAATTTTACTAGAAATATTTCAGTGACTAAATTGCCAAGGGTATCGTTTAAATGTTTTTTTTTTTCAGTTCTGATGAACATGATTACAATAACAGGCATGCCTCAGGAGGCAAATTCACACAACCAAAGGTGAAAACAAACAGAGCAAACCGTACTGTAGTATACAGAGCCATGTGTAAATGGAACACCATGCCTGGACAGATCATTCAAGTAGCAAAAATCGATTCAATGGCTATGGCCCCAGCTAATGGAGATCCCAATAAATCAAATCAAATCAAATCTTCACCAGACAAGGCTCACATGTTCCAGAAATGTGTGGACCAAATGACAAGTTCCCAGCTCCATTATTCTTTGGAGGGGGTATTTTTCCATTAACAATTTTTACTTATTTATATGTATTTTCTATTACATTATTTTTTTTTGCCAATTCTGTTCAAATTTGCTATAAATTTAAACCATCTCAGCTGGAAGATGGCAGCACCTTCGCCCAGGTGCTGGGGGGGGGATTGTTAAAACGATAATCAAGGACATCCTAACCCTGGATGAAACAGAGAAGTCAGAAATTAGATATCCAACTCCACTATTTTTATTAATTTACTTAAAATGCAATGTAGAGCATTGTTCTCAAGTGGCCCTGAATTAACAGTGGCCCAAGATATGTTTGGTTTTCCAACTTCTCAACTGGAACTCTGTGAACTCGGGGGTGACATCACTTCTAGTTACGACTTCTGATTTCTGATATAAATGGAATGCAGCATTATTCTGTATTGTGATCAAAGCTCAAGGGTCTGGGCAAATGAGGACCTAGCTGCACATTCAACATTCCTTGGATTTTTATCTGTATCATGGTGAGCATATTGAGAGTTTGTACAAAAGACATCCAGAGACTGATGCTGTGTGGAATCCACTGTTCAAAGCCAGTCTGCATGAATTGTATGACAAACAACTGAATAAAAGGTTGATGTGGACAAAAATATTCTGCAAGAAATGTAAATGAGACTGCTGTACTAGCGGGCAGGGTGCTTTATCTGGGGGACAAGCTGAATATGGAGTTGATGTGTCTGTGTCTGTAAAAAATTGTGGAATACCTGTGTTGTCCTTCAAGGTGTGATGGGGGTGAACAATCAGCTAAACCATGTGTATCAGGACCAGAGCAGTTAGGAAAAACAACCAAAGTCAAGGAGGAGGTGGTAGAAAGAGTTCAACTCCAGTAAGAGTTAAGTGTACTGCAATCAACATCCAAACAGACCAAACTGAACCCAATCATATAAAGCACTGCCTTTTCTTTTGATGGAGGCAGATGATTTCCCCCAAAATAATTAGAATAAATTTACATATTCACCCCAGGGTATAATAATTAGTCATACTAAAGGCCTGCTAGCAGTGTGGCTGAGGGTATGACAGTGTCTGTACATTTACCACTTTGGCACAAAAATATCTTCAGGGTAACCATTCAGATAAATCATAATAAATAGCGAGAATTTAAAATTATAATTTATCTAATACTTTTTTATCAACTAATGACCTTCTCATCAGCTCTAGCTTTACTTCAGAGTACTAATTAGCAGACTTATTTTGCCGACACAGCACAGTGAAACATAGCTATAGAATCTTAAGGTTCAAAACAACGTTTACGAATATAAATTATATATGGAAATGGTGTGTTTTGAAATAATTAAAGTATGGCTCTACACTTTGCTTTCGTGTGGCACACCAGGCACAACTTTTTGCATAGGATAATTGTGTTGATGTAATAAGAGTAGTCGTTGTATACTTGATTTATTTGCTAGTAGAATAAAGAATTCCATGTAAACCTACTTAAAAATGCCTTGTTAATGAAACAACAAATCCCAAGTAAAGTTTATTTGGAATTCCTTTATTAGCCAACAAGAAATTCCCAGGAAACTTTACTAAGAAAACCTTGTCCTGACGACTACGGATGTCCGATAGTATCTGCCCAATATTAGCCTATTATTGTGATATTGGTATAGTTTTTTCTGCCGATAATGAAAACCCAATATAACAATGCCTGGATTTCCCATAAATATGCAAGTAAATGCTTGGTATGCATCAGGGCCCACTTGTACACAGGCACAGATGTAGCATCTTAAAGTTCTCTTGCTTGCACTGTTAAATTTTAAACTGGGGCACCGCTAGCTGTCAAAGTACACACGCATTTCATACAAAATCAAATGCAATAAATGCTAGTAAACTATCATGTCTATTCTAACCAGTCATCAATGAAAACAGACCAGATGTGTGACATAATGTATATGTGGTATTACAATGTTTTGGAAAACCTTTTTAGCTCATAGAGTTGTCCATCATGGTAATGCGAGACAAAATGTACCCAGGTCTTACCTCTCTCCTTATCTGAAGCCTTTTAACCAAATAATTAGCTTACTTGAGAGATGCTTTAATCTGGAAGCTTTGACCTACCTTTCAGAAAACATACGAGCAAACAAGATGTGAATATGACTTGGGAACATTGTTTTAGTAGTAAATAACCCCTTTAATATAAATATAAATTATTAATATAATTATAATAATATTATAATAATAAATAATAAAAATTATTTATTTTTGCATAAGTTGAAAAGGATATTAAACAACAGTTATTAAAAGTATTCAGTAATGGTGGATACATAAAAGCTTTGAGAGATTACTTTCAGACAAACAGATCAGCATAAGGACAGTGGCTAAAAAACTGAGACATGCTATACTTTTTCATTTCCTCTTTCTCCTTCAGCTAAAACACAGGCCAGGCATTGAGAGTAAAATATCATGAAGACAAAATCTTCCTCTGCTATACTGCAGTCACTTTTCTTCATAAGCTGTTCTGTTTTATTATCTTCTGGATCTGTTTATAATTTAAGGAAGAACAGCTGTAGATTTAGCTTAGTCAGTCCATGAAACGCTTTGGTGATGGTGTGCAACAGAGCCTGTAGTTCTGTCCATCAAGCAGGTTGACATAAAAAAAAAAGAAAATCAATGAAAAAATGCAAAACATTAATCATCTCTTAAATGTGGTGCATCCAAGTGGTGAATTGCACTTTAAACATGACATAATTCTGAAACTGGTGATCAGAGTAACTCAGTAGAAAGAATCTCAATAGTAAACTATGTACCGAATACTTTCTTATATGCCTCCATTACAATTTATATTTTTTTTAGGGTAAAATGCATTCATTTTCGCCCCTAACAGTCTTGTAGGGACATTTTTTAAGCCTGAGATATCTGTGCAATCAGTACCTGTCATGGAATGTCTAATTTTTCATCAAGGGACACTGTTCTGAGAAGCAAAACTGCTTGAAATGTTGCATGTTGCTTTGGAAATAAAAGTCTTGCCTATTTTTTCCCTGAGTCATACTCATTTTACAGACATATTTCTGGCAGAAACATGGAAGTAGACACCCCCCATTATTGTTGTGAGAGTGGTCAGTAGTCGTGTTGCTTTATGCAGCAGCAGGACAACAACGTTGACAGATAATATCACTACAACAGTTATCATCAGGGGTTGCCATAAAACCAGTTGGTTTATGTGAAAGGCTTTAATTTAACAGTGGTGCTTTGATCTTTGGCCACAAGCAAGACGGGAATGTGAAAGCAAAGCACGGAACAAACCTTTTTCCTAATACGAGGAAACACACTGCGGCTAAAAGCCTTGAATTTGAATAAACTACCCTGCGACTGTTTGTTTTACTTTGTTGAAATAATGTTACCGATCATCCAGTATCAGAGAAGTGGCTGGGCTATGAATTGACGGTAGCACTTTCAAGGTGATGTCGAGGTAAAACCACAGCTAATCATGATTAAGGGTTGTTAGTGCTCTGAGTTGGTGTCCCAAGTAACAGTTGGTATGTTGAACAATTATAACCAAGTTACATTGTCGATTTTTTTTTAAATTCATTATTTCATTTAATTCATTCAATCAACCATCCACACCTCACAACAGCCCAAAATAATTAAATTATCCTCATACGTCATGTGAGGTCACTGCCCCATGTCATCCTCCCACGCCATAATATTACTCGAATGTGGAACTGACCTGCCATTTTTAATTTGTTATCAATACTTTTTCCCATGACATTGTTAAGAAAGCAGAAATAATCACCAGAAATGACACACAAATACAAGAAATGAGGCAGGGAAAAACAGTTCAGTTCAGGTCAGTTGCCTAAGACTACTCCATCTGCCATGTGACACTGAGCAGATACTGCAAGAAATTGGAGAACCTCAGAGAACAAGGTTCAAAAAAGCCGCCCAGTGTGGGCTATCACATCTCAGATGAAGATGATTTTTGCATTGTGTGCATGGAGCCCTTTGGAAATTCCAAATCCAAAGAAAAGTGGATCAGATGTGCAAATTGCAAGTTCTGGGCCCACAAAAACTGCACCCCTGGAAAACCCACATACATATGTCACCACTGTGACTCTGATCATTCTGATTAGATGGGTAACACACACTCAAGTTCATGTTTTATCATTTAAGACAGACACAGTGGGCATGTTTGTTGTTTTACTAACTGTCAAATGTCTTCCTGTAATTTTACGTTGATTATGAGCTACTTCTGACCTCCTGCTGAAGGTTTCCATTTGTATGTGTAACATTCATTGGTATTATCAGAACATGTTCTTTAAGAAAGCTCTTCTAATGTTAGGATCCATACCACTGACACTGTTCTTCATTTAGCCATCAGTGATGAGTTCTTTTTGTTCTTAGTAAAGCACAGGAAGATGCTTTAGTGTTGGCACATGCACAATAAAGTTATAAAGATATGTATTTTGTGGTGTAGTCTCAGTTTTTAGTCCTTCAATCTTACTGTTACAATTTACCCCAGCTTGTGTTACAACATACCCTGGTAGTGGGGTAGATTGTAACAATGGCATTCCTTGCATTTGACATCAAATAATGAATTCTGTGATATAGTTGGAGAAGTTAAAAACATTGCTATTTGTAGTAGACAAATGAGGGTACTTTGTCCTTTACTATATATACTGTATATATGTTTATATATATATACAGTATATATAAGTATATATATATATATATATATATATACATATACATGAGTAGTTTGAATATTTTAGAGTGTATTTGTCTGAGTTTCAAAGGCAAACCCTAAATAAAATATAGCAGCAGCTCCACAGCAAACACACTCCATGTGTGAACAACAAAGCTGTGTGATATACACCAGATCAGATATGCACCAATGGCAGCTGTCCTGCACTGCATATGCATCCTGTGTTGACCAGGCCTAAGACTATGCCAGTGAGTTACAAAAATTTGCAAAAAAACAGAATAAAGATACAGTGGGATTGTACCACTTTGTGTAAATCTAATTTAATAGACCATAATCCTTCCATAATGCAACTTAATAACGGAGATCTGCTTCCTCCTGCCATGGTTTCCCCCTGATGTTTAATTGTTGCCTTTACTCTTCCAGGTTGTTTGTTTCATCTGTGTTCTTCCCTTCTGTGTATGTGTGTGTGGCTGTGTTTTGCTTCCGGATTCCTGTTCTCCCACTACATTCACTGAGACAAATCACTTAATCAACTCAATGAGCCAGAAGATGTGTAAAAGTCTGGTTTAACCCACGAGACTCCATATTGTCTTACTCACTAAGTGGTAGAGAGGAAGCAATGATTGCCTTCTTTCCTCTGCACCTTGAGGTTTTGTACTTGTTTTCCCCTGCTGGTTTGTGTGCTCATGTATTTGTGCTTCAGTATCACCTGCCTCACAGACGTGCCACACTCAGCCACCTCTGCTCCTTTGGATTCCAATAACTTTGTTTCCTTTTGGATCTGCAGCAGTTTGCTGTATCCTGGACCCTGGAAACGCTCAGTGTTGATCCCCAGACTGTGTCGCCTCTACTCTCTGCCTACCTGCTCTGATTCCTGGACTCAGTTGTCTCCTTGAATTGGTTTTCATATTCCACTTGAACTTATTGATGTAACTCCATCTTCTACTTCTTCTTCGTTAGGCTTCTCCCTTTAGGGGTCGCCACAGCAGATTGTCTGTCTCCATCTTGCCCTATCCCTGATTGATGTAATTCCATCTATTAACTTTATCTTTTCCTCTCTATTGCTTGCTTGAGCAAAAGCAACCAAGATCCCTTTGAGATAACAGATCTTTGTAATTAGTGGACTTAGGGTATTCACAGTTTTGGAATCTTTCATTCGAGTGAGGTCACACAGCAGGTTAGTGACCAGCACTGTTGACTCACAGCAGGACCGGGTTTGTGCCTCACTTCATCTGATCGATGGTCTTTCTGTGTGGAGTTTGCATGTTCTTTCCAGGTTCCTTAGGATGAGGCAGCAGGCCAGTTCCTACACCACTGCGCAACACATTTAGACTCCGACCAGACCCAATAATGATATTGCACATATTCAGCTTTTCTGTGTTGCCTCCATTAGGAGGACAGCTTTGTTCCGCCCCTCTTTCCCTTTCCTCTCGCTTTGCTACCCCTCCCTACCCCCCCACCCAACTCACCCCCCCATCTCCTCCTGCCTGCTTGGCCCCTTGTGAACTGTGTACAAATATAGATTAGTTTAGAAATTCATTAGCCCAGTCGTTATCTGTCATTGGCGTGCGCAACACCATAACAAGCCCCCAGGGGTGGTGCAGAAAAAGAAGGGGTTGTGATTATGTGTGTGTGTGTGTGTGTGTGTGTGTGTGTGTTGGGGGTGGGGGGTGCAGTTGTGGCGAGATAAGCAATGACTTCCCCTTCTCTTTTTACACTGTGTCAAAGAGAGAGAGAAAGGGAGAATAAACTTAATAAAGAAAGAGGGAACATAGGAGGAATAGATGGAAAAGATATAGTGTAAATCAGGGAGAAAGTGGGAGATAAGACACGGGAAGCGGGGATGAGTGGAGTTAAGGCAGAGTAGTTGGAGGTTGTTGAGGTTAGGGAAACAGCAGGAGACGCCAACAGCATTTTGAACATCTGTTTATGCTCTGCAGATTTTGGATACACACACACACACAAACACACACAGCCATCTTAGTGAGTACAATTACTGCATGTCCTAGCCCCTTAACCATCACATCTATATGCCTAACTCTAACTCTTGACTTAACACTAACTCTTAACCCTTAAAAAGCCCTTAGACATTGTGAGGACCAGCCAAGATATCCTCACTTTCCAAAAATGTCCTTGTTCCCCATGGTTCATAAGTTTGGTCCTTACAAAGACACACAGAGTGGGGACAGCATTTCCCGACATGCCACAGATGTGGGGCAGATCTCGCCAACAGGCCAGCTGTTCCTGCATTGATATGTTGTGTGTTGCCTTCTGTGTGTGTGAGTATGTTACAGAGAAAGATAGAGGAAGTGAGAAAATGTATTATCCAATAACATATGTCACAGACATCGTGAAAGAGAGAGCCACTGGCGATTCTTTATTACTGCTTTCATCAGAGCGGCGAGTTTGATCCTCACTTGTTATGACGGGCAGTTCAATAGCCTCTCTTGTCTGCCAAACACTTAAAAGATATAAACATCAGCATCTGTGTGTGTGTGTGTATGTGTGAGGGATGGATGGAATGAGAAACTCTGGGTTTGGATTAACCTTCCCCCTCTCTTAAGTGCGAGACACACACGGGGACGGAACAGAATGCTGATAATGCACCAAAAAAAAGAAAAAAAGAACGCTCCCGACAAAGACATTCTGTTGTTTGTTCCCACGACAACAGTAAGTCATCACCGTTTGCTAGTGAAGTGGCTGAAATGCAATAACTGCTCTAATGCAAATGCCGGAGCACAAAGCATTCAGCCGGAGAAAACACAATGTGCATTAATATTTCATAGCGAGACAGCAGAACATCATAGGGAATGGCGCATTGCGCAGCATATCAAGCTATTCATAAAGCCCCATTCCCAATTATGTTATTTCTAGATGGTTGGTTCGTGGTTTGTTGCTGTTGCTCCTGCAGTTTAGAGGTAATTAATCATATGAATATTTCTTTTTTCTTCTTCTTCTATCAGTGGACTGGACTCTGCAGGTTGAGAACAAACTCTTAATTGGGCCTCAAGGAGAAGAGGAAAAATAACATTTCTTGAATCTTCTGTGGCACAAATTTCCTCCGACTGCAAAGGCGTGATAGTAGCGGGAGCCACAGTGGTTTATCATTGCAGAGGAGAATATACAGATATTTGTTTACCACATTCAAATCTGACTTAATGTTGTGCGTCTGATTCTGACACTCATTTTCTTTTTTAAATGAGGTGCGTCTCATATTGCCTGTAATGCTTGTGATTATTTTTTTCTTCGATTATGTATGACCCTGATGTTGCTTCACATGCAGTGCTTGAAGTGGGCCGGTACTGCCCGCTATGCAGTACAGGGACTTCTTCATTTGGCTATTTTGAGTACCGGCATGTTTCCTTGCGAACCAGCACTTCTCATGAGACGCTCTGTTTAACAATCGATTATTTGTCCAATCTAGGGTGCACTGGCGTTCAGCCATTCTCACGAGAGTCTAGTGATCACGTATGTATTATATAGGTAAACAAATATCTGATAGGCCTAACAAGGGAGAAGAAAAGGATGGAACTACTCTTGTGCTGGCTGAAAAGGGTTGTCAAAGAATAATATGTTATAATAAAAACATGGCCTGCGACCTCTTCCTTAAAACATATGGCACAGCTGCCAGTGAGGTGATAGAAAATAGACAGAATATAATACGAAAGATCTTGTCTGGAAAAATTTTAAGAAAAGTAATAATAAGACATTCAGTTGTTATTTTGTTATGTCATTGAAATAATGATGTAATTATATTTTAATTAGAGTCAGTATTATTATATGCTTAATTTTATTTTCAATATTAAAAGATTTATTTTTCATCATGCATATGTTTTATTGTGAATTGTACATCATTCCATATCAAAACAAGCACCTTGAAATTATGTGAAATATGAATATCTTAATTGTGATACAATTATGGACTACTAATTATATAATAATATATATATATATATATATATATATATATATATATGTGTGTTATTTTAAACTCATATTATCCATTACTCCTGAACAGTTGTGTTTTTTTCTTTCTCTAGCCCCCTCTTGACCAGACTAGATGCTCATTATTATCTTCTGGTATCTAATATTTAGTGTTTAATGTTTCTATAATACTGACAGACATAGATACGGGGGTACTGGCACTTATTTTTCCCACCTCACACACTGTGCACATGTGATCTCATTCTTTCGAAGCGCTAATTAAACTTGATGAGATTAAATAGATTAGATAAAAAATATGTCCTTCTTTTGCTCTATGTTTTTATTCAAATTAATTCAATCTGGGGGATGTGAGATGATTAATTAATGCATTCCTCTGCAACGAGAAGATGACGTCAAGTCTTAAGAAGTCAAAGGTCATATATGTGTGCATGTTGTAAACATACTGCACGATATTTCAATGAAGCTGATGCAATAATGTAACTCCTGGGAAACAGTCGTAATGAAGCCAGTTGCAGAGTATGTCGGTATTTCTTTTTTTATTATCTTCTGACAGAGAATCTCAAAACAGTTTTTGAAAACCAACCTCAACAACAACAGTACTATAGCAATGGCTAGCAATGTTGCATTACAGCAAAAGACCCAAGTTTGAGGGTGTGAGGGTGAATGGCGACCTGCTCACGGTGTGTAACCCGCCTTTCGCCATATGTCAGCTGAGAAAAAGTAGCTCCTTCCACACAAGTCATCTGATAAAACCTCTAAAGAACCAACATGAGACAAAGGATTTGCTATAAATATGAAGTATTGTTCATTATTCATTTAATGTAATATAAGTCTATCCATTCCTATACTTTTGCTCAACACAGAATGTTGTGTTCCATTACAAATGAGGCAATCTTCTAGGTCGTTCCACATATTTCAATGGAGATTCCCGGAAATAAAAAGCTGAAATATTGATCTCTTGTATCTTATTCATCTGTTGATGTCAAACCCAAATGTTTTACAGTAAATATAAAGGGATTTGCCTCACTCTACTTCCTTTTGGAGGAGACTGAACATGTTAAAGCAGCAGCAATAGTATCGAATGTTGTATTTTGTACACAGACAAAGTGAGGCAAATGAAATATAATGTTTTTGCTGTAATGGTACTAGGTCAATTTAAGTAATAGCACTAAAACTGCATCGTGTACCATACACCTGTCATATGTAGGTGGACAACACTGACTAGAGTAATCAATGCATTTAACATGAGTGGAATATTAATTCACATTGTTGTGAATTAATATGTGTTGTCGCTCTGGGACATCTGGGATTATGTTCCTGGATAAAACATATAGAATCCATGTTCCTGGGGTAGCTGTGTAATCTGATATGGCTCCTCTGTAATCTAATGTCTTTGAGGCTTTCGCTGAAGAGGTATGTTGTGCAATGTGAAGCCAGATAGCAACTAGAGGCTGCAGCAGATTTATAACTCTGATTAAAAGAAGTGATTTCCCCTCTGTGCTGTCCCTCCCTCACTGGTGGAAGATGCATGCCATCAGATGATAAACACCGGAAACATGCACACCCCTGACTGACTGAGAGTATTTGCGACTTTAGGCCGAGCAATTCATTGTTCTCAAATCAAAACTGCCATTTGGAATTATTGTCAAAAATTCCAAATGCTGCAATTAATTGCTGTATTTTTGATTATTCTCTGATTTTTACAAATGATTTTTGGTGTGTAATTTGAAACAATTCTGGGGGATTTTAATTTATCTTAATTGTCTGGAACCAACTCTGCCTAATGCCTGATGTGGGCTGAGAGCTGAGTAAGGAAGAGGAGGAGGGAGGGGGAGTGGGGCCCTTGCATTTTTGGCCATGGAGGCCCCCCATGATTATTTATATGATATGTGGAGACACATGACATACCAGAGGATATGTGTGTTCTTTGTGTTGTTTCAGTTAAAATAAAGCGCAGTAGTCTACATGGAAGTGAGTAACCGTGTTAAAAAATGTATACACTTTTTCACTACTCGGAGACTTTGATCTTGGGAGAGTTGGCGGTGTCACAATTCCCATCATGAAGTCAAAATGGTTGTCAGAGCAACACTGCTAGAGATGTCTTTTCGTTGTTTAATGAATGAATATACTGTGTATTTTTAGAATTGATTAATATGTCGATTATTTTCTCAATTAATCAAGTTTTCTTTCGTACATAAAAGTTAAAATGTTGAACAACGTCGATTAGCGTTTTTTTTGTTAAATGGAGCAAAGAAAATAGAAAATATTCACATTTAAGGAGCTGACATTAAAGCTTGTATTAATTGTTATAAAAAAAAACTCTAAAACCGATTCATCGACTATAAAAATAGTACCCTAAATGTTTCACTAATATTACATGATAATAATAAGTGTAAGCTGTAACACCTGCAAACTATAACTTTATGGCAAGCTAAAAAAACACTGGACACCAAGTCTCTTACTTACTCTTAGCATTATTTGTAACACACACACACACACCTCCTCAATCTGTCCCTGCTGGGTGTCGTCTCTCTCCTCCTCCTTCCCTGCACTTGATGGGACTACTTCTGCACTTGATGTCGCTGACGGCCCTGCACCCACTTTTGAGGTGGAACTTGTGGCTGTAATCTGTCACTTTTGCGCATTTTGCTATATACACATATCGGCTTTTGAGCCTTTTTTCTCTGTTTCGTTGTGCCCCGCTGTAACTTTTTATCCACTTCTGTCACTGTGACACTCGAACTCAAATGGCAAAATTTGATAACCTGGGAAGGGGAGGGGCGGGCCGAGGAGGAAGGGAAGGGCTGAGAGCTTTTATTGGACTAGCCCAAAGTTGTACAAAATGACGTGGAGGTATTACTTTATTTCACAATGTGGTTAAACAGGATATTTGCAGCTACCATTCCAACTTCTCCACCCAGCAGCAGCAGCACCAGCTCCTCAAAGTCCACCTGGTGGCCGAACCACCCACCAGAGATATCATCTCCATATTATCGGCGAGGGCTAAAGAAAACATCCCTCATGTTCTATAAAGCGAGAGAGCCAAACAGGAAATGAAAGAGTCTTGGCCTGCAAGACAAATAAAGCAAAGGGAGGAAAATCGACTGCAGGGAAGGGGGGGTTGGATCCACTTTTCATCTCCAGGGGCCGTAAGTCTGTGGAGAGACAAATTTCTGTCTCCTTTTATGCGCTTGTGAGTGCATCATAGCTGCAGGGACCAAGTGAAACTCAGCGGCGTCGATAAAAGGAGTTTGTTTTTTATATTTTTTTTTTCATTCCCTCTTTAACTCTGTCAAGTTATAAATGTTGTCCTCCTTCTGTGGGCTGAAATATTAAAAGGGAGCTTTTGAGCCAAACTCTGGAAGGAGATGGAAGGGGAAGGTAAACGCAGATGAAAATATGCAAGAAGTTAAGGACAGCAGATTTACTTGTCGACTGCCAGCTGATAACTCTGCTTTTCCTCTTACTATCAATATAATTAGTAATGCTACTTAATCTTATTCAAGAGCCTTAGTAAATCTGTGCCTGACCTGAATGGAAGTCTTCTACAAAAAAAAAGACTTGCTTATGTGTCAATGTCATTCATTGTGACTGATTCAGACACTCCACCATAACGCACACGTTTTTTATTCTTTCTTTGTATGCGTGTGTGCGTCTGAGAACTAAGTCCTGCCTGCAGGTATGTTGGAGTGTGGGGGTGCAGGGTGTTTGTGCATTAGAGAAAGCACAAGGTAAACAGTGTGTCAGTCAACAGCTGCTTCTGCTCTCATTAATACATCATTAACACTAGTTTCTTAATCAGACCACATTTTGGCTGCTTTCAATAACAGACACCTGAGGGAGATTTGGACAGGAAGATGCAGGCTAACGATTTAAACCCGAAATATAAATACAATAATCCAAAATATGCATTCATTTATTGATTTATGTTTAAAGAAGAAACGGAAACGATTAATAACCATCACTGCGAAGCTGACTGTACTGTGCACGTGATTTACATGCGTCAATCTCAAGGCCACACATTTGCATTTGGCAAGTGAGATAATATGTTATGTCTTTCCTGCTCCTCCATTAACACACATGTAGTAATACCACCCATTACTGCCCATCATTTGCATTGTACTCTTTCTCTTTCAGATTTATATGTCTTGTAGAAATTATTTACTACAGCAATGTATTGGCTACATGCTTATATGTGCTGTACTACTGGAATATAGCAGGAGGAAATAATGTCAACAATATTTCCCTCTTGTGATGTGTTCTTTGAAACATTCTATATTATTTCCTGGACACAGTTGTAATTTTGTAATTGAGTTTGACACAAATGAATTTGTATCAATGTATTGTATATATATTACTGCTGTATTACTATATGCTTATTTATGTCTTCATGTATGTGTTGTATTAGCCAGCCCATATGGACGGGCAATCCAATCCAGCCGCCCCAACAATACAATAAATCAAAACAAAATCAGTATATTCACTATGGTAACAAAAAAATAAAAAATAAACAGCAACATATTTCTGGTTGACCAGGCTGCTGCAGCCCTCACAGTAAAAAAAAAAAAAAAAAAGAAAAAAAAAATGGATGGCAGGGTGTGGTGGAATGTATCACTTAAAATATTCTAAAATGTATCCTGCCAATGCTAGCATTTCAGACCTTGCTTTCATTTGGGATGATTTTCAATTGTTTTCTGAAACAAAGACAAAATGCAGCTCAGGCAGGTCAGTGAAGACAGAAAAAGTCACAAACCAAGTCAAAAAAGAAAAATCCACAGTGACTGTAACACAGTGGACAAGTTCTTTCTCCTAAACAAACCTGTCATCATGAACAAAAGCGTTATTTTTCTCTGTGTTTCACAATAATCACTCTATATCAGCAGTGGGAGGCGCGTAGAGACAGGTTGTTTTTTTATGGTTTGCAGCTCCTGTTGACTGTTCCTTCACTTTGCTGTCAGTTTCCTCGTGTCTGTGGATTTATTGCTGCAAAGGGGGAGGAAATGGAATCAGAGCCAAAGGTTGTATTTACAACCAGGGGAAAGCAAACAGAGCTGAGGGAGTGACATGTGCTGTCCGTCTGTCCATCAACTACCTCCACTCTGTTCCCGTGCTGCTGCTGCTGCAGCAAAATAGCCGCTGTCCATGGTCCTGAAAGCAACAGCTAAGCATTAGTCACAACTACTCAGCTAATGATTTTGCTTTGTTTTCCGACAGATACATCAAGTGTAAAGAGTCACAACAGAAAACACTACATCTGGCATAATAGACAGGGTGAAAGTAAACAACACATGCAGCCCATAATTATAAGGTATATTCATATGTTATACTGACCATTTCAATGTCTTTCATTGGTGTATTACCAATCTTAATTTACTTGATGAAACATTTAACTTATCCCAATTACCTTTATAAAAGCTATATTTTAATTGGTTTAGCCAGCAACTTACTTTTATCAACCTGTGTTTTTTTTAGAATATGTTATTTATTTATTCTTAAAACTAGTGTATAACTTTTAAATATAAACAAATGTCTGTCACATTCAAGCCATTGTCAAATAAACCAGCTCCAAATGTGTGATAGTGCTTCCTCAGTTCCTCTACTTTTGAGATTTACATTCTCATTGATTGATATTGGTATTACGTCCTTTGTAAGTATGGAGGCATGTATTTGTTATACTGTTTACATAAATATGTGTGTGCTAGTGCGTTCATTCGTGCAACTCTGGATGCTGGTTTATTTTTATTTTATATTATAAATAAAACAACCAGTAACTGCCCTGAGGCTAATCCTGGAGCTAACTATTCTCATTATAATCCAATGGTTTAAATCAAGTGATGGATCATAATTTACCACTACATCTTCCTGCACTGCATCTTGTTCAACTGCCAACTGGAAAAGAACTTCAATGTCAGAAACCTGACGTTAATCTCTGAAGTCTGGACATTTTTGTTATTTTTATTTTCAAAAAAAAAATCACATTTGGCCCTAACCCACTTAAAATAAGGGTTCATTATCGCAACAAAGCATTATGCAACAGCCATTGTCCATTTTTTTGCCAACTCCATGCAGGCAGATTTTTTTGGGAACCAGAAAATAATCACCAACTTTTTTATTACATAGCCCATCCCAGATTTGTCTTGTGAGCATGAGATAATAGCTTTTCTCACCAAATGCACTTGTGCCATCTCATCTCCACTGTCGACTCTTCCTGATCCATGAGCTCTCCTTGTCATTTTCTTCTTCTGGCAGTGGGCATGTCTATTTGAAGGTGATAAAGTAATAAAAGCTGCTCGTAGCAATTCTTTTACTCCCTCTGGTGCTGATGTGATTCTTATGTTCCTGTTAATCCACATGAACCACGTCTGGAAAAAAAACAGTTCATTTGATTGTCTTATTTCCATTGTACATTGAGTGTCAGATCACTTCTTCTGCTACAAACATCACTGTGATTGATGGCTCTCTTTCTTTTTGTTTTGGGGAGAATCTGATGTAAAATACATCCAGAATAGGCCAACACAGTCATGAGTCATGTCACTGGGTAAATAAATAAAAAGATACTACATCAGATAACATTAAATATTTCAAAGTTAGACCAGGTTGCAGATTTTGATGGTGACAAAGGTGGTGTCCAATCCAATCTAACAGCTGTCAGTCCCAGGCTGGAAGGTCTGTAATCTTTTTTCCAGCATGATGAATGCGCCAAAGATATTTGTTGCCTTGAAAAATAGATGGTTAATGTCAAATCTAATAAAGAATTTCCATATTTATGTGTGTTAAAGGTCCGGTGTAGGACATGTATGAGCATTATTTGGTTTAATAAGTGTGGGATATATATTTTTTTTAATTTGTGAACTTTAGGAAAGGACTTTGTACACAAAAGAATACAAAATCTCTTCTCTCTGTATATCACTTGGGAAAAGAGGGGTGAGCTGAGGAGTCCTCAGTTTGTTACAGTCTGCAGTCTCACCATTAGATGTCACTAATTCTTACACACTGGACCTTTAAAGCATTGACATGACTTATGTCACACCCCTGAGGAATTCTGAGAAATTACCAAAACACTAGTTCTGCATGACCTCTCTCTCTCTGTCCCTCTCTCTCCCCGCCCTCACTCAGTCACACACAAAGAGAAAGAGGGAGACAGAGAAAGAGAGGGAGCTCTCAGCTCTCTGGTGTGCAAGAAAAAAACATTCTATTTCTGTCAATATGGTAAGCTATATGTTGTATACCTTACTATAGCAACGCCTTTCTAGTCGTGATAACTACTCAAAGTTGCTTTTAACTGCAGTTATGCCACTCACCCGTCCACGCCCATTCACTCACACATTCACACAGTGCATCCATCTGCATTGCATTTTTTTCTATCACACATCAACCATACACATTCGCACAGCACAGCTGTCAGGAGCAACGTGGGCTTGTGCATGCACTAGACCAGCGGAACCTGAGATTGAACCCACGACTTTCCAGTTAAAAATAGAAGGAACCACTGATCTAAACAGTGCTGAGAAACACAATGATACAATGATAATCATCGTTGGTGAACAAAGGTTTGAATGGTGTAGACATTTGGATTTATTTACTATTAGTTTTTTTTATTTTTCAGTGGTGTTTTAAGTGTTTTTCACTTCTTGACTTGATTCAGTCAAAAACACTTAAATACTCTCCCCCGTAAAATACTTTTTTATCGATTTAGTGATCAATAACCCCTAAATTATGTCGCCTACTCCAGCTTTAATATCAGATACATAGATAACTCCTTTGATGTTTGTAATTCCATGAGCAATTCTGTGTTTTAAACACATTTTTATGGTTTGAAGTGAACAATGAAGCTTGTAGATAGCATTACAAAGGCTTGTCCAACCACACTTACCCCACCTGTGTCCTAAATATGTATGCATATACATACACAGTGTTTTCTAAGCTAACATAGTAGCTTTTCTGCACCAGAAAATCACAGTTTTTGCAAATGTGCCATAGCTCCCCTGACCTTCCATGTACCATGTGCGTGTAAGTTAGTTCATATGTGCCTATGTGAGACTGTGAGTGCATGTGCATTAGTGTAGGGCACAGAGGCAGGCTACGCTGGTTTGAGTGAACCCCTGAGGAGGATGCAGTCAAAGGGCCAGGCCTATTGTAACCCTTTTTGGTGGAGCTACACCATATATAAGAAACTGTGGTGAATAATTGAAATATAATTTATCTATGGCTAGTGAGATCAGAAGCTCTAGAGCCGACTACAGAGCCAAGGATGAACCAAACAACACACCAGGAACAACTCGGACACAGTATCTCTCCTTTTAGAAAGAACTCCTCTTCCCATTTAATAAAACAGGGAAGGATGAATAGAAAACAGTTACAGTGTAAATAATTTGTACAATTGTTACCCGGGTAGATATGAAAAATAAAAAAATAAGAAAACAATTCACAGCTGTTTAAATAGTCTTTGGTTCAATATTCAATTTAACCCTTCAAACTCAAACACTTAGTCCTTGCAGCAGGTAATACTGCCCAGTCCACTGGAAAAGTGGCAACTGTTTATCCTACCGCACTGTTGAATGCGTTGACTGTGTGCGTGGAAGCAAAGTTTCTGGGGTTCAGGATTCCAATCTTCTGCATGCAATTGACTCGCTAATTCTTCTCCATTGGGCCGTAGCTCGCCATCAAACATCTAAGCTCCAACTCCAGGTAGATCGGGAACTCTCGGGATCCACAAAAAACCTGACCTATTGTGAATAAGGTCAGACATTCAAGCTTCTAATCAGTACATCACATAAAAGCTAGAATACAGCTTCTAATTTACCTGATCATTCTCTAAATTACCAGAGAATGACTCACAAAACATTTCAAAAGAATTTCACAATTATTAATAATCAACACATATAACAAAATCAATTTGCTAGAGAAATTGTTAAAGAATTATGGTTACTGAAATAACCTTTCACTCATTGATCTTCACAATCAGTCTCAATTGGCATAAAATAATATCAATACAATAACAACAAAAAACACATGCTGTGTGCATCATCTGTCCTGCAACAGCAGCCTATAGCAGAGTCTACAAAATAATTGAGTGCAGCTTAATGTGCTTTAAGTGCACAGTAAAGGTAGTTAACCAACAACAAAATTATCTAATGTGCACAATTAGCAAAGTGCAGATGTGTGTGCTTAAAAAGCACAAATGAATGTCCCTAAATCGACACAAATAACCATACAGCATATAACAATTATGCAAGGGTTAAACACAAACAAACAACGACCAATTAAGACTTCACTTTCAAATGAACAAAGCTAACACCTTTAGCATAAGTGAATGGAATCACCATAGTGTTTTGTTAGCGTTAGCGGCTAGCGCAATAGCGACTAGCGCATTAGCGGCTAGCGATTAGCATGGTCAAAACATTTCTCACCGATGCGTTATTACTCCTCTAGTGAGGACAGATCCTTCTCGCTGTTCTCTCACGGGATGGTAGTGAAACTATCCAGCCAGTTTTCATTAATTTTAATCAACTTTTAGAGTTTTTCTGTCTATCTTTCATGTACTGTGGGTTTCGATGTTTGCTCTCGCTCCTCGCTTCTCAAGAGAGGGAAAACCTTTTTTTTTACGGAGGTGAACTAGATGAGAGCTGACACCTGATTGGTCAGTCGAACCAGCATCTCGACATGCGACAGGCTGATAAAATAAACAGGAAGTAACCCGCTGGCAGAGGGAACAATCCTTTCAAAATAACAGCATGGAGCATTTCAAAATAACAGCACAGATTATTTAACCTTGGTTACACCCTCCCCCCCTGAAGGTAAGCACGTCCCCGTGCATGGGAGCGGCTGTGTAGTAACAGGTGGGCTCAGGTGAGATTTTGAGTTTTCAGCTTCCAGCAAAACATCTGTAAAAGCCAAGCTCAGGCCTTGAAACAGAGACTGAACGATGGATACCAGTGGGCTCCCAAGAAATGGATACTGGAGTCGTTCAGGTCTTTCTCGATTTCTCGTTGAACGTCGAACAGTGCTGCCCTGCCTGTCAGTTACATCATCTTCACCTGGCACTGCATCATTGGTTACCGCTGGTACATTCTCAATCACTCTTTCCTTTTTTTCTGCAGGAACATCCCCTTCAGAAATTTTTAAGGTTTCATCAGCAGTAGAGTCATTTTCAGCAGGCTCAGGAACATTGAATGGTAAGTAAACACTTGTTGGTTCTTTGGTCTTTGTCTCTTTTTCAGGTACTTTGTCAGTAGTAGCAGGTGAACACTCAAGATCAGCAGCGGCTGGCAAAGTGACAGGTACGTCTCCCACTTGAACGCTGCATGAATCATTGGATAGGTTAGCAGGTAAGTCTTCTTCACCCACTGGAGCACTGACAGATAGGTGTTCTTTGGGTACGTTTCTCTTCTCGCCCTTTGAAAAAGTCGACTCAGGATGAATGTTCACTTTGGGAATTTCGTAGATAGTCGTAAATCTCCCAATTTCCGTATCAGGCTGTTCTCTAAACCACTCATATGGAAAGTCATCCTCAGAGTCAGACTGAACATTTGCATTCCCAGGCTCTTTGGCAGACTGACGTGTCTTGGGTCTGCGAGGTTTTAGCAATTCTGGCTTTTCATCACTCAGTGGAAGAGAACCGCACGGGAGTAGGAGGTCCCTATGCAGGGTCCGCAACGGGCCTTCCTTGTTCTCCAGTCTGACAGTGTAAACTGGAAAATCTCCAGCTTGCTTCACCACTACATAGATATCTGACTCCCACCTATCGGCGAGTTTGTGTTTGCCGCGTAAGCGGACAGCTCTCACCAACACTCTGTCACCAGCCTCCAACTTAGAGACAGTAACATGTCTGTCAAATCTTGCCTTGTTCTTTTCTGCTATCTTCTTAGCATTTCTGGTGGCTATCTCATAGCTCTCTTCCAGGTGAGACTTGAGCCTTTGAACGTACTCTGAGTGGAGCTTGTATTCACCATCCCTCAAAGGCAAACCGAAAGCCAAATCGACAGGCAACCTCGGTTGACGACCGAACATTAGTTCATAGGGTGTGAACCCTGTTACATCATTTTTGGTACAGTTGTACGCATGCACCAAGGGTTTCACAAAATTTCGCCATTGTGATTTGTTTTTATTGTCCAGTGTTCCCAGCATGTTCAGCAACGTTCTGTTAAAACGTTCCACTGGATTCCCTCTGGGGTGATATGGAGTCGTACGGATTTTATGGATACCAGCAACTTTGCATAGCTCTTTGATCGTACGTGATTCGAAGTCAGGTCCTTGGTCACTATGCAAGCGCTCTGGGATTCCATAATGTACCATGAAGTTGTCCCAAAGACATCTGGCAACAGTCTGGGCTTTCTGGTTTGGCGTTGGAATGGCAACAGCATACTTAGTAAAATGGTCGGTGATCACCAGGATGTCCTTCGTGTTACTTGAGTCGGGCTCGAGAGACAAGAAGTCCATACACACGAGTTCGAGGGGCCTGGTGGACTTTATGTTGACCAACGGTGCTGCCTTGTCTGGCTGTGCCTTTCGGCGGATACACCGATCACAGGTCTTAACTTTTTTTTCCACATCTGCTGCCATTTTTGGCCAGTAGAAGCGGGTCCTTACCAAATCCAGCGTACGTTCGATGCCCAGGTGGCCCATATCGTTATGAAGGCTCTGCAGAACAACAGCTCGGAGCTCCTCTGGTAGGACGAGCTGATGTGTGACTCTGCCACCATCTTGGCGTCTCCGATACAGCACTTGGTTATGGAGTTCAAGACGATTCCACTCCCTCATAAGAAAGGGAATATCAGGGAGCTCTTTTCTGACTGTTGGGGGTAGCTTTTCCCCACTCTCCTTGTGAGCTATTACTTCCCTGAGACAGGGGTCATCCCTTTGCTTTTGTCTGATCTCTCTTTCAGACAGATGAGGAAGATCAGGTGGACCAACATGCTGCTGTTCATTCACAAAGCTGTCTGGTAAGGCCTCTGAGGAGATTGCTAGAGACTGTACCAGCGTCATGGCTTCATCATTGCCTCTGCATTCATCTGTTGCCACAAGAACCAGGTGCCTCTCACAGATGGCATGCACAATGTCTTGGCTCACACCTATCCCAAAGTCAGCCAAATGGTTTTGTGTAAACTGACTGATGCGTTCTTGCTCTTTCTGGGACTTCAGGTCATTAGAAAGCCCTCCATGGGGTCTTCTAGAAAGACCGTCCGCATCAGTGTTTAATTTGCCTGCTCGATATTGAAGCTTGAAGGTAAAAGTGGATAGAGCTGCTAGCCATCTGTAACTGGTGGCATCCAGTTTGGCAGTGGTAAGAAGGTATGTCAGAGGGTTACTATCCGTCATAACAGTGAACTGATTTCCATATAGGTAATCATTAAACTTTTCTACCACAGCCCACTTTAAAGCCAGGAATTCTAACTTGTGAGCTGGGTACCGCGATTCGCTGCGTGACAAGCTCCTGCTGGCATATGCAATCACCCTCATGCGACCCTCTTGCTCTTGGTATAAAGCCGCCCCAAGCCCTATGGTACTGGCGTCGGTGTGTAGGACATACGGCAACTTGGGGTCAGCGAATCCAAGAATAGGAGCCGTAGTGAGCTTTTCAATTATGGTGTTGAATGCAAGCTCACAGCTGTCAGTCCAACGGTCACCAAAGGGCTTCTTCGGATCGTGGTACTGGTGCATCTGCAGCTTATGCTTGGTGTTCTTGTGTAGTGGAGGGTAGCCGGAAGTCAGATCAGTGAGGGGTCTAACAATGCTGGAATATTCTTTTATAAACCGCCTGTAGTAGCCTGAAAACCCGAGGAAAGATCTCAGCTCTTTCAAACCTTGGGGTCTCGGCCACGTTTTCAGGGCTTCCACCTTTCCAGGGTCAGTCCCCACTCCGCTCCGAGACACGATATGCCCCAGGTATTTGACTGATGTCTGAAAGAATTTGCACTTTTCTGGGGAGAGTTTCAGTCCGTATTCTTTCAGACGGGTCAAGACTTTGATTAGTCTCATCTCATGTTCCTGCAATGTCTTGGAAAAAACAATGATGTCGTCGAGGAACACCATAACCTCCTTCAAGTTCATATCGCCCATACATTTCTCCATCAATCGTTGGAATGTACTTGGAGCGTTCGTAACACCCTGTGGCATACGATTAAACTCCCAAAATCCCATGGGGCAGACAAAGGCAGTTTTGGGTTTGTCAGACTCTTCAACCTCGATCTGGTAGTAACCAGATTTCAGGTCAAGAACTGAAAACCATTTTGATCCAGTGAGTGTGGAGAATGCCTCTTCCAGGTTTGGGAGTGCATAAGCATCTTTCACAGTCTGAAGGTTTAATTTTCTGTAATCAATACAGAGACGGACTTCTCCATTCTTCTTCCTCACTACAACTATAGGTGAAGAGAATGGAGATTCAGACTCACGGATCACTCCAGCTTGAAGCAGTTCTTGCAGGTGCTTACGGACGGCTTCCAAGTCATGAGGGTGTATGGGGCGAGCTCTGTGCTTGAAGGATGATTCATCTGACAGTTTGATCTGGTGCTTGACTTGATCAGTTCTTCCGAAGTCAAGATCATTCTGGGCAAAAACTTCAGGCATGCTGTTTAGTTTTTGTGTGATGCGCTCCTTCCACTCAGCAGGAACGGGAGAATCACTGAAGTTAAATGACATATTCTGTTTCTCAGTAGAGTCTGGGTTTGGTGTGGACACACTATGCTCTTGTGAGAGGACCTTTTGAAAGGCACTAATCTCACCAATAATACACCTCTGAGGAACGATGACATCGTGTTCCGACTCATTGGTAAGTACTACTGGTACCTTGTGTGGTCTTTTGGTGGGCAAGTCAATGAGGCAGGTCTTCACCAGCAAACCGCCTGGCAAGGAGGATGAGGAGGGGTGCTCCAAAACTACAGACCTCTCAGTAGTGAACCTATTAACTGCAACACAACCTTCCAGGACTACGGTTTGGCCAGCTGAAACCAACTGGGGGCCTACACTGTGCATCTTCACCAGTCCAAGGTTACCAGCCTTGCTTTGTCGCTGTCTGAGCTCAAGGACCTTTAGTACTGCCTTGTAGCCATGTTCTGTAGGTTGCTGTGTCTCAGGAGCAATTTCACAGTATGTCTTGTACAGTACATCAAGCGTGTTGGTACCAATCAACACAAGTGAGTCAGAAGCAGCATGAACATCTGGAACCACCAAAGCAAGTGTTGGAACCTCAATTTCAACTCCCAAGAACTCTTTAGGAAAAGTGACACTCAGCTCAACATATCCCAGGTAAGGTACAGACTGACCGTTGGCCCCCTCAACTTCTAACAGGTTGAACAGTGGTTTGATGTCATGTTCAGGTAGGTATTTCTGATAGAATGAATGAGGGACCGTGGTGACTTGGGAGCCTGTATCTAGCAAGGAGTTTGTAGAACTTCCTTCTACTTCCACTTGTGCTGTGCTCTTTGTGCCTATCAAGCCTTTGGGTAGCTTGAATGGACGATGTTTTGTGTGAGGCTCCTTTAATACAGCACAGTTCTTGGCAGTCACTTTAGGTTTGGATTCAGTGGGACATGGTTGACTATCAACAGTTCTTGTCTGTCCCTCGACAGGAACTGAGCTCAGTTTAAAGGAGATATGGGAAAGCTCTGCGCCTCCCATAACTGCTGTCGTTCTCTCAGTTCTTTTCGTTTTGCTGCTACTAGGGCAGGATTTGCGTCAGACTCACAGGTTACTACAATGTGCCCATCTTCCCCACAGCGAAAACAGTACCAAGGCTTTGGCTTGGAAGTGGCGCCCTTATGGGAAGGTAGATTGATTTCTGTGTTTGCATGGTCAGGTTTTTGTGTTTCTGTCATTTTCGATGTTTCCCTCTTGGAAGAGGTTGTCTTTTTCTTTTTCATGAGAGAGGTTAGCTGACTCTTCAAATCTGCAACCTGTTTCCTCAGCTCATGTATGCTATTTGCATCAAATTCAGCTTTGGTTTCTCCACATTCATACACACTTTGAACGTGTGACACAGCTTTCTGCTTCGTGGTACCCAAGTGTTGTTTCATCCTCATGACTTTTGCTTCTTGTCGATCTTCTTCTGTACGTAAAAGTAACAACAGTTCAGCAAATGATGGAGGGGTTTGTTTTTTCTGTTCTAGATGGAGGTCAGCAAGCAGGACGTTGTCCCAACAGCCTCTGCAAAACTGTCTGAGAAGATGCTTGTCTGAATCTTGTGCTGCAACACCTCCTCTGCGCACAGCATTACCAAGGGCAACTTGAAGACGTTGCAGATAGGTAGATGGTTTTTCACCAGAGTCCTGGAGTGTGCCCATAAACCGTACAAACAATTCCTCACCATCTTCAACTGTGGCAAATGCAGAGTCTAACATTTGCAGATAGACCGTAGGGGGCGCTTCAGGACCAAGATGTTTGATGACATCAGAAGCCGGGACAAGAAGACTCTCAAGGATTCTTCGAGTTCTCTCAAGATCAGAGACAGAAGTGTCTTTCATCATCAAGTCAACATGGGATCGCCAAGTGTCGTAATCAACCTCACTGTATGGTCGAGGAATCTTACCTGAGAAAGTTCTCAATCTCAAGGCAGGATGAGAGTGTGAGGGTCTGTCTTCACTTCTTACAATGTGCTCTACCACTATCTTTTGCACTTCAGGTGGGTTGAGCTCACTGGAATTTAGATTTGTGGGTGTCTTTGATTTAGAGGAGGGGGCCGATGCTGTACTCGGATCAACATCAGGGAGACCAAGTGTTACGAGAGAAGGAGCGTCGACCAGCAGCTGCGGTGGAATCTTGTGTGGGCTGGGCTCTGCACCTTCAATAGACTCCTCTATTTGTGACATCGCCTCCTTTAACACCTCCTCAAAGTCCTTTCCACTCAGCTTGGCTATTCCCTTAAGGTTTTCAAGGTACGTCTGTGTGACATTACTGCCTACCTTCTGTGTGTAGACACTTGCCAGGGCTCGTACATGGTAGATGACATAAGGATCGTCTGGAAATGAGTAAGTATAAGGTAAAAGAGGCTCTAATGCTTGTACAGCAGTGCCGTGGTTATACTCTACTATCAGGTTTGTATGAAACTCTGTTGTTGGGTCATCTATTCTTAAAGTTCTGTTAATTGAACCATACCTTTTCAGAAAGTCATGAATCTCTTCATCTTTATCTGACCCTGTTAATCCACTCACAAGGACTGCATTTGGAACTTTAACACTTAGCTTATCAATAACATCCATTTTCTTAATACTGTGGGTCGTGTTGTCAAAAAAAAATGTAAAACAAAATGGAGTATGTTCCAGGTTATTGTTTGGCAATAAACTAGGCTCCTGGCTAGCTCGCCAAGTTTTATGTAACCCTTTTTGGTGGAGCTACACCATATATAAGAAACTGTGGTGAATAATTGAAATATAATTTATCTATGGCTAGTGAGATCAGAAGCTCTAGAGCCGACTACAGAGCCAAGGATGAACCAAACAACACACCAGGAACAACTCGGACACAGTATCTCTCCTTTTAGAAAGAACTCCTCTTCCCATTTAATAAAACAGGGAAGGATGAATAGAAAACAGTTACAGTGTAAATAATTTGTACAATTGTTACCCGGGTAGATATGAAAAATAAAAAAATAAGAAAACAATTCACAGCTGTTTAAATAGTCTTTGGTTCAATATTCAATTTAACCCTTCAAACTCAAACACTTAGTCCTTGCAGCAGGTAATACTGCCCAGTCCACTGGAAAAGTGGCAACTGTTTATCCTACCGCACTGTTGAATGCGTTGACTGTGTGCGTGGAAGCAAAGTTTCTGGGGTTCAGGATTCCAATCTTCTGCATGCAATTGACTCGCTAATTCTTCTCCATTGGGCCGTAGCTCGCCATCAAACATCTAAGCTCCAACTCCAGGTAGATCGGGAACTCTCGGGATCCACAAAAAACCTGACCTATTGTGAATAAGGTCAGACATTCAAGCTTCTAATCAGTACATCACATAAAAGCTAGAATACAGCTTCTAATTTACCTGATCATTCTCTAAATTACCAGAGAATGACTCACAAAACATTTCAAAAGAATTTCACAATTATTAATAATCAACACATATAATAACAAAATCAATTTGCTAGAGAAATTGTTAAAGAATTATGGTTACTGAAATAACCTTTCACTCATTGATCTTCACAATCAGTCTCAATTGGCATAAAATAATATCAATACAATAACAACAAAAAACACATGCTGTGTGCATCATCTGTCCTGCAACAGCAGCCTATAGCAGAGTCTACAAAATAATTGAGTGCAGCTTAATGTGCTTTAAGTGCACAGTAAAGGTAGTTAACCAACAACAAAATTATCTAATGTGCACAATTAGCAAAGTGCAGATGTGTGTGCTTAAAAAGCACAAATGAATGTCCCTAAATCGACACAAATAACCATACAGCATATAACAATTATGCAAGGGTTAAACACAAACAAACAACGACCAATTAAGACTTCACTTTCAAATGAACAAAGCTAACACCTTTAGCATAAGTGAATGGAATCACCATAGTGTTTTGTTAGCGTTAGCGGCTAGCGCAATAGCGACTAGCGCATTAGCGGCTAGCGATTAGCATGGTCAAAACATTTCTCACCGATGCGTTATTACTCCTCTAGTGAGGACAGATCCTTCTCGCTGTTCTCTCACGGGATGGTAGTGAAACTATCCAGCCAGTTTTCATTAATTTTAATCAACTTTTAGAGTTTTTCTGTCTATCTTTCATGTACTGTGGGTTTCGATGTTTGCTCTCGCTCCTCGCTTCTCAAGAGAGGGAAAACCTTTTTTTTTACGGAGGTGAACTAGATGAGAGCTGACACCTGATTGGTCAGTCGAACCAGCATCTCGACATGCGACAGGCTGATAAAATAAACAGGAAGTAACCCGCTGGCAGAGGGAACAATCCTTTCAAAATAACAGCATGGAGCATTTCAAAATAACAGCACAGATTATTTAACCTTGGTTACACTATGGTATGCTTCTACTGCAGCAGCTCAGCTTTAACTCTCAGGATGTGAATAATTCACCAGCCATCATGCCGTCCCTTTCACTTCACTGGCATGAAGCAAACAGAGAGAAAACTGAAAAGACTGCAGAGATGCTCGGAGCCAAAAGAGAGCAGAGATTCAGAGCTCTGAGATTAGTATTGCTCCGTGCTTTCATGTTTTTGAGGATATTCGTGACCCGCTAACAGCTTTCTGTGCAGAGCATCTGTGTGGGGGGATGACCAATCCACAGCTTGGATTTAAAAAAGGAGGGATGGATGGGCAGACAGGTGAGGTGAGGTGACAGGTCTGAATGAGGGAAATGTAGTGGAAACATTTAGCTAATCCCTCTTTCTGAATGAAAAAGAAAATCACTAATCAGAGATAAAAATGTGGACGTGTGGGCTTCCCCCCCAGTTACGAGCATTGAAAAATGGTGGCCTTAATCCGCCTTAATAGCTTCTAATGGCGCTTGCCAAGTGTGTTGCTCTCTGGACTTGGGCCCTGCTGGTTCCACAATAAAGTGTGACACACTAGAGAGGAGTTGGAAGCCAACGCTATCCCAATCGCCCACACTGTTCCTCTTACATAGCAGCTTCTTCAATTGGAAATCACTTTTAATCCTTAACTCGTGTCATGTCTCGCTTGTTTTGGATTTAAAAAACGGACGCATCGAGACCTGGGGGTGGACAATGACCGTAGAATACTGTATTAGCAGTGATGGGAGCAGACTCAGTCGTAAATACTGCAGAAAAAGAGACATGTCATTATCTGTCCTATTGTCACAATCTCACATCAGTGTAAATCTGACTGACATGCTGCCTTTGTCCGAATGGGAGTCCCTGTAATTGGAACTTGTTATCATGGTTAGCATCAAAAGCAAAGAGGCACAATCAAATCAGCGTAAATTTTCTATTTTGGCATCCACACACACACACACTCACTCACTGAATGAGAGCAGTGGTGGCCAAGGGGGACATGTCCTAGCATGATGATGGTTTGTAACGCCTATATCATTCCTTACTCTTGAATTGTGGGATGTTTGATTGGCTGACCGCAGAGACACTCGCAGCCAAGATGCTGGTCCAGGAACTGGCAGGACTCCAGAGATGTAAATACAAACACACACACACACACACACACACTGGGATAAAGAATGGTGGGAAAGAACTGCAAGAGCTTTCGTGATTATTTTGATGGAAAAAAAGTTTGTATTAAGTGGCTCCTATAAACACATCTGAAGAATAAAAGGTTTATAGCTGTTCCAAACTGCCACAGTTTAATTTAAGAGGGTGCACAAGGACTATTGTCATCAAAGAGGTGAGAGAGAAAGAGTGGATTCTGCATAAAATGGGCACAATGGTGCACACAGTTTCTCTGGACAGACTCTTCATGAAAGCTAATTGCTACGTAAAGTGGGTGCTCTTATATAAGTGTCAGAATTATTGGACACAGCCCTCTGCAATTTATAGGAACGCATGTGGGAAAGGTTCCAAACTGTGCTTAGTGATCCAACAGACACTTAATTTGGAGCATACTGAAGCCTTAAGGGAAAGGAGGTGAATGGGAAATTGAGGCTGGACTCATAGTAAAGTAAGATTGAATACAGGAAAGGAAGGATGATTCGTTGAAAAGCTGGCGGGTAAGGGGAAAACATATAGGATTAGAGATGAAGGGAAGTTGGAATTAATATGGCAAGATAAGGAAACCAATGGATAGACAGAAAACAGAGGAAGGATCATTTGTATGGAACGTGTAAGGAAAACTGATGTGTAACTACTTTATTAGGAAGAGTTAGTTTGTGGAGTGTTTTCACCCCTAAACTTTAACTTCCAGTTATATTACAGCCAATGAAGACAGAGATGGGGTAAGTGTCAAACTTCTTCATTAGCAAGCTTGGGAAAACTAGAAAATAAACAAAACAGTAATGTGTTCTTAAATAAATGCTACAATGTATGTTGTTGTCACAAATACAATAGCTGTAATGCAGTATAATTGGCAGTTACAACAGGTAAGCATCATTTGTCTTACAAACAACTGCAAATTAGCTTTTGTTTTATATATATATATATATATATATATATATATATATATATATATATACATATAAAAAAACTTCATTTTTAACCAAGTAATTTATTCTGTTAAACATTAATTACATACAACAATACACTTATGGCATTGCAGCTTCATAGTAGATGCATATCGATGTTTCAAATGTCAAACAGGAAGAACTCAGTGCAGTAGGAGGTGTCGTGAAGGAAGACCTGTCAGTGTTTCATTAAAAATGTTTTGATTCATGGCATTTTTACAGCATTATATTTTGTATTTAATTATTAGTAATGTCTTTTAAAAATGTTGAGCAGCCTCATGTCTTATTATGACAAAATGTACTCTTATGATTATATCTATCTATCTATCTATATATATATACATATATATATATATATATATATATATATATATATATATATATATGATAAAATTATTAAGAATGTGTTAAAAGCAGCTGACAGTGTACGATGTCCAGGGACTGAAGAAAGTGGTACACTTCAGCATGTCAGTCTCCTCTGCTGAACCATGTGGTGTTGACTTCCAAGCGCTCTCCTCAATGTACGGACACAGCAGCTAGTTAATACAAAGATAATAAGATGAATAGTTGAAACACTTGTCTGCACACAGATCTGAATATATTGGTATGGATGTACTCTCAATGGGAATCACTTTTCTTCAGTTGCCCTGATTAGCATTCTGCTTTCCACTCAGCTCAAAGGAATGTTTGGGGAACGCCCTAAAGCTTAACTGACAGCTATTGATGCTGGCTGCTTGCTGAGGTGGTGAGGGGTGAAAGACAACCGGGGTGAAGCACATTGGTGGGAACTTGTCTGGTAATAGCTCAATCAGTGCCACAGGCCAAATATTGATTAACCTCGCTCACCTTAGGGGCATACCAGTGCTTGGCAAACAGCTTTTGCATACCTGGAAGAAGCTTAGAATACTCTGCTAATCACCTATCAACAGAAGTACACTTTAGGAAATAAGGTTCAATTCTAACGCTATAACATTTATTTTCCTCTTAAGTCTGTTAAGGCTGTGAATGTTTTTGAATTGTCCAGGAATCATGTCAGTGTATTAGTACAAGTTTGATAAGGTGTCAGATAAAATATGTGACTTGGACCTTATTTTAAAGGTTCAGTGTGGAACATTTAAAAGAAAAAAGAAACCAAATTGAAAAAAAGGAAAATTGTTGACAAATAGTACATTATTGGGAACTCCTAAATTAATTTTGAATGAACTTAATTTCAGTTTTAATGAAGTTTAAGAAATGAAGTAATAATGTTAAGTTTGTCAGCCATTTACTTTTTCCATGAAGGAAGGTTTATTGGCAAAAACTGACAATACAGTGCTGTGAGTATGTTCACAAAACATTTTAAAATAAACATAGTTTTGTTTAGCATTACAATACATACATTTGTATGTACTAAACATTACATTTATTACGTTACATTCACATTGGAAGTCAGGACTGGGAGTGACTTCACTCTCGAGTTGATTGTGTTTCAGTTTAGAAGTTGGAAACACAAGGAGGCCACTTGTTTTTGTCAAGCAGCCAGAATGGACAAACCAGCCAGACCATGTATTTTTTTGTATTGAAGTGGAAGTCTACTACGAATGAACAATAGTTTTTTTTTTTTTGCATGCAAAATCCACTGCAGTTCCCTGACATGCTTTGTAATGGGTAAATTATCATTTTCAGTCTGACCATCAGATGACAAATGTGTATACTCTGGATCTAAAATGCCTTCACTGTAACAATATGCTTGACCAATGTTTCAAAACCTTTAGTATTTGGGTTGTTTTATTGTATTTTTTGACTTTGGAGGTGCAATCCTGCCTGCATGTATGTTGCTGCTTTTTCTGCTTACAGATCAATGTAGTAATACACTCAATGGCCACTTTATTAGGTACACCGGTTCAATTGATTGTTAACGCTATTATCTAATCAGCCAAAATGATGCAGTCTAAGCATTACAGAAACTCCTGGTCTACTGGGATTGTCACGCACAACTATGTCTAAGGTTTATAGAGAGAAAATGTCCAGTGAGTGACATCTGAGTGAAAATGCAATCAAATTTTCATCAAATATTTGTATTATTATATGGTTATGCCTGATTTCCACTTAATGTACTACATATTGAATTCCCAGATTACAAAAAAAATTTTTTTACCCTGGCTAGGATATTAATATTAATGTAGACTGAAGTGGCAGACTCAGTCACAGAGTCTAGCATTTTATTTTAGATTGGCCTGTAATCATTGTGCATGGTGAGCTTGTCAGTCCCTCATAGTGGATGGTGTGACCAACAGTTTCTCTTTGGCTGTCGTCCTTGGCTGTTGCAGTGATGACAATTCGGTAACAGACTTGGAAGAACACATCTCTGGCAAGTTGCTGAAGAATTCAACAATTTCACCAGGTCAAATGGGTGTTACATATGCGTCTGAGAGGGCATCTGCAAACAAACACAGCAGAGCTGTTGGCTCGTTGGGAGGGTGATGTTCTCAGAAGACAGCAATGGAGCTCATCCAACCACACACTCCCTCTTGTCAGAAGCACCATCACTGTCTCATTTTTGGTTGAGTGGGAGAAAAAGAAGCATGGGAAACTTGAAAGGGAATAGGCAACTTTTCAAGTAGCTAATGCAAGTGGTTATATTTTCAGCCTTATTATTAGTCACACACTCACACACAGTGTTGTCATGTAACAAAGTACAAATACTTTGCTACTGTATTTTCACTTATATGTACCTTACTTTGTTATTTATATTTCTGCTACCGATACATTTCCCCTTAACCATCTTTCGTTACTCGTTACTACAAAATAAAAGTTGAGTTGGTGACATAATGCCTTTTTGTTATTGCTTGTTTTAGCTGCACCAGCTGTTAGCCGCAGATTTCGGCGCCACATGGACTTAAAACACACCAGTGGCTTGTTGTTTACCGGGTCCGACACCTCAGCTCTGGTCTCCGGGTTTCTGGTCTCCTGTCTCCGGGTTTCTGTTGGACACTCCGGACCCTGGGTTTCTGCTATCCACTCAGCTGTCAGCTGAGTGCCCAACTGGTGAGCTAGCGAGATCACGCAGATAAACCACAGTTCTTTTCCAAATTGAATTAAAACACATTGGGTTTAGAAGCTCCAAAAGCAAATTAATAATCTCTCTCATGCCAGTTGAAAGACACATTCTGTTTATTCTGTTTGTTCATATTACACACAGGGAGTTTGAGAGAGCGAGCTTGTCACCATTCACAACAGGAGGTTAATTGTTGTTTGAAGTTGTTCGCCTGCAACTTCTAATACTTAAGTACATTTTATATCAGAAAATTACTCTACAGTACAGTAAATGTCAGGTACTTTAAGACTTTTACCTAAGTAATATTCTAAAAGGTGGCTTTAACTTCTACCAAAGTCATTTTCTGGTAAGATACTTGTACTTTTGCTCAAGTTTCGGTTTCATACAAGACTGCTAACACGTCACACATGACATTTCTCACGCTGATGAAGCAAAGTCACTGCACATAAATTAGTAATCCATGACTCGATGATGCAAAGGCAGATTGCTCTGCATAGTTCATTCATAGAGCTGTCTTAAATTAGTGACCTATCAGCCAATCAGAAAATATTATTCTCTGTTGCTGGGCAGAATGGACATGCTGCTCTCTGGTTTGCACCGCTCCACCAATAGTTACAGAGTGCTTGTGTCTGACGTCCGCCTGCTTCCACACAGCTGGAGTCGCGAGACTAGGTTTTTTTTTGATGTTCTTCTCACAACGGAAATACACTGTAAATGTTGTAAACACAATAAACAGGAGCATGCTGAGCTCGCGAGGACTCTTTCTGTGATGTAGTAAAGTGAAATACGATGTCAACATGAAAAGACGGGAGATGATGATTTAAGAAATACCTCCATGTCATTGTGTTTATTACTTAGACACAGAGAGAAAACTGGAGGCATCATATAAAGACAAACATTTTTTACATTGTGAATATAAAGTGAAGTCTCTCTGACACACTCATGTTCAGTTGCCTCATTTTGCCAGTCAGGGGAAATAGGAAAAAAAAAAACAGAGAGAAGCCTTATTTTTTTTACTAAAAATGCTATTACAATTATTTCTGTGGAGGATCTTAGTCATCCAGGTCTTTACATAGTTTAGCTATCAGCAACTGGGTCTGCTTTCTGACTAAACTGGGTCTGTTTTCTGAAAAAAACTATTTTTTTTTATTACTGAACACTTGACCAGTTTATTTGTTTATTTATCTATTCACTATCTGCACTTTATAGTTTATATATATATATATTTAAAAATAAACCGGACCTCTGGTCACCTTTTTTATTCACTCTTGTCAAATGTATGTTAAGTTATGTTGATGTCTATGTTTCATGTACAGCGTGTGTTTGAAAAACCGGAGTCGAATTCCTTGTATGTGTTACATACTTGGCCAATAAAGCTGATTCTGATTCTGATTTATGTATGTCAGCTGAAGTCTAAACTGGGAGCGATGTCACCCCAGAGTTCAATGCATTGGGATGCAAACTTATCTTGGGCTTCTCGTTGTTTGCCATTGCTAGCAATACCAGTTGATTTATGATCTACCATGTTGTTCTACATGGTGTTGTGTGCACACAAACAGCATAGCAGCATGTATATGGTTAAAAATTAGACAATACTACATGTACAACAGATTTACTGTGAAACAAATAGGACAGAATTGCTAAAAACGGTAAAAGTAGCAGTGTTTGTATGGTGGTAGCCAACTTGGAATCCCATCTCGGAGTTGGTGATGTTGCTCCAAGTTTCCGACTTGGAAATTCCAAATTCCGACTGCAAATGGAATGCACCATTTGTTTCACCTGAGTGTGAATTGCTGTCAAAGACACCTGAGAGACACAGTCTGCTACTGCAACTCTCATGTTGTAAGAGTGTTGTGGCTTCTTTGAAGGGCCATGCTGACACACTGAGTGAGTCACTGAGTGAGTGTTATCAGAGATGAAGTACAGCATAAATATGTAATGTACATGCCTAGTGAAAGCAAGGCTGCCAGTGAAAACAACAGGAAACACTGATTTCCTGCGCTTCAATATTTAGTTTGTTACTTGTTTTCTAAATTACCTTTTAATCTTAGTTGTTTAAATCCTCTTCATGTTCTGATAGCCATCAATAGATAAAGTTGTCTGGGGGAAAAAAAAGGAACAACTCTGCCAATACTGAGAAAAAAAAATACCAACATTTTTAGCACATGGGGATTTGGGAGGTGCTGATATACTGCTGTGTCATGAGTTTGTGTTATTTAGGACAATTCAAACACCAGAGTCGCAAACAAAACACTTGAACTTAAAGGCAGACAAATAACTATCTCTATGGAATTTTGCAGGGAGGTTGAGCAGTTTACAAAGTGACAAACCTTAGTTTCCAGGCAAATAATGCTGTGGGAGAAAGTGGCAAACATATTATACAGATTGTGTAGGGTTGGTTGGGCAAGTTCTGGATTTTGGACTGTATTACATTAATGTCACCCAAAAAAGATATTTTGCTGAAAATGAATCAATATCAAAGTTTCAGATTCTTTCTACAATGATACAAACATTACAATAAAAGAAGGGGTGTTGAAGGATGGGCTGTTGCGGCTGCAGACAGTGCAGGAATAAATTCACACTGGGATAAAGCACTCACCACACTCCAGTGTCCTGCACACAACAAAAGCACAAACCAAAAGAATAAATATAAATGGTAAAGGAAGTGCAAAAACACGATTGTGGGGAATGTGAAGTATAGGTGATAAACTCTATCATTGAAACCATTGACTGTCAGTCCAGCCACACTTGTATTCAGTGATGGAGGGTGTGAGAGCTGATGCATTACTCTAATGTACCTGATGTACCTGAGACCTCAGACTGTTTCTCACATCAGCACATTTCTTCTTGACACCTTTATAGACTCTGTGTCAAATAAATCAGAAATACAAGTTCAGCCATGACACCACCTGGCTGATTAGATCGCTCAGTGCTGTGTGTTTACAAGCAGAACAATGATCACTGGCATACCCAGATGTCAAGAGTACAGCACACTTGTTCTGATTCTGGAGAAATCATTGAGCATTTCAAAACAAGTCAATTCCCCCTAAAAAGGGTGAAGTGGCTGAAAGCGCTGGAAAAACTTTGAAGTCAAGACAAACCTGAATCAGCAATGTGTGAGTGTCAGCATCTCAGAATCATGACTCACAGCAAACTCACAGAGACATGTTGTTGCGCCACCTCAGTGGCGGATCATGTTATTTGCCAGAGGACACACACCACCTCTCATGTGACACACACATACACAGTCAAATGTTCCTCATAGCTGTGGTCACTGCACATGTACGAGTCACCATATTAGTGATATCTTGACATTTGCTGCTTTCATAACCTTTGCCAGTACATCTGAGTCTGGCCATGTGCAGTGTGTGTGAGTGTGTGTGTGTGTGTGTGATAGCGAGAGAGTCCTTATTTTGGAATCTCAACGGTTTAGATGAGGTTGGTTGTTTGTCACTGGTCAGTAAAATTCTTCTGAAGCAGTTTGCTTTAGCTTTAGGTAATACAAACGTGTGTGCTTGTATTTGTTACTTCTTCAGGACCTTTGCTGGCATAAACATTTGTCAGGGCCAGTAGTCCTTGTGGAGACCTGTCAGAACCTCATTTTGGAGGACCTGGTTAAGTTCAGGGCTATCATTTGAATTGTGGTATAGGTTATCTAATTATGGTTAAGATTAGGGATAATGCTTTGGTCAATCTGTCCAAATGAATAGAAGTCAATACAGTGTCCAAAGAGGAATAGCTGTGCAAACCTGTGTATGTGTGAGTTTCTTGAGTTCACCAAACACTTCACTTGAGTGGAGGTAGATATGTGCCACATCAGCCAATTATATTAAGTTTACTCACCATTGTTCTCAGAAATGTGACAAATGCTGCAGTAAATTCAAAATATGCAGATCAGACAGATACGCCAAATCAAATTTGTATTCAAGATCAGCATCAGCCATTAAAAAAGGTCTGGTATTTGGCGACCAGTTCACATCTTTTAATCAAGTGAAGTCTAAATGTTCTAGAAGTGACCTGAATCCTTGCACGGGTAAAGTTTTGAGTTACTGAACACGCATCTGTTCCTTCTCAGTGGGAGCTGCAGTAAACTCAGGGTCACCCGCAGTTTCTCTGGAGCCAGAGGATGTTTTGTGACTTTCTCAAGAATGTCCCAGCCAAACTTTGTACAGAGGATAGTAATACTTCACTGTTCAAGAAAGTCTTAGTTTCACAAATTAATTATTTAAATATAGAGAACTACTGTATGTAGCCTGAAGTCAATGGCACATAATGTTAAAGCTTAGCTCGACACCTTTTTGACTTAAACTTGTCATTATGATTTTAAAACTGATTGCACTTAGAAAAAGCATATGTCTGTATGTACTCATTTGGAGGGAGGGGCTCAGGACAAAAAGTCTCCATCCCCAAAAGGTTAATATTTAAAGGTGTAGTGTGTAACTTGTTGCTCACATTATTATTCTGCCTCTGTTTGGTATTTGTGAAAATAAATGATCTAACATTACTTCAGTGGTCACATCATAGTGCCTGCAAGCCCCTGGTTGCCCGCAGGCAGCCAATCAGGTGCCCGCAGCATAGTTGGCAATGACAGAAGTGATATAATGCAGCTGTACGTGAATTGAGCCACAATTGTGGACATGATGCTCTTTGTGAATAAAAGCCAATATAAAGCAAGATAAAGCTATGAAGCAAAACAGATTTTCAAATGACAAAAGTACATTTTAAGGGGCAAACTTGTCCAAAGACAAAATGCATTATGCATTAAACCACGGTATGTAAGCTATGTTATGCATAGCACAGGACATCTCCGTGTGCATCATGAGGATGTTGACTTAACTACAAAAACAACTCTGTTAACACAGGCAACACTTCTGTTGTCATTTGGAGCAAAACTTCCTCAAAATTCAACTAGTGTCCTTAACAACAGATTGCTAGACCTTCAGAGCAACACAGAGCTCTCTATATTTTTACAGTTTCCAATTGACTGTTTATTGTTACATTGATATTGTTTATGAACTATTTAAATGTGACTATAAGGCCTTAGTGTGGTACATTGCAAACAAGTGATGGACATTTTGAAGGTCATGACATCGTGTAGGCAATTGAAATGGGAATTAAAAAAGTTATCATGACATAAAACCAAACTAGTCCTAATGTGTTCTTTCATATATATATATATATATATATATATATATATATATATATATATATGTATATATATATATATATATATATATATATATATATATATATATATATATATATATATATATATTTTTATATATATATATATATATATATACATACTGTCACTAGACTAAAATGCAATAATGGAATATCCGGCACTTCAATTTAGACTCTGTTCACTGACCCTCTTTCGATCCCTGTATATCCAAAACTTTCTTTCTCCATCCGCCTTCTGAACAAGGTCACAGTAATATGGAGAGGTGTGCAGACAAGAGCACTGTGCAATGGCATTAGCATATTCTTAAAATCAGATTGTACAGTACAGTTTATTTCCCTGTAGGCTCTTTTTTTGTATTCAGTCCAAAGACAAATCAGGTATGCAGAAGTGTTAGGGCAAAAAAAAGAAAGGTCAGGGAAGATGTCTCCATGATATTAGCAAATGTTTTCACTATTCATAGTAAAAGACATTGAAAGAAAAGCAATTCAGCCCACTTCCCTTTGACCAACACACTTTCATTATTTTTCAAGCCTTCTATGAAGGAGGCTCAAGGTTGAAATAGAAGCATGGAACATTCAGAACTGTAGCTTGTTGAGTTTCATTGAGGGATAATTTGTAAAGTCAAGGTGTAATAAGTGAAAGTTAAAGAGTAGCTTTGCAACAACAACTATGTGGACTGCCTTTTCAATATTTTTTATTCCTCCTGGTCAGTGCACAGGATGTTAAGAAGTATATGTTCATCACTTTATCTCACAATTAAACCACCCTTTCCAGCTGCAAACATATGTTTGTAAACTGTCCACTCTCCTGATTTTCTTTATAGATTTTGGTGAGGGCAGTGAGTGGTTTACAAACTGTTTGGTTCCCAGTAAGAGAAGACTATATAATGGTAAGAGGAAATCATTTGTAAGATATTGTTCAGGAGAGTTCAGGAGACATTGCATTTATAAGATGAGTGTTTTAATTATTTGACATTGCAAAAACGTTTGCAATGCCCACGTATGATGCAGCTTATTCAAGCCCAGCCATAGAAAAACCAGGACCAAGTCTCCCGAGGGGCATTTTGAGTTATTTACATATTCTGCTAATGTGGTTTCTTTGAAAATATTTCAAAGATCTGGCCATTTGAATGTAGGCACGTTCTGGAGAGCCAAGAGACAGTATCATCACAACCCCCTACCATTCTAGCTGTCAGTGAAATCTGATATGTTTTTGCCCACAGGATAGAAACTATTGTAGTAGTTTGAATGGTTATCAACGGTGGATCTAGGGACCCAGAGGATTCTATGAAGAGGTCCCAGGGGGTTCCCAGAGAAAAAAATAAAATGAAATATGAATTGAAATTTCATAAAAATGAAAAACAAGAAAGGCAATATACTTCAGTTAGAATGATCAAAGATCAGTTGCTGAATGGGCTCCTGGCTGATGTGGCTAACTCTCAGCTAGTTAAATCATTAGCATCACAGTCAATACTTCATACCCAAAGCTGTGTCATTCACACTCAGTGTTTGGAATACGCCGTTTAAAAGAACGGTGTTAGGTAACGACGTTATTTTTTCAGTAACGGAGTAATCTAACTAATTACGTTTCCCGTTGTTACAACGCCGTTAACGTTACTGGACATAAAATGCGGTGCGTTACTATGCATTGATTGAATAAACTGTGTAATCCGAACGCACCCCTGCCTCACAGCTAGTGAGGAGGAGGGTTAATAACGAGGTAAGCGATTATGATTGACCAAGGCAGAGTCACGTTTCACGCATTCCAGCACATGCGCCACACACACACACACACACACACACACAACAGCTAAACAGAGAATCGATGAAGCAGCAGAGATGGCGAGTCAGGACTCCGATGTAAAGTTGGCATTTTCAAAGTGGCGATAAAACCACTACTTCAAGTTCATTGTGATCAAACGCAAGAACGTACATGTAATGTGTACATTATGTCCCGGAGCAAAAACATCCGTTGTAAGCAATTCTAATTTAATGAAGCATCTCACAACGGCACACGCATCTACAAAGTTAGTTGCCAAAAACACAGAGGATTGAGAGTTTGATTTATTTAATTAAGAATTGACACTTTTTTGTTGTTTAAAAGTTTATTTTTGTTGTGAACAAAACACTTGGAAGTACACATTGTTTACTTGACCAGTTCTCTCAGGTTGAGAGAGTTTGATTTAATTTGCTAGAGTTAAATGCACTTTATATGGTGTAACTGTTTACTTTTCTTACAAAGATAATACTTGAAGTGCAGGATAAACATCTTGCTGTCTGTCGACGTGCAATCACTATAGAAAGTTATGTACAGACACCTGTCTGTTCTACTCATTTCAACTGACTTGTGAAAACTGCACACAAAAAATCTACTTTTTTTTTAACAGTAACGCAAATAGTTACTTTCCCTGGTAACAAGTTACTTTTAATATAGAGTAATTCAGTTACTAACTCAGTTACTTTTTTAAGTAGTGAGTAACTATAACTAATTACTTTTTTAAAGTAACATTCCCAACACTGTTCACACTATATTCAAGCACATCAGGTTGGTTTGGTATTCATAATATGATGATCAAATGCTCCCGTTACAGTTTATAATATGGTCATCTGATCGATTATAAATTTTGATGTGCGTATTATTTGCATTTTAATACTGAGGTAGCTTATAACAATGTTAGCCACATAGTGTTCTGAAACACACAGTGGATTATTAAAAGACAACGTCTAGCATGACCTTGTTTTTTAATCCCTGTAAGTGACTTTCAATATACACGAACGTACGGAAAGTAGATTAACAACGTTAAGGAAGACTCACCCATTAAGAAGATAGGAGGTCAATATAAGGTTTGGGGTGCTTTCCTTTCACCGTGGGTAACTACTGTACATCTGTTTGCCCCAAGGTGTCCAATTGTTCTCATGTCCTGCCACTCTCTTTCAGCCACTAAATAATCCATCATACACGTTGCAGCTGAAAATCTGTCTTTGTTAAACAATAGAAGCACTTGAATGTGGTATCACCAAACCCAACTTGAAATCGGCTCACAGCGATGAAACAACCCAAATTCGAAGATACATTACATCATTTAGTAGACGCTTTTATCTAAAGCGACTAACAAGGAATTGAGTATAACCTGCCAGGGGTGGAGTTGAACTTTTTTTTTTGTTTACCCAGCTAATATTTATTTCCTTCAGTTTGAGCCAGCAAAATATAATTCAGTTAGTGTAAAATTATGTTTTAATACAGACAAATAAAACACATTATTAGCAATGAAACAGAACTTGAACCATATATACAATGTAGTGTGATGCCTTGATATAAAGATCAAGTTATTTGAATACTATTTAATACGGAAACTCAGAGGCCAGGTATGAAACAGTGTATTGTCCTTGAGGATCAGGGATGTTTCAAACACAACAGAAGGTGAGTTTCCCTGCCCCAAAATACCATGCTGCCAAAGGGCCTTGACCTTATTATGTAAAGTGTCTTGAAATGGATGCAATGAATTGGTGCTATATAAATACAATTTTATCGAAATGAAAAGATGAAACATCTACAGGCAGCACAGCAGTACTCTCACTTCTCACATCTCCAGACTCACTGGTTTCTTCTAACATGGTAAGATTGTCCCGGCACTGTTAGTGAATGCAGAAAAACCTTGTTCAAGGCAATACTGGTTCTCCTCTCTACTACCATCTACTACTATTGACACCCCCAAACTGTATTTAAACAGATTTTGTCTCCTTCTTCAGAGACTGAAGTCAGTACAGAAAAGTGTGTGATGTGTATTCTGGCAAATGGCCACCAGGGTTCAGTTCATATGTAAGTCAATGACAGAGTCTCCTACAATAAGGCATGATGTCGATTTAGTGAATTATGGTCCCATTGAGAGTCAACTAGATGTCAAAGCAGCAGTGTGGACAGCATGTGATTGACAGCAGGTTAACCCCCACTCTTCCAAAATAGGGTTTCCTCTGATTTAAAAACTAACATGGCAATAGCCAAAATAATAAACAGTTTTGTGCACATCCATTTGACTTTGTAGTAAATTCATGCCTAAAAAAATGTTAATCGGTAATCAGCCAAGTCTTGTAATGATCACTCTTTGATTTTTTAGACTGATATCCATCACAAAAAAGTGCATAAATGAAGATCCCGCGGCAATGTCTGCCTGCTGTGTGGATAAGACTTTCCATGCCATAGGGCTGTTTAGATTTGATGATCTCTTTATGTGCCAAATTAATTCCTAAAATGAATACCTCAGGGCCCTCCACAAAGGTTTGCTCTCATAATTAAGCTGAGCTTCCTAATATCATCTTCACTGAGCTCGGGGGCAACTCCTTTTAAGTCTGTCTTTGAAAGAGCTTTTTTTTCCTCCTATTTTTCAGTCTCTGTGTCTTTCTCTCTTAGTTGGAGGTCTGTCTTAATCAGGTGACAGGCCACTACATAGCTTGGCATGAGGTGACGGATGGAGATAACACAAAGCTCACAGGAAGGTCAGCGACAGCAAGGACTCCATGGTCACCCTGGCATTTGTAGCTCTTAATGACCCGTGACATTAAATAGCATCGAGGCAAGGTGTGACAGTCACGCTCAGTATCATCGGAGGACACAATCAGCATTTAGAAAACATTTTTTTTAACCTCCTGTTTCATTGTGTTGTCTCCTTTTATAACTGACTGCTGGGGGAGGTTTGTCGCACCGTTTATCACTTTGATGGTACGTTCGGAACACACTTTAGACGGCGCTAAACGATGCACCAGTACATTCAGCAGTGTTAAAAAGTGCCCGTAATATTATCACAGTAAATATTTTTCTCATCGTATTCCCATGATTATCTTGACTGCAGGTTTGCAATTACCAGCTTAGCCACTGTAGTATTTGCACATTATTATTATTGTTATTATATCTCTGGATGTAGAGGCCAATTAAGGATTTTGGTGCTACTAAACTGTCATCTGCAAACTGAAATAATTTCCCACCAATGGGCTAATGTTCAATTATAAACTTGTACGCCAAGAATTTGTAACAGATCCAGGCTGTGGTTGCCAAAATTAGCATTTTTAGGGGACCTGACCCTGCCTCTCTCCTAATGTCACCTTTCTCCAGAGACCTTCAACATACATTTCTTTCTTTCTTTCTTTTAGTCAAAGCTGCTTCACGCTACAGTTTTGCCCTTCACCCATTCACTCACACATTCATACATCGCATGTGCAGCACATTTTTCTATCACACATCTTTCATACCCATTCACACACTGCCATCAGGAGCAACATAGAGTTACCATGGGGTTAAGTGTATTGTCACTTAAGGACACATTGGCATGTAGCCTAGCAGAGCGGGGAATTTAACCCACAATCTTCCAGCTGAAAGACAACTCACTCTACTCCTGATCCACTGTCACGCCTTACTATTTGAATGCATGTTCCAGGGCCATGTTTCAGGACCTGCAAAAATGATGTTTTTGGGCGATCCGATGACCCTTCCGATGACTTCTAATACATTTTCACATTGTGCGTTCCCACTGGAAACTGCCGCTCACTGTCCTTTCCAGACCCAGACCTGTATTTCATAAATCATTGATAATAGCCCCATTTGTTGGAGCATTGACATGCATTGTAAACCGTCACACGACACCACTCAGCCAGTCATGTCACATATAATGAGCGTCCTAATGAGCATTTCTATTGGAGTGAATGAAAAAAACAGACAAAAGTAAGAAAAGTAACTTCACATGGTGAGACAGAAATCAAGACAACACAGAGATTCAATGGAAACAAAGAGTAACCTTAACCCTAATTTAGTTTAAAAAAGACAAACAAAAAAAGTGTTAACTACATCAAATTACTTGAGTAAATGAATTCCCAGGGTTTATTTCATTCCCTGAACCTTTTATGATACATAGACCTATTTTATTTTTAACTCCATTTTCTTTTAAATCACAGTGCTTATTTATAACCCCTGCGATTTAACGTGAAATTTGGCTAAAAGTTTGTTGTTTCATTATACTTAATTATAAACCCCATCTGCACAACATCACCCATCAATCCGCATTGAATTAAAAATCCTTCTTTTAACATGCAAAGCCCTCCATATTTCACTGACCTCCTCTACACTTCCACACCTTCCCACATTCTCCGTTCCTCCTCAGCCTCCATCCTTTCCATACCTGACTCGGGTCATTCAGCCATTCTGCCCCCCCAATTCTGGAATGAACTCCATGAACACATCTGAACAATATCATCACTATCTCCCTTCAAATCCCAACTAAAAACTTACCTTTTCAGATAAGCTTATCCATCATGACCATCCCCCCACTATCACCTCAGCCATCTTTTCCAGTGTTTTGCATTTTAAATTATTGCATTATTTTAAACCTCCACCTACTGTGTTGATCTTGTCTGCTTGTCCTTTTACCTTTAACTTTTTTAATTTCTCCGTTTTATTTTTATCTTATCTACTGTGTGTGTTCTATTTTTTGTTCTTATTTAATATATAAAGCGACCTTGAGTGTTTCAAAGGCACTTACAAATAACATGTATTATTATTATTATTATTATTGTTATTATTATTATTGTTATTTAATATGAAAGTCAGTTGTTAACTACACACAGGCACTGATACAAATAATTGAATATGTACTGTGTTGATGTCCTGGACCTTTGCTTAAAGAAACCTTCTTGTATCTGGACCTCTAAAAAGACCTTTGTTACATACTGTATAGCTTTATATGTATTGGACAGGTTTGTCTGTAAGCCATTGATGTGCTGCAACCTCTTTGTTGGCACACGCACAAGTTTAAAAAAAACATATTCCAGCAAATGTAGTGAGTGACTGACAAATTGCTTTGTCAAACAGAGGTAAATTAAAGACAGAGGCTTAAAGACAAAGGCTGCTGGTAATCGTTCTCCACTTAACTTCATGCAAATTACTTCTCCATTGCTTTGATGTTGCTCCTCATGTCCTCGTGTTCTCCTAATTTCCCCAATTAATCCTCTCTTCCCTCCCTGAAGTAGAAGAACACAGCAAAATCAGCTCTTTGTTGCCCATCTTCCCTGGCGTGCTCCTCAGCCACACATCTGAGTCAAGGTCATAGTTCAAATGCATCCAAACACTGCCTCAGCTCTAATGAGTCAAGTTAAACTCCTTAGTTCAGCCAAATAAAAGTGCTAATCCAGACTGGATTCATTTAGTGCTGAGCAGCAGGAGGGTCAAACCAAAATGTCCCCATGAGGCAAGGCTCTGAAGGAACTCTCCATGTTCTCCTGTAATTATTGGACCAGGAACTCACCCTTATTTTTGCCATAGAGGACTTTAATAGACACTGCCTAATTAGTTATCAGGAAAGATGTTTCATGTGCGTTTTAAGGTTTTAATTTGTTCATTATTTAAAGGAAAACTACCCATTGGATTAAACTAGAACCTTTAAACACCATTTATATTAATAAGGCAATTTAAATGACATGTATTATTATTATTATTATTATGATAATATTGACAAAAAATGTATTTCACTGTATACTGACTGTCCATCTACAAGATACAATACAACAAAGTTGAACGTTTTGTCATTTAAATGCATTACATGTCATTTAGAATTAATTTGCTTTGGACAGTTAGGAAATGTATGATATTAAACGGTGGCATTTTATAACAAAAAAAATGTGAAGCTTAAAAAAATGTTGTTTTCAGGTGATAATTAACATGTTTTGTCATTTTTATATTCAAAAGAATACAATTGAATGTATTATTTACACATTTAATTAACCTTAGTTTAACCAGGAAGTCCCTTGAGAGAAATATTTTTATAAGAAAGGCGACCTGTATATTTGGTCAGTTACAGTTCATTTAAATAAAAAAAAAGCCGCAATTTTCTTTTTTTCATTTTAAGATGTACAATATTTCAGTTGGACTGTTCAGGCTTTGGTGTGTTCTGCAAACCAATGAGTGGGTGGCAGTGTAAGAAAAGCCCTTTTTCATATAGTTTCAAGGATTTACTTTTATTCAATTCATTTTTGTTTTAATGAGAATATGAATATGAAGTAGGATATCTATCCCCCTCTAAACTGCACTCACTGAGCTTTAACAATGACCTGTCTGTTTTATATCTTGATCTTATAAAACTAAATAAAACTCTAGTTTTCATTTTACTTTATAACACTAATGTTTTAAAACATGTTATAATACGGAAAACTCTTTTGGTAGAAGTGTGTAATACAGTATATGGCAATACATATTCATGTATCATGTCAACGTCATGGTATTCAAATCAACTTAACTGTTTAAAAGAGAGTATCTTGGAGTTTTCTTTGACTTTTACTTTGTTTTATAACGTTGGTCACATACGTCAGGAGCAGATGGTAGGGTTGAACATAAAGAGTGAGTGACTGTCAGGGTAAAACAAGATGATTGGGTGATGTCTTCTGAAAACGCACCATAACTGTATGGTGACAGAGATCTGATGTGATGACTCAGCATCCCCTGATTTGATGTTGGATGCACTGATCGTCCACAAAGAGGCTTTTCATACTCAGCCAGGGCTTTTTATACACTTGACTGAACGGAAGCATGAGTCAGGTCACATCAGCATCCATTCCAATTCAAGTGAATTAGTCCTCAAACTGGCATTCACTTCATCTGTGCTGTCCATTCTTTCCACTGTGTGCAGGATTAAAGCAAGTCTGCATGGATGCAAATATGTACCCTGATATGGACCACATTGCACCTGCTCAGTGAGGAATTCAAACACAAATTCAGCCTCTTGTTGGAATACAATGATGAAAATGGGGGAAAAAAAAACAAAGAAAAAACTTCTCTTCTCATCTAAATTTAACACAGCTAATTAATGTACCCACCCGAGTCAAACTCATTTATAAGTCTCCACTTGACTCGCGTGTGTCTGATGCTCACAATGGAAACTGGTGCTCTGCCAAACTGCCTCTGAGCACATTCAGTGTAATCTACTTTGTCAGGAAGATAAAAATACCCAAATCTGCACAACATTTGATTAGACAGTACAATAATTAATTCAGGCATGTTCATCAACTGATCCGATTGCTATTAAATGGGAGGGGATTTCACTTGATACCGAATGCTCTGAACACTTAGGGTTTTCAATTCACTGATGTAGCCGACAAATACTGGATTACTTGGAGGGATGAACTGTGCAAACTATTTTGGGTGAACTATGTTGATCAGTGATCAATAATTCTGTAATACCCTTTCAGTATAATATGAATCAAGTGACATAAGAGGTAAGTCACCTTTGTGGTACCAGGATTAAATGCAGACAGGGACAAACCTCTGTGCATACATGGAAGAGGAACGCATGCTTTAGTGTGTCAAACTCAAGGCCCTGGAGGCCACATCCAGCCCTCCATACAACTCGGCCCTCCTATCATGGTTGAGTACTGTAACTGATGTGTACATCATTTTGATCATCGAATTATGACATTTAGCACTTCTGAGGCTATCCCATGGGTAATTCATATTTAAAAAGAATATATATCTGTATCTTAACATATTTTATTTCGAATTTGATTTGTGATGTGTTGCCTTGTTCAGAATGTTCTGTTATTTGACCTCGTCTGCCCCTCAACTTGGACACAGTAACTGAGTTTGACACCCCCAGCTATAGGGGAATTCATGAGAACTCACTTTCTCACATTCTTTATCTGAATATCACAATATGTCATGACACTTAACATAACTCTTCCTTGATCCATATTCAGTTATTATTAGTCGAGGTAGTACTGTCACTATTACTATAATATTATGATTAAAATGTATATCACTATATGTTTTTACAACGACTCATACTAATAATTACATTATCATACTATAAATATATTACAACTGTCTTTAGAACTATTCCAGCAGCACTGAAGACTTTTATCCAACTGGTCTCTCATCAATCTCTACGCTCATCTCTTTTTGCTTTCATCGAAGCTGTCATATACACTATAGTTACATTGTAACACACTGCAGAATGTAAGTTATCTTACACTGCAGAATGTTCACAATTCCACCTTTAGAGCAATAGTAAAGATGGAACTAATGTTCATTCCAAACATCTGTAGTCTTCTTTGAATTACTTTGAGCTTGTAGCTGTCTTCTTACAAACCTTGACATTTTACTGTGCGAGTAGAGTGGGTATGTATACTGTATATATATGTATATATATATATATATACATACACATACCTGAGAGAGAATGAGTGAATGACAGAGAACAAAAAAGCACAGTCAACCACGCAGGGTGGGTGTCCAAATGGAAGTCGCCGGGCAGCTGCCAGCATATTACTGACGGAGTGTTGCCTGGAGTGGTTAGTTTGCCACTTACTTTCCACTCGTTAGCGATGTCGAGGAATTCCTCTGCGCAGGTCTCAGCAATTAGTTGCGCATGTGTTTTTTAACAGTCAAGGCAAAGGATCGCAACTTCCAGTTATTGTCAATAAATTGTGCCATGACACCCAGGTAACTTTTCTTTTATTGATGATTCCGTTGCTCAGCTTCTGCCCAACAATCCCTCACCTCTATCTTAAGCTACTATCTCACTCTCTACTATCTGACAGACTGCAGGCAAGTACGGTGGCCGACAGGGGCAAACGCACTGCAACGACCCAAAACACATGCAGGAGGAGAAACAAGTCCGAAAAAGCCGGCAACTCCTTAAACGCTGGCAAGTCCTAAAACGCGAGCAAGTCCCAAAACGCCAGCGAGTCCCAAAAACGCCGGCAAGTCCTAAAACACCAGTAAGTCCTAAAACACCGGTAAGCCCTAAAACACCGGCAAGCCCTAAAACGCCAGCAAGTCCCAAAACGCCAGCAAGTCCCAAAACGCCAGCAAGTCCCAAAACGCCAGCAAGTCCTAAAACACCGATAAGTCCTAAAACACTGGTAAGCCCTAAAACGCCGGTAAGTCCTAAAATGCCGGTAAGTCCCAAAACGCCAGCAAGTCCCAAAAGACCAGCAAGTCCCAAAACACCAGCAAGTCCCAAAACGCCAGCAAGTCCTAAAACATTTGCGTTTGCACGCTGTACACACTTGTTTGGGCTTGCGAGCCGGCCAGAGTAGTAGGCTAACGTTACGTTTTGTAGAAAAACACATTTTAATCTCAATATGACTATTATATAATTATATAATAATATTATTATCATTATTATTTTTATAAATAAAGATTTATAGATTTATAGATATACAAGTGTGTCTATCCGACACATTATGTATTCAAATACATACTGTATGTAAATACAGTATATAACTTCTAGGCCTGTATTTATTTATGAGCAGGGTGAGGAAGTTGCTGTATTCAAATGTTCAGGAGGTTGGCTACTGTGTCCAAAAGACAAATGTATTTACATATATTACTCACCTGTTATATTAAATATATATATAACAACCTGTATACTGAAAGTATTGTGAAAGCTCCACGTTCAAGATATCCTCCTGACTACCAGTAGTTCAAATTTGCCCTCTGTAGAGGACATTTGCAAACCTGAATATCTCCCACCCACTGCATACTACTGAATGAACTCCTTATGTTATCTACAGAGGACATTTTCAGGCTTTTGAATGATACCAAATGTGATTTTTAATATTTTTGTACTTTTAAAGAAAAAATGTTTTCCTGTTAGTCAGGAGGTTATGTTTGTGTGGTAGTGTCAGAAATTAACTGCAATATGTGTTGTTACTACGCAGGCACTCTTTGTTTGGACAGTTGTGTTTGGACTTTTTGTTGTTTCTGTTTTCTTTACCTTGAGTTTTTAGTTCTCAGTGCCTTTTTGCTCCTTGTTTCCTCTTTTATTTTGAAGTTGTTCCTTGTAAGCGTGTTTTGCCTGTATCTTATTCGTCTCACCTGTGTCTGGATATCTCTGCATCTCTAGTGTTTTTAGTCTCTATGCTCCCCAGTGTCTTTCTTTGTTTGTTTCAGTTCGCTTTTGTTCAGTTTTGTCCATGCTGCCATGTAGTTTCCTTGTGCAAGCTGCGTTTGGGTCCTTCGTTTTTATTTCACACCGCAACACTTTCTGCTAGATATTGGAATTCATTTCATGCAGTATCACTTATAACTTATATAATAAGTATAATAATTATATAACTTATAAAATAAAAGCCAGCCGTTAAAGTTACAAAAGTTAAAGTTACTACAACTTATATAAATCAAAACATTTAGATTGTTTGGAGTAGTTAGCCCTGATGGATTCAACATGGCCTAAAATTAAAATGCTTTAACAAATTTAACCTTTCTGAGGGGACTGCTGTATCCCTCTATGCACAGCCTTTGCTAATGTCTATAATCTGTCACTAAATACTCTTGGTAATGTCTGCAGACACTGACTGTAGAACATCTCTGCATCTTTGGATGACAGCTTGAGGGATGAGAGATTTTCAGTTTTACAGAATATGCAAGTTGAAATCACGAAGAAGCCACCCCTTGATTTAAATCACAGTATTAGGGGTCTTAAAACCATAAACTTTGTATTTGAATTTGGGTTGTTTAAGGGCTGTGAACCGATTCCTATTTTGGGTGTGGTGGTACCATATTGCAGTGCTTTTGTTGTTTTTTCAGCTGCACGTCACAGAGGAAACACATGGCTACTTTATATGCTCATTACCATTACTGCTACTTTGAGAAGCTGTGTGTGTTTTCACCATTGAATTAAGATGGACCCTAACCCTAACCAAGGAAAACGCATTGTAGAAGAACTAAATCGTGGTTAACGAAGACAGATTATTCTGGTCATGCCGACGCCAATCTCACTTCTGCTGTGCAACGGAAATGAAGAAGCAGGAGAGGAGAATTTTCTACAGTGGACACAGTTGTGATATTTCTCCAGATCTTATGAACAACACACAGATGGATTAAACACTATCTTTACATAATCCACTGTGCATCTCAGAACGTTATGTGGCTACATTGTTATTAGCTAGCTCAGTATTGTTGTTTTAAAATGCACATCCCACTTATATTTGATCAGATGATTGTATTATAAGCTGTATAAGGGGAGAATGTGAGCATCTGCTATTAATATGAATAACAAACCAACCTTATGTGCTTGAATGATGTGTGAATGACACATCTTTGAGTATGAAGAATTGACTGTGAAGTGAAGTGTTAGCCACATGATCAGCCACAGGAGCTCATTCAGCAACAGACTGATGTATCCACATTACACCATATAGCCACTTAAATGTATTTGTATCTATCTTTGATCCTTCTAACTATTAAGTATATTGCCTTTCTTGTTTTTCATTTTTATGAAATATCTATTCATATTTAATTTTATTTTTCTCTGGGAACCCCCTGGGACCTCTTCATAGAACCCTCCGGGTCCCTAGACATGGGGTTGGACTATGTAAATGTGATAATACCGTCACTTGGCTCCCCCAGAAGGTGTACATTTGAGGCTAAAATGATCTCCAAGTTTGAGGAGTGCATACATTCACATCTTCGTCAAATATTTCCATATGATAAATATGATTTCATAGCTTCAGTTCAGTATTCACTGTGTAATAGTTTGAAAATGTTATTGTTTTCACCATGCAACAGCCTCAAAACATGAACTCCTCTGTATCCTATTATATGGATGAAAACTTACTTAATCTTTTTTTTTAATTTGCATAGAAGACCGTGCAATCAAAAGGAGAATTAAATTGCAGCCTTTGGGATTTACTCATTGCACTGTTACAAATTGCAATTTCAATTTAAAAACTATTAATTTTTCAGCCCTAGGTCAAAGCACTCAGCTGGAAGCGATCTTTAGGTTTTTACTTCCAAAGAAAGCTCTGCTTCTCTTGGTCGGCAATTTGATGCAAACATGAAGCTACGAATTGCGTTTGTTTCGATCTGACGTGCCGGTGCTCAGTTTTGCATGTTGCACCTTTTAACACTGAGATATTGAGGTGCAGTAAATACAAGAGGGAACATGTTTGCTGCACGAAAGAGTAAAAATGGCTTATTTATATGTGGCCTTAATCATAAAGTGACACACCTCTGCTTTGTATACTGTGGTGGACCTCGAGACATTTACACACAAACACACACTCACACTGGCTTGCAAGCTTAAGGGGAGCCATAAAAGTGTCTATTTACTTTCCCTCCTCCACCACTATACATCCTCTTATCTATCCAATTGTCTGTTCTATCCCTGCACTCCAGGCGCGGCAATTATGTCCAGGGGAGAGAGAATGCTTCGCTGCATGTACAGAGAAAGCCTTTCTTTCTCTCTGAGGCTTGGCTGATGAAGCAGTGAGGCAATCAGCCATTCACATCAGGGGGAAAAACAGGCTTGATTAAGCTTGGCTTACCAGAGCTCTTCAGTTCAGGACTCACCTGCTCATCATACTCCTTTGATTTCCTCTCATAAACTTTCCTCTGAAGACCCCCTGTGAACAACAGCAATGCTGCCTATAAGTTGTATTTATGGTAGGGTTGGATGATATGGCCAAGAAAGTTTTTCAGTCAATATTTATCACTGGAACATTTACAAGTGTAGCCTGGCTAATGTGTATGAGTCTGGAAATGGTATTCACCACCCACTTTTAACAGACATAGATGAAAATACCTCTGCGATCAATTGGATAGACCTACAACTAAACAGACCAGTGAGCTGGATGATGTATGCATGTATGCTTGTTGTAGTTTTCTAGGAGTGATGGCTATCTAGTACTAGTGTCAAACAACGTTTGCCTTGGGGAGCTCCGTGGAGCAAGTTGCTTAAAATGGAAGCAAAAGCTAAGAATCGAAAGACTGCTGCTCTTTGATTTTTTCGAAAGCTGATTCAAACCACGTACGGAGGTGGTTTTAAATGCGATTCTGATCAGATTTTTACGGATCCAGTTCAATCTGAACATCTTAGTCACTCAGATAGGATTTCAAAAGTGTCTTCCCCCGGGCTTCCACTGAATGTGTATCCGTCACATCTCCAGCGCAGCTTTGGAAGTGATATGCGTCTACTTTAGCCGATGTGTCGGCTTCCACCGACTCCATTTGCGTGACGTACCAGTCCCTGTTCTGTCCGCGGAAAATCCGTGAGTGTTCTATTTTTGCCACTTAAATTCAGCAGAATTCGACACGAGCAGGACAGGAAGTCAAACACTGACACAACATTAAGCTTCTGTTTTCTTGTTGACTCCATATCGTATTTATATACATGCATTAGAATCCCGGGGTTCTGCGTCCCTTGCAGCACGACTGGAATGACAACAACAATGACGGAGATCCGGAGAGATGTAAGTTAATTAGCGGTGTATTAAAGGTGACATCGAATGCTTGTATCACACATATATGTTAGTTATGGAGGTCTACTTACATATATTAACATGTTTTCATGATTAAAAACCTCCTAATCGCTGCAAACGAGCCGATCAAAATATCTCCTCACTGACGCTCTCGTCAGCCGCGCTGTTTCAGACCAAACAGTTGCTGTGATTGGCCAGCCAACGAGAGCTTTAAAACTGTCCTGTGATTGGCCAGGTACCTGGAAGTGACGTAATAGATAGGCCAGCTCTCAGATACACAGCTCCCCCTCTGGCACGGTGGATGCTCTGCATCTCAGCAGCTACAACGAGACTAGTTCTTCTTCTTCTTCTGCGGTTGAATGTACGCAACCGGATGTGCCCGGACTAGTGCCCGCACCGGGAGGCGCTACGGTGGTGAGGATTTCTGATGACGACATCAAATTAAGGAAGTGTCGATCCGCTTCGCAGAGCCCAGGAAAACAATACAACACTATTTTCTCAGCAGTGGCTGAACTGTTTGTTCTGAAACTTTAGGGTTTCATAAACGAGGTAATGACGCAGATACACACACAAACGCAGCGTTAATTGGAGCTTCCGGTCTATGTCACCTTCAAACAATCGACACAATGGAAGACAATAGTTTAAAAATTAGAAGAAATGTTGCGCCACAACTCCACATAACATTTGGGACAGAAAAACACAGATGTCTGTCGTCCATTTTGTCTATTTTGTTTAGACTTGTTTTTTCTTGGACACACGCAGATCTGATCTGATCACTATAATGTGAACAGTTGGTCAGGAAGATCAGATTGGATATGCTGTCAAATCCCATTTTGGCTGCAGTCTAAACAAGGCCTAGTTCACTCAATTGTGTAAATAGTCTGCGGTCTGGTCCAACATGGTTGGTAAGTTATAAACAGTTTCTGGATTGTGACAATGTTGTACTCTAAACAACAACAACAACAACAACAACAACAACAACAAAACAGTGATTATGTGATCATGTATCTCACAGCAATTATATCATTAAACAAAAAAATTGAATCTCAATCTAATTTGAGTCTCCCCTGTTGTGAAATGAGTGCTCACAATTCTTGACATTGATGATAAAAGACCACTGGATATTGATGTAATCATGTAACACCTACCTGTCTCCACATGGAGAGCAGCTCATGATTGATGTGTTGGAGAGGAACCTGACCCCAACACCTCGATGTGAACTTCAATGACTTCTGCAGTGCTCAGCTGGACAGCAAGCGAGGAGGCTGTTGGAGGAGACAGGGTGGGTACATGGTCAGGTGAAATGAGGCTATAGGAGGAGTGAATGATGGTCGTCCAGGAGCAAATCAATACCTCAAGGCCTCAAGTGCAGATTGGCTCTCATTCCACAGGGAATGAATCATATAAGCACACACACACACACACACACACATATATATGTGAGCATCATATTTTGCATCTACCACCTTCAAACTCCTCTCTGGGAGCAGCCCCCTGATCCAGTCTGACAAAGCTATACCTCTACTCAGCACTGTGTCGGTTCC